>NC_134781.1:69610047-69622547 GCF_046742065.1 Oratosquilla oratoria | reverse complement strand
AAATCCTTCCTTATATAAATCTTATATAAATCCTTGGAATGGAAAGATTTATACAAGGAAATATTTTTTTTAAGAATACCACCGTAAGATTCTTACGGTGATATTCTTAAAAAAAATCCTTTCTTATATAAATCTTATATAAATCCGTGGAAGGGAAAGACTTATACAAGGAAAGAATTTTTTAAAGAATGCCACCGTAAGATTTTTACGGTGGTATTCTTTAAAGAAAAAAATAAACTGTCCTTATATAAACCTTATATAAATCCTTGGAAGGGAAAGATTTATACAAGGAATATTTTTTAAGAATACCACCGTAAGGATCTTACGGTGGTATTTAAAAAAAAAATCCTTGTATAAACCTTATATAAATCCTTGGAAGGGATTTATACAAGGAAATTATTTTTTTAAGAATACCACCGTAAGATTCTTACGGTGGTATTCTTAAAAATTCCTTCCTTATATAAATCTTTCCCTTCCAAGGATTTATATAAGATTTATATGAGGAAATAATTTTTTTCAAGAATACCACTGTACATATCTTAAACCTGTTCCTTGGTATGAAAAAGACTATTTAGATTTTGGTCTCCTAGATTCTGATCTCATATTAAGTTAGGCCCTGTTCACACTAGCGGTTCAGTTACAATAACAGTCAATGTAGGCGTTCATACACAACCGCGCAGATTTTTTCCTTGACTGCGGTACCACCCAGATTTCCGCAGCTCGTGTGAACATGACCGTAGTGTTTGCCTTAAGTGATACGTCTCTGTGGCAAAGGCCTTACGATCGAGTATTAATATTCAAGAAAAAACGGCGCGGTTGTGTGTGAACGCCTCCATTGACTTGCATTGTAACTGAACCGCAACAAGTACAGTTGTTATTATTACCACAACTACTAATACTAATGCTATTACTACCAGTGCTACTGTTAGAATTGTTTAATATGAACTCCAGTTGTAAAAAAAAAAATGCCGCGAAAAGGGGAACTTCTCCCTTTCATAAACACATTTCACTGTTCTCATATCCGCCTGTACCTGTGTTCGTCTGCCAATATACATTTTTTTTCATTGTTATTACCTAACATGGGCCGCGCGGTAGCCCAGTGGATATCGTCTTGAACTCATAAGCAGGCAGTCGTGAGTTCGACTCCCGGGTCCCGCTGCAGGCTTGTTGGCTCTCGACAGCCCTGGGCAGGCGCGGAGGCGACTCAACGTCGGCCTGAAAAAAAAAGCTTACCGCAATTGACAGGATTTTGCCCTACCAAGGGTTTCTCACTTCCCACTGCATGAGAGTGGGATGGTGAGTGTTCATTACCTAACCTTGTTCATTAACTAATTCAGTTGAGTATTCATTATCTAACCCTGCTCATTACCTAACTCAATTGAGATGCATATCTAGATGGCTGTGGTTTGCCACCATTTCACATTCGGTGTTATTGGGTGAAAATGGTCTCTACTTCCTTTAAGAAAGACAAACGAACTCTTATCCACGCCGCACTGTGGCTCCCCGAGAGACATCTCTGATCAGTTTGTTTTTCCATTAGTCCAACGTAGACCACGTTGCTCAGGTTGTTATCTCTTTATGTGTGGATACCAGAATTGTGAAGCTTCAATGGTCCACGTTCTTGGCTCTCATTCTATATTCCTTATTATTTTCCGCCTCCATTTTCTCGTATAGAGTCTGGAGGGGAAGACTCTAAGAGCAGGTAACCATTAGATAGAGGATTCTGATATCGACGGAAGCTCCTGCACCCATTTCCAAAATTCCCTGGCATTGGTGACCATTTGCGGTTTGTCAGAGGCTTGGGTGGTTTGATGTGAAGAAACGTTTTTAATCAGAAAGACCGGGTGGGCGCTAAGGTCTTTGTACACTTCAGCATCTCGATAGTGATGTCCATAACTTTGTCTCTCATGCAGACGAATTTTCACCTTTTGTATACCGTTGCTTGGTCATCGCCGAATTTTGTCTTCCTTGTCTCAAATTGAATCCTAATTTATTATGTTTTTTTTCAGTTGTTAGTCAATTCAGCACCTATCTCCTAGAACTTAAGAGCATAAGAATGAAGGAATCTGCAAGAAACCATAAGGCCTACACTAATACATTTATACCTTATTTCAAACCAACACAAGACGTGATAAATCATGAAGTTTCCCTTCAGCTTTTGTTGTCCATCTTTAAGACGTTATCACACTGGGCTATTTTTCCTCCGACTGTTGGAGCAGGTTTGCATCCCGCAGCTGGAGGAAAATAGTTTTCCTCCAGCATATCAAATGACATTCTATGTATTTTTGCTGAAAACAAAAAACTTGCTGTAGTGATTTTACGACGGAAAAAGTGATGGGGCTGGCCGGTACCGCCAATTAATCGGAGGTTTGAGGAAAAATGGACCAGCGTGAAAACTCCTTTAGAAATGTTACACCTTATTACTTGAGGCTCATCTTCATCTACATTATTCATATGGTCTTAATCTAGTTTCGTGAAGGTTGTGGTGAATTTAGAGGATTTTAGTCTTTGAAAGTTGACTGTTACACAGAAATTGGGATCCCTAGCCGACCTCATATGACGGGGAATGTCAGAAGATTATTTATCTATTTATTTATTTATTTTTATTTTTATGTATTGCTATATTTATTTCTTTGTTTTGAGATGGATGGATGGGGTGAAGGGGGCTTTGGGGAAGAGGGGAATGTCTGTTGAGGAAGGACGGGAGAGGACAGAAGACGGGTGAATGGAGAATGGTTGTATATGGAAGATGTTGTGATGCATGAGGTGGAATGGACGGGGGTATGGGGATTTCTCCCCGTCCTCTCCTTTATATGGGGGGACGGAGAGGTGGGGTCGCCGATTTAATGAAGCGGCCTTGCTGTGGATGTGCTGTGTCTTGCGACACTGCTTCTGACCCAGGGCAGTGGACAGGATGCAGGGATGACCCGTCATCTAGGAGGTGCTAAGATGGGAGGGAGGGTGGAGGGGTGTGGAGTGTTTTCAGGGATGGAATGGGTGGGAATGATTTTATGCCTTTTCCTTTTTGGCTACCTCCCTTGGTATATGTATGTATGTATGTATATTTATTCATTTTTAGCTGGGGTCACATGGCAATTTTTGGCATTGTGGGAATGAACAATGGCTTACTCTAATGAGTTTTGATGTTTGGTATAGTACGTAACATATACATCTGCAGATGCTGTGAAAGTAAATGTGAGATTTGGGTTTGGGTACTTCAATAAAGGCACGAATCTCCTTAACCCAGTTGTTAACGATATCTCGAAAGTACTCGATATACTCTGCTTTGAACTCAATACTGATCATGGTGATCCTTTCTGGTAGCTTTACGTTTGTGTGTCTAGAGGTTTCTATTTCAGTATCGTGGTGGCGACAGGCCACTAGAGGTCACTCTGTCCCCTTCAACATTTAGGAGCTTTTGCCTTGACTCATCCTGCAAAATAATCAGTATAAGTCAATTGTTTGAAGCTAGTAAGTGATTAATCGACATTAATCTGTCGTGTCATTGCTTTGTTTCCTTTCTTGGCTGAATGACAACGCTCTCCTGAGGGGCACAGTTATTCATAAAGTAGAAGTTGTTTGGGTTCTCGTTCCTGTTTTCAACATACCATGCTAGGGAAGGGTATTTACTCAATATGTTGTGTATGGGATGAAGGCATTAAGTGAATTGATTAATTGAACTGCCCTACGGTCCTCATCAGTAGATATTATTTTCGTTACATATATGTTTCGTTACTAACACGTAATTGCAAGTTCCTGATTGTTCATTTGTCTTTGGCAATTTCCATGATGAACTTTCCTACAATTCTTCAGGAGATTTCGCCGATTCCAATAGGTGTGCGCCATAGATCTTGTTCATGAAGATAAAGCGGCTAGTCTAATGCATGTAATTGCTGACCGTTAACCCCGATGACACTGTGAATGCTGTTAACCGCCTTACCAAATTTGAAGTCACTATGAATAGCTCTCCAGCCTTCGGTGCTTCACCTAAGCGGACCAACCCCACCCAGAGTCATCACCGCCTTCTTCCACACCTCGCCGATTATTGATTCGAATTTGATGGGATCTAGGTGGAAGCAGCTTCCCTATTGAATGATATTCCATCCCCGGGATGTGGGTTTTTTTTTATTGAAGATTTGAATTAGTACCTCTCGCTATAGGAGGCAGATCGACGTATGCCTCTGTAAGAGAACGTGTTAGTGCTGATTTTTTTTATTTATTTATTAACTTAATCGTATTCTTGAGCTGCTCTGAAGTGTCGTTTGGGTTTTCCTGTCTGGCCACAGTAATCAAGCTCTCTCACAGTGCCCTCATTCCTGCTATGTCCCCACTTTGTTTTCGTGTAGAATGTGTTCTCTGGAAAAAAGTATCTGTGATGTTACATTTTTTTCTATTACCGCCACCACTAGTACTATTTCTAATATTTCATTAAAATACTACTACTATTACTACTACTACTACTACTACTACTACTACTACTACTACTACTTCTACTACTACTACTACTTTACTACTACTACTGCTGCTACTACTACTACTACTACTACTACTACTACTACTACTACTACTACTACTACTACTACTACTACTACTACTACTACTACTACTACTACTACTACTACTACTACTACTACTACTACTACTACTACTACGACTATGACATAAAATGCCACCTTTATCCTTGTGAAACTCTGTCTTCCTCATGCCCAGTTCATTATCCCCATCCCATGCAATGACTGGTCGACAGCCATTTCATATTTCTATTCACTTATATCTTAAATATTTTTCATTTATGTGACTATCTACTACACTCTGCTCAAAGACAAGGTTCCCTAGGAGTGTTGGTCTAGAAAGGGGGACTTTGTACCTATCATGCGTAAAGAAAGCTGACCTTAGGAAGGAAAATGAGAGTCCACACTTCATCCTAGGCAAACTACTACTCTTTAATTGTTTCTTTTTCTCCGTCATCACCTCTGCAAGCCGAATGTAGAAGGTCTACTATTACTACTACTATTTTTTCTTGTTCTTTTAATGATCTCCATTCTTGTGGAACTGTGATGAAAGCAGTCAGGATCTGTCTCCCACAGACACAGTTCATTGGCTCCTCTCTCGCCAATGACTGTGGTCGACTACCCTTTTTTATTTTGTATTATTTCACTTTAATGAAGCCTAATACAGAAGTTCATTTATCCTACTTTCTACTACAGTCTGCTCAAAATACTCCTGCTGCTGCTACTACTACAACTATTATTACTACCTCTACCATTATTGGTACTTTAGTGTTGCAACTATCTTTGTCACTTCTGATCTTACAATTTCCTTAAGGAACTGTAGGGTGAAATGGACAAATTCTGTTCCTCATAAATTTATTTCATTGGCTCTTCTCTCGCCCCGTTCCCGTCACTGGCCTTGGCGGTCAACCTACATTTTTCATAATCATTATTACCTAACTTTTACTACAGCAAAGCCCGTCCTGACTAGGTTAACATATTTACATACTAAGAGTGTTCTCGGTGACCATAGTCTCCTGCAGAGGCCGTAATGGCTGCCAATGGTCTGACCCACTTGTTTATTAATTTCTTCATTTAACAATATATTCTTAACATGCGACCTAGTTATGGGCCAAAAGGTCTCCTGTCAGTATGCTCTTCCTTTGTAAACCTTTATTCGACATTGGCAAGTGGGACTGGATTCAAAGGTGTTGGTCTTGACCCCCCCCCCCGCCCTTACGGTAGATTAATGTAAAGCTTAGCAAGGAAAAAGATAGATGGCGTCTCATCCATACTGGGATTTAGCTCTTTGATTGACATTCCTGACCAACCAAAAGTTTCGACAGTTCTGTTGAAATTTTTCTTACTTTGTATATCATCCTATCTAACGTCGCTAGTATGAGTAAAATAAAGCTCTCTGGTTACAAACTGTGAAGCCTTCCTCTATATGTCCTGTTCTTTGCCGCCTTGTTGTTTTGTTGTGTGGAGCTTTGAGTGGAAGGTCAGTATAGGAAGTACCCATGGGATCAAAGATTCTGTCATCGATGAGGACTCGCTGAGGGTAAAGTAAAAAAAATCGACGGCCTTGACGTCCCCTCTTGGAGTATTGAGTGTGTGTTTGCGGTTTGTTATGTAAAGACTTTACAGGTCAGTGGCAGGAAGCCTGGCTGCTCGCATCTATTATCTCGCCATATTTTTTTTTTATCAAACAACCCCTCAACTGGGAGTCGAACCCTTGACTCTGTGTCTTTTATGTCAAGGACGCTGCTTATTTCGCTTCGACGGGCATTGTCGTGGTGTCGTGAGAAGCTTCCTTGTATTCTAATATATAAGACGCATCATCGAGGGTTCGGGTCCCAATATCAAAGTTGTTTAATCCGACGATAGCAACTTCACGTATTTCTTTGTGTATATCCGCAGTGAAGTCGTTCCTTGCTTCCTCTTGTCCCGCTTGGATGAAATCTCTCCCTTGTTAACACACCATAGCGTGGTTGGTGTAACACATCGTCACGTTGATGTTCCCATCACAAGAGCATGGGGGCTGTTCGTCATGACTTCACTGAAAGATTTGTCAAACCAGCTCCTCCAAAGATGACAATAGTGCTATGGGAATATAATGGAAATAAGCTCCACCGCAAGGACTCGAACCTTTGCCGTAGTGACTGTTTATTCTGAAACAAAGGCGATAGCATCGAGCCACCCAGGCCGTACAAAAGGAACCACCCGATTGTCGACCTGGAGGTTCCCCGACGATACTAAGTCGAGAATCGGGTGGTTCCTTTTGTATGGCCTGGGTGGCTCGATGCTATCGTCTTTGTTTCAGAATAAGCAGTCGCTACGGCAAAGGTTCGAGTCTTTGCGGTGGAGCTTATTTCCATTTGTCAAAATGACACACAACTTTTGGGAATATGAATTATTATTTTGTTCTGTTGTTCTTACAGTAAATAAACTGGATTAAGGACATGTATTTTGTATCCCTATAATACTTGTACCTCTACTGGTAGGGGTAACAAGACATTTGGACCATCCTGTACTTTGGTAGATACCACACCAAGAGGCAGTGAGTAGCTGCTTTCGAAGCCGTCACCTTTGCCCTATGTGTATATGCGCCAGGACTGTTGGGCAGGTAACAGTCACTGCTGGGAATCGGAAAGGAGGGCGGGATTCGAACCCACAACTAAGGATATGCGAGCCCAGCATATTTCCGATTATGCCACCAGAGCATGACTTGTGATAGATCAGATTCTTACAAATGTATTTATTGTTGTAGCAGTTTTATTTGATGTTGGATTTTTTTCTATAATATAGACTTACTTTATATAGATTGTACTATATTTTCAACAATTAGTATATATATATATATAGTTGCGATGTATTGTGGGTCGGGTCAGGTCAAGTGGTTAGGTTCAGGAGTTACTAAATTCCTATATACTATTGTTCAAACTAAAGTCATTGGTTTTAACGGTTAGGTTGTTTGGTAATTCAAAGTACCCAATCTATGTGCGATGTGCAATTTACACTCCAGTTCATCTGACATAAAGAGGTGATAGATATCTAAACATTGTTTTTTGGCCACTGACGATTATCTGTTCAGATAATGTATCTGATTGTCTACATTTAACTTGCGTCTATAACACTCGTAAGGTTTTGAACGACTAAAAGCACTGTTGGGGCTGCAGTGATCTTACAGTAGCTTTTGTTTTCAGAGGCTGCCTGTTTTTCTGCATTTATAATCCCAGATCTTATAAACAGCGTCGGCGAGATCTTTCAGTTGGTGATACTTTGCGAATGTTTGCCAGTGAGGGACGAAGTTGTCGTTTTTGTCCTACTGCCGAGGTAAGAATAGAAGAGTGTAGTGTAGAGAGATATCTAATGGAGATTTACGTCATGGGTGATTACTGCATAAGTGTCTTTAGGCTTGATTGGATATTTCAGTCAGACCATGAATTTATTTGACGTGTGACGTGCCCCGTTTAGCACTTCTCATCTCTGCCACGGCGGTTTTGGTTATCCTTCCTTGGTTTGCCCAATTATTTTTAGAACGCCATAATGAGACTGGTCTTAAGATAAAAAAAAGATGTTTGCTGGTTTTGTGGTGATGACCCTTGTGTGAACCATCAACCTCAACTTGGTTTGAGCAATTTGTAAGGTCCCACACTCCGTCTGCCACCATGAGATCATTAACATAAGCTACCTGCTTGACACTGCCGCTTGCATAATCGACTCTACTTTAAAGAAAATTTAAGGCAAGACCAGTTTAAGCCAAGACCATTGTGTCATCTTTAGGAGTTCCATCGCTTAGCTGAATCGTAAAACTTCTAACGAGAATTCTGTCATTTACCGCATAATGGCCTTAGGATTTTTTTTAACATAACATGCTAAAGTAGGACACGTGAATCAGATTTCACGTCTCATAGTCTTTTACTTTATGGAATTGAAAACCTTAGATTCGTCAGCAATCAGCACTGTTTCACAGTTCTCGTTGATTGTTATGGTTAGGTGCCTTTAGCATTCTGGTTTTTTCTTTGGCGTCGCCTGTAGTAATTTCCATATAACTTTCCATAATGTTTAAATCTAAAGGGTTATCATATCGGGCTTTCACAGGGTTCACCAACGCCGACAGGTGGGAGCTCGTTTGAGTAAAAACGACTTCGGTTACAATTTTTTTTTTTTTTTTTCAAATTTACAAATATCAGATTACCTTTCCGTCATATATACCAAAGCTGATTGATGAACTAAGATTGTAAACTAATACGAATGTTAGACATACTGTTGAAACATTCTTAGATATATCTAGACTTCTGAAAGCAAACTCATATTGTAGTTATTCAAATGTAGATTAGAGGTACGATGTTGGAGGAGAAAATAGCCGGGTGTGATGCCCGATCGGTCGGGTTAAAGGGGTCATCACATTGGGCTATTTTCGTGCAGAGGGACAAGGCATCTGGTGGTAGACGTATTCAAATGTTGGTGATTAAACGTGGTGATTTTTCTGGCCAAGACGTGATGGCACAAAGGGAGTCTGAATTAATTTGCAAGTGGCAAGAACTGCTTTCCAGACGTTGGCATGTAGACTGGAGGCTCCAGACCAACTCTGAGTCTTGTCTTCACCTCCTTTCCCCGCGCCATCTTGCCCGTGATCAAATCATATATGAAAGGCTAAGGGGGGAAGCAGTTTCCACTAAATATTTTCTTTCCTCGTCTCTCTGTGGTGGATTATCTTCTTTGTGAGGTTCGGACTTTACCTCTGGTTAGAGGTGGGAGATTGCTGAAGCCTTCTGCGGACGATTGTGTTGTGGCTGAAGCTTTACCATATCTCGTTGTATTCTTAAAGAGCCTCACAGTGTCCTTCGGGTTTTGTAATCTGTTCTGAAGAGTTAATCTCTCTTGCGGTATAGTTGATCCCCCTACCTCCAAGGAGTTTGTTTAGTTCTTTCCAAAACGTTGCCATCACTTTCTTCACTGTTAGCACATACTTTTTTTTATTATTATTATTATTTTTTTTTTTACATATTCTCTCAAAAAAGGGCTGGAGTGGGATTGTAGTAAAAACTCAGAGACAAGAGGGTCTGAGGGCGTATCATACACAAATTGTCGGAAGACTTGCCTAAATGGGAGAATTCGATAAAAAAAATGAGACTACGTCTGCCGTAGCTATGGAAAGTGTACTCGGGGACTCAATGAGTCCTTTTGAAGCATCGTTCATGGCTCGGTTCCTTGCGTATTGGCTTCATGATTATGTCGGCATAGGTCAGGAATCGAATCCCTTGGCAGAGCTTCTAAAAAGTCACATACCCATGAATAGTATCAGTCATTGTTTCCTGTTGCAACCTTGATCTCATCTCAGATTGGTGGGCCAATGAGACTACAGGCTGGGAGTGGGATCCCGGAGATAGACACCCCCAGCCCATATTAATGTCTCTTTTTCGGATGTACCTCTGGACGTGACCCATGAGATATCGGAATTACCAAAGTGTATTTTTCATTTTTAGACAAAATTGTAATGTTGGAACGATAACGAAGATATTTTAAGGGAGCGGTGAAAGGATAATAGATAAGCGAAGACTATTGTAGATGGAGGCTTTGGATAAAAACAACAAATAAAAAAGGTAGAGAAATAAATAAGTAGATGAACAAATAAATAGGTAAATAAACACATTAATGAATGAATAATAATATAAGATAAAAAGATACGTAAAAGTAAAAATAAACGGAAAGATTACCATTTCGAAGTCAAGTGTCAATGTAGGGGAAGTGTCATGAAAAATCTAGGTTACAGATGGGTGGAAAAGCATCGAGGCAAATACAGCACCAGAACCTCCTAGTGGAAGGAGGGAAAGACAGAGTGTACAGGTTGACTGATACAGAAGGCAATTGCACTGAAGATGGCTGAGATGCTCCATGAAATTCATTCTTACTCGGTCTTTTAGGTAGGGGAGGAACGCATTTGCCGAGTTCTGAACAGCATTGATCATGAACGTAGCAATAGAAAAGAGATAGGGATGCAGTATTGTGATGGGCAGTGATAGACTGAAGTTCGCCAGTAAGAAAAGATGTGTTGATAAGGGAAGAGGTTTTTGGATTCTATCTTGCTCAGAAGTACTGAGGCGAGGTTCCCCAAACGTGAGACCCGTACACCATACAAGAATGAACGAGTCCCCTGTAAAGGGTCAGCAACCGAGTTCGAACATTTTAAAAGTGGCACAGAATTAGATTGTTCTTGTGATAATTATGATAACGGACTTCCAGTTGAGTTTTTACTAATAAAGGGTAAATCAAGAATATTTTGGGAATTGGAAGGAAAAAGTACGCTTTTGAAGAAGAAAGGGAAAGCCCTTTGGATCTTTATGTCGAATGGAGAAGTAAAGACATTGAGTCATGGTGGCATTCAACTACACTTGATTTTCTCCGTCCCATTTAGATATGAGAGAAAGGTAGGTGTTCTACAGGAATCCATATAAGATTATGGAACTCCATTTAATAATTACTTCTGTAGAATGACATAGAAAAATGTAGACTTGTTTCATCATTACAAGAGTTCACTGGGTCAAGTAGTTACGAACAGGGAGAAAAGAGTAGGAGACAGAACAGAGTCTCATAAAAAGCCAGAGGTTTTACCCATGGTTGGGGACGAAGAAGAACATTGACCATCCACAAGAACAGCTACAGTACGGGAGATGGATCTTGAGTCAATCGTGATGTGATAGAAAAAGCGCCAGAAATGATTCTGGGGTCAGAGATTGCCAACGGAAGAGAAAAGCTTTACAAAACAAGTGCACGGGTGAGCACTAAAGAAGAGATCAAGAATGCTGGGTCTATCTCACAGATAATCTGGGATGCGGGTAGCGTGTTGATCTAGCTGTCCCGGGCCAATCGTGATAGAAAAAGTTGAAGGCTAGTTCACCGATGGAGCAGAAAATGAGGGGCGGGCGGAGAGGGGTAACCAAAGTTGGTAAAAATGAAATCACTTTACATAGAAATCTAAAAAAAAAAAAAAAAAAAAAAGAGTCAAGTAGAATGTGTTTCGCTGAGGAAGCTAAGTAGTCAAAGCATTCTGGATAGTCTTTGAACATAACATAAGAACATAAGAATGAAGGAGACTGCAAGAGACCATAAAGCCTACACTAGGCAACTCCATATCCATCACCACCTGTCATCCCCATCCATAAAGTTGTCTAACCGTTTCTTAAAACAACTGATAGTTTCAGCGCTCACTACGTGGTTACTAAGTCTATTCTATTCGTTGACCACCCTATTAGTAAACCAATTCTTATCTATTTCCTTCTTAAATCTAAATTTGTCCAGTTTAAATCCATTACTGCGAGTCCTACCCTCTTGTTTTAATATGATGACCTTGTTTACAAGGTCCATACATAACATAAGTGTTTAGTAGAAGAATAAGATGTACTTTGAGCCACAGGGTAAAGAATGCTTTCAGTTCCCTCCCGCAGTAGGGAACCTCAACTCTGATTCAGAAGATCTCATTATATTGCATAAATCTGATGAATCGGTTTCAAGTGTTCCCCAACAACTCTGACGTGGTTCAAGGTTCATGTTTTCCTGTTGTTCCTGCATTCAAAGACGCGTGCCATTTGTTGGCACCGAAATCGTCTGGCACCGTCGCTTGTAGTCTAGATCGCCCCTGCCCCTCTTCAGGTGATAGGGTAGGGATGGGAGGAGGGGCGCCAGATATATATATATATATACATATTTTTTTGCTGTATCTAAGTCGTTTCCTTTCCACACAATTTGTTCTCTCTCTTTTTCTTTTTCTCTTTTTCTCTCTCACCTATACAACTTTTACGGCTCTGGTAGGAACTGGAACAAATACATTTACGCCTCCCTGGCCTTATTACGTGAAAAGGGGCGCGTGGAGGCCAGAACCAGTGTTGGGTAAAGGAGGGGAGGGGGACGAAGGCAATGAGGCAATGAGTGCGGTATAAACAAGGTAAGGTGAGAAAGTGAGAAAGAGGAGAACCATGATAGGAGGAGGAGGAGGAGAAGGAGGAG
>NC_134781.1:69587547-69595047 GCF_046742065.1 Oratosquilla oratoria | reverse complement strand
CTCCTCCTCCCTCCTCCTCATCCCCCTCCTCCCTTCTTCCTCCTCCTCCCCTTCCTCCTCCTTCCTTCCTCCTCCCTTTTCCTCTTCCTCCTCCTCCTTCTCTCTTCCCATCCTCCTCCTCCTCCTCTTCCCCATCCTCCTCCTCTTCCCCACCCTCCTCCTCTTCCTCTTCCCCATTCTCCTCCTCCTCCTCTTCCCCATCCTCCTCCTCTACCTCGTCCCCTTTCTTCTCCTCCTCCTCTTCTCCATCCTCCTCCTCCTCCTCTTCCCCATCCTCCTCCTCCTCCTCTTCCCCATCCTCCTCCTCCACCTCCTCCCCTTCCTTCTCCTCCTCCTCTTCCCCATCCTCCTCCTCCCCTTCCTCCTCCTTCTCCTCCTCCTCCTCCTCCTTCTCCTTCTCCCTTGCTTTTCCTCCTCCTCCTCCTCCTCCTTTTCCTCCTCCTCTTCCCCAGCCTCCACCTCCTCCCTTTCCTGCTCCTCCTCCTCTTCCTCCTCTTCTTTCTCCTCCTCCTCCTCCCCTCCTCCTCCCCTCCTCCAACTCCTCCCCTTCCTTCTCCTTCTCTTCCCCATCCTCCTCCTCCCCCCTTCCTCCTCCTTCTCCTCCTCCTCCTCCTTCTCCCTTGCTCTTCCTCCTCCTCCTCCTTTTCCTCCTCCTCTTCCTCCTCCCCCTCTTCCTCCCCCTCCATCTCCTCCCTTTCCTGCTCCTCCTCCTCTTCCTCCTCTTTTTTCTCTCCTCCTTCTCCTCCTCCTCCTTCTCCTCCTCCTTCTCCTCCTCCTCCCCTCCTCCTCCTCCCTTGCTCGTCCTCATATTCCTCCTCTTTCTCCTCCTCCTCCTCCTCCTCCTCCTCCTCACTTTTCTCACACCTTCCACCCACTTCCTTCATCCGCCCTTTTATCGCTTTCTACTCTTCGCCCTCTTCGTCGTCGTTGCCTTGTTTCCAAAAGGGTTCGGCTCTCGTGCCCTGACGACCTGCTTCCTACATCGGCCCTCTGTTGGGAATCCAGAGCTGGATCACAATTCTGCTTCACTACGGCAAAAGCGTAATCCCCTTCTCTTGCTTAACTCCCACAGTTCCGGGAGGGGGGGGGAGGGATTAACTCGTTGCTGAAATAAAACCGTTTGATACTGACAGAACGTACGGAGGTCGCCGTTCCGGAATAAAATCACCCGGACGTCTCAGAGGATATAGTGGACCGGAACTAGAAAAAACAAAACAAAATTAAAATAAGACAAAACAGAACAAAACAAAATAAAGTACGACAAAAGAAAGAAAGAAAAAAAAGGTCGTAAATTACCGTGGATAGCGAAGACAAAGTATTCGGTAGTACGGTGATTCTTAAATCTTTGTCATCATCATCATCATCATCGTCAACGCGTTTCGTTTGTGTCTCTCTGAGAAAACTCACGCGAGAGGGAGGGAGGGAGGGAGGGAGGGCGTCAACGGCAGGCGCCATCGGTGGTCCAACTGCCATCAACATGCTGGATAAATCATTCGTTCGTCCGAACTTGAAATGTGCTTTTCCTCTCCCTCTGTCTGTCTGTTTCTCTCTCTCTCTCTCTCTCTCTCTCTCTCTCTCTCTCTCTCTCTCTCTCTCTCTCTCTCTCTCTCTCTCTCTCTCTCTCTCTCTCTCTCTCTCTCTCTCTATATATATATATATATATATATATATATATATATATATATATATATCTCCCTCTCACTATATCTCTCTGTCTCTTTCTCTCTTATTCTCTTTCTGCTTCTCTCTCTCTCTCTTACTCTCCTTCTGTTTCACTCTCTATCTCCCCCCCCCCTCTCTCTCTCTCTCTCTCTCTCTCTCTCTCTCTCTCTCTCTCTCCTCTCTCTCTCTCTCTCTCTCTCTCTCTCTCTCTCTCTCTCTCCTTTCCTTTTCTCTCGATACGCATACCATTGATATCGACAGTGATTGGACATTACCAAATACATAAGACCATTTTTTTTCTTTTTCTTTTACGACACTGCAGCATAAACAAGATGTTCGACGTTGTCCGAGCTCTAAGCAGTTTCGCTGATCGGAGAGTTTTGGGAGAGCCACATTCTGAAACTGGTCTTAGTTTTCAAAAGTGGACGTAAACGTGTGTTAATTGATCGAAATGGACGAGGTCAGAATGGACCTTACGTCGAAAAGGAAGAATTATTAGGCCAGCAGTTGCTAATTGTAGATTTCTGGTGTGATCTTTTTTCTACATAGAAAGTTAAGATAAAACATTAAGAGTAATGACACGATGCATTAATGCCACCTGATCAAAAAAGCGAATATTTTTTCACCAAGGAACATTCAAGCGTAGTCACGCGTCTCATATCATCTTGCAAACACTACCAGCTGAACGTAAAATAAATAGATAAATAAATCTCACTACTGAAATATGTACAACCTTCCATCCCACACAATAACACATTCAAACCCAGATCACCAAGCACGATCTTCAAGATAGACCACCAAACTTAATACTCCAACAGACATCAGCCCCACAGAAAAATCCCTCTGAAGAGAATTGAGGGCCACAATAGCATGCTTGCGTTGAAGTCAGCATCCAGCTTTGAAACAGCATCAACACACAAAAAGCCTAGTCACACAATCAAACTGCCCTACATGCAACCACCACAGAGAAGGCAATGAGCACATTATACACTGCCTCTAGCTAACAGTCCCTAGACAGTGACTGTGTTTCTTCCATGAGATTTGGGGCAACGGATGGAGTAATTGATCAATGTACTAAGAACGGTATACTCGTAGTTTGAGATGGTGAACTAATTTCGATAAACGTCTAAGATTTATACTATTGTCTTGAACTGTATATTGATTCATTAATTCATTCATATATTTATTTATTACATTATTTATTTGGTTGTACATTTATTTACATATCCATTTATCTGTATATATATTAATTCATTAACTAACCCATCCATTTATATATTTACTATTTATTCATGTATTCATTTATCTATTATCACTTTGTTTTGCTTGTTTGTTTTGTTTGTTTGTTTGTCTGTTTTACTTCATTTCTTTATTCATTTATCTATTCATTCATTTATCAATTAATCAATTAATTAATTTATTTGTCTATCTATCAAATATATAGCATTTACTATTTGTTCATCTATTTATTCATTTATCTATCTATTAATTAATCTATTTATTAATTTATTTATTAATCTATCTATGCACTTATTCATTCATTTATTTATTGATTAATTTATTCATTCATTTATTTATTTAATAAATTATTTATTCGTTTCTTATTTATTTACTTATTTAATTATTTGTCTTGGTTTTGAAAGGGTAGGGGAAACCAAGCTTTGGATTCAGATACTTATTACACTTGTACAAATCTACTTTATTCTACTTCAATCCTATTCACATATGATATGAAAGGTATTAGTTCCTCGGTTATCTAGCGATTAGATGTGTATGTGCGAGAGAGAGAGACAACCCCAGAAGTGGGCAGAGATGAGAATAAAGGAAAAAGTGTTAGAATCTTTGATAATTTTATTTTATTTTATTATTTTATTTTGTTTTATTTTGTTTTATTTTATTTTAATTTATTTTATTTTATTTTGTTTTATCTTGTCTTATTTTTATTTTATTTTATTTTTTATTTTATTTTATTTTTTTATCTTATTTTATCTTATTTTATTTCATTCTATTTTATTTATTTTTTAATCTTATTTTATTTTATTTTACCTTACTCTAAGGAGAGGTACACATCTCTGAGCACTCCAAGACTCTATTTTGAGTCCCCCAGGGGTTGTTAAAGGTGTTGGTGAGAGGATCATGTGACTTATGTAACCCACGGGGGAAAGGCTCCGGTTGTCGTCTCTTAGTAAACCACAACAGAGAATTTTATTTATTAATGTCGTTGAGCAGATATTATGGACTTTTATAGCCTCGTTGAATTACGAACTTTTCATTCATTCCCTATTTTTTTCTCACGTCAAGATAGGCATTATTTACTATCTTTTATTATTAAACGTCTGATTTTTTTCTTTTAGCTGTGATAAATTATTGCAAAATGAAAATGAACAGACAGTAGGACAACAGTCGATGGTGCTTATAAGAGACGAAGTAGACGCAAAGGCGTCAAGGAAATGTGATAATTATAATAATAATAATAATAATAATAATAATAATAATAGTAATAATAATAATAATAATTAATAATTAACAACAATAATGATAATAATAATAATAATAATAATAATAATAATAATGATGATAATAATAATAATAACAACAACAACAACAACAATAATAATAATAATAATGATAATAATAATGATAATGATGATAATATTAATGACAATAATAATAATAAAAATAATGATAATAATAATAATAATAATAATAATAATAATAATAATAATAATAATAATAATAATAATAATAATAATAATAATAATAATAATAATGATAATGATAATAATTGTAATAATAATAATAATAATAATAATAATAATAATAATGATGATGATAATAATTATAATGATAATAATGATAATAATAGTAATAATAATAATAATAATAATAATAATAATAATAATAATATACATACATACATACATATACATATACCAAGGCTTTTTCCCCCTTACTAGGGAGGTAGCAAAAAAGGAAAAGGCATAAAATCATTCCCACCCATTTCATCCCTGAAAACACTCCACACCCCTCCACCCTCCCTCCCATCTTAGCACCTCAAAATAATAATAATAATAATAATAATAATAATAATAATAATAATAATAATAATAATAATAATAATAATAATAATAATAATAATAATAATAATAATAATAACAATAATAATAACAATAATAATAATAATAATAATAATAATAATAATAATAATAATAATAATAATAATAATAATAATAATAATAATAATAATAATAATAATAACAATAATAATAACAATAATAATAATAGTAATAATAATATACGGTTTATTGGGTATAGCAACATTACTGCTGGAAATATAAAGCCTACAGAATTATAAAATTATAAGATATAAGAGTGAAAAGATGTTGTTACAAGCATTAAAAAAAAAAAAAAAAGCTAAGGAATAGCCGTGTTGTACAACATTATTATTTTTTGTTGATTAAGTCCACAAATGTCGGTATGGGGCTCTTCTTATACCGGTCAGTGTGTGCTCTGATCGCCAAGGTCATATGTATATAAGCTCACCATCCCACTCCCACACAGTGGGAAGTGAGAAACCCATGGTAAGGGAAAGCCTTTCAGTTGCGGCAGGCCGCTGGGTATTTTAGCCCGATGTTGGGTCGCCTCCCCGCTTGGCCAGGACTGGCGAGAACCAACGCAGTAACCCACGGCGGGTCCGGGGGATCAAACTCATGACCACCTGCTATATATATATATATATATATATATATATATATATATATATATATGTATATATATATATAATATACACATATATAAACACACACACACACACACACACACACACACACACACACACACACACACACACACACACACACACATGCGAATAAATCACAAAAACACGTGATTCACAAAATGTGTAATAAAACCACTTGGAAAATAAAATGAAAAGTGACCGAACGTTTTCGTCTATTTTCACCTTTGAAAATGTCTTAAATAGACGAAAACGTTCGGTCACCTTTCATTTTATTTTCCAAGTGGTTTTATTACACACACACACACACACACACACACACACACACACACACACACACACACACACACACACACACACGCACACGCGCGCGCGCGCGCATATGTATATATATACATATATATATAAATGTATATATATATATATATGTATATATATGCATATATATATATATGTATATATATATATATAATGAGAATATTTGGCCCGAGGCTCCTCATCAATGTGCAACAAGTCAAGTCATGACTCACGAATTTCAGATTGCAAAGCTTCTGTCCTTCACACGTAAGATCTCCAAATAGGCAGAGCCTTTCCAGGTAAAAAATACACAAATAAATTAATAAAAAAAACGAAAAAAAATCTTCCGGCCTTTGTCCTGGAGGACGTGAGCATATAGGACAAAGCTGACAACTTCGGCCGCAGTTAACCGCCTCATGGTGTCGGGGTCTCTCGTCTCACGGGGAAGTAAAGGGACTAAGAGAGCCTTTTTACGGCCCACGGAACTCTCGATGTCGTACAGAGGGACGCAGGGAAAAAGAGTTTTGAAGACCCAGAGTCTTTGTAGTATGCATGATGATGTCCCCCGGAACTCTGAACCCCACACCTTCAACCCGGACTCCTTCCCCCTCCCCGCCTCTCCCTTCCCCCTCCTCCAACCCCGGACCTCTTCCCTTTCCCTCCCGGACCTCTGAGCCCCACCCTTTCAACCCAGACTCTTTCCCCCTCCCCGCCTCTCCCTTCCCCCTCCTCCAACCCCGGACCTCTTCCCCCTCCCCATCCCTCCCGGACCTCTGAGCCCCACCCCTTCAACCCAGACTCCTTCTCCCTCACCGCCTCTCCCTTCCCCCTCCTCCGACCCCGGACCTCTTCCTCCTTCTCCCTCCCGGACCTCTGAGCCCCACCCTTTCAACCCAGACTCTTTCCCCCTCCCCGCCTCTCCCTTCCCCCTCCTCCAACCCCGGACCTCTTTCCCCTCCCCCTCCCCCCCGGAACTCTGAACCCCACACCTTCAACCCGGACTCCTTCCTCCTCCCCGCCTCTCCCTTCCCCCTCCTCCAACCCCGGACCTCTTCCCTTTCCCTCCCGGACCTCTGAGCCCCACCCTTTCAACCCAGACTCTTTCCCCCTCCCCGCCTCTCCCTTCCCCCTCCTCCAACCCCGGACCTCTTCCCCCTCCCCATCCCTCCCGGACCTCTGAGCCCCACCCCTTCAACCCAGACTCCTTCCTCCTCCCCGCCTCTCCCTTCCCCCTCCTCCAACCCCGGACCTCTTCCTTCTCCCTCCCGGACCTCTGAGCCCCACCCCTTCAATCCAGACTCCTTCCCTCTCCCCGCCTCTCCTTTCCCCCTCCTCCAACCTCGGACCTCTTCCCCCTTCTCCAACCCCGGACCTCTTGCCCCTCCCCATCCCCTCGGAACTCTGAGCCCCACCCCTTCAACCCAGACTCCTTCTCCCTCATTTTCCCTCTCCCCTTCCCCTTCCTCCTTCATCCCGGACTCCTCCCACTCCCACTCCCACTCCCCCCTTCCCCCCCCTCAGACTCAAAATTTGAAGAGGAGTCTACTCAACATTACATTATATTCCAATGCTGCAGTGAACCTGCGTGGAGCAGTGGGTAGCATTCCTGACTCAGACACAGAGATCCTAGGTTCGATCTTTGGTAAGCGCTTTGCAATTGTTCAATTTTTTTCCTTGTAATGGCGAGCATCAGAGGTGTTGTAGACCAGTATTTGCATGTCAGTGTTTCTAACGCCCAGATAGTGCGTATGGTCAAGTTGGTTTGGCACAACATTCATACCCAAATGTCCACATACACTTTTCAA
>NC_134781.1:69565047-69570047 GCF_046742065.1 Oratosquilla oratoria | reverse complement strand
TTACCTTGCATTTAATTGTGTTAAATTCCATTAGCCACTTTTCAGACCATTGCTGTAATTTATCTAAATCTTCTTGAATATCTAATTGGTTCAAGTGATCATTTGCCATTCCGCACAGTTTTGTATCATCAGCAAATTTGGAAATAGTAGATTTTAGTCCATGGTCTATATCATATATACTTTGAATAGAAGTGGCCCAAGAACGGAACCCTGAGGAGCTCCACTTGTAAAAAATTTCCATCCAGAAATCTTTCCACTTAAAACAAATTTCTGTTTTCGATCATTCAACCAATTACTAGTCCAACTTAATAGGCTACCAATTATTCCGTGTGAAGCTAATTTAGTAAGTAGTCTTTCGAGGGGGACGGTATCAAAAACTTTTGCAAAGTTGAGATATATTAAATCTATATTGTTTCTTTTGTCATAATTCGAGATAACTGTGTTATAGGGTTCGAGTAAGTTAGTCACGGAAGAACGTTTCCGTCTGAAACCATGCTGGCTATCATTTATCAATCAGTTACTTTCTAAATGATGTTTGATAGCATTTCTGATGATAGTTTCCATCATTTTTCCTAGGATTGAAGTCAAGTTATTTGGTTTCTTTTTGTCACCTTTTTTGAATATGGGAGTAACGTTAGCTATCTTCCATTCTCTTGGGACATCTCCTGATATGATGGATTTCTTGAAAATAATTTCTAATGGAACAACAATCTGATTTTTCATTTCCTTTAAGATTCTTGGATGCCAACCGTCAGGCCCTGGTGTTTTATTAACTTTGAGTTTCTCTATACATCTTTTAATTTTTTCTTTTGTCATATTTACCGTAGTAAGTTTACTCTAGACTTTTCATAGGTTTCAGTTTGGAGTTCACTTTAAGGTGTTTTGTTTACGATTACTGAGCTAAAATAATTGTTTAGAATATCACACATTCCTTCATTTGAATATTCAAGTTGACCGTCAGCTGATAAAAGTGGACTAATGTGATTCCTAACAACCTTTTTATCTCTAATGTAACTATAGAATTCTTTGGGATTCTGTTTGAATTTCTCAGCGATATTCATTCCGTATTGTCGTTTTCGTTTTTCATTGTCTTTTTTAAATCTCTCTGTATCAATACATGACCTTGATAGTCATTAGATGCACCCGAGCACTTACATTTCTTATAAGCCTGTCTCTTTTTAGCGATACTTTTTCACACACACACACACACACACACACACACACACACACACACACACACACACACACACACACACACACACACACACACACACACCGCACACACACACACACACACACACACACACACACACACACACACACACACACACACACACACACACACACACACACACACACACACACACACACACACACACACACACACACACACACACACACACTCATACACACACACGCACACACACACACATACAAACACACACACACACACACACACACACACACACACACACACACACACACACACACACACACACACACACACACACACACACACACACACTTGTATATATAAATATATATATATATATATATATATATATATATATATATCCGATAATTTTATGACAGTCGCATACAGGATTCGAACCCATTGCTATCGGCCACTCGTAAGATTATCTTCACAGAGCCTTAGCCCACTACATCAACAGACACTTAAAAACCTTGAAACCTGGAGTCGAACTGATTCCCGAGGATAGGAAAGATCACTAATCTGCGACCCCAATTCCAATTTTACACAAGGCCCAAGTGCACCAGTTGGCAAGGGGTAAGGATCGGAACAAATTCCTGTAATAAAATTATCGGATTGACGTCGCTGTTACTAGCGAATTTCTCCCATATATATATATATATATATATATATATATATATATATATATATAAATATATATATATATGAATATATATATGTATGTATATATATATATGTATGTATACATATATATATATATATATATATATATATATCTTTGTGTGTGTGTGTGTGTGTGTGTGTGTGTGTGTGTGTGTGTGTGTGTGTGTGTGTGCGTGTGTGTGTGTATGTGCATGTGTGCGTGCAGATGCGTGCGCTTACGAAATGTAAGCCATCCTTGCAATATAGTTATTATCTCTTTAGCGTCCCCGTCCTGTAATGGATCCTGACACAATTCCAGCAATTTAGAAGAAGTAGGAGGAGGAGGAAAGGAGTTGTGAGCTTGTGAGCTCTCTTCATGTAAAAAGGTGGAAAAAATATATAATAGAGATAATAGGTCTGGTCAGGAGACCGAAAGCCAGCCCCTCGGGGTATACTTGTAGATAGGATTTGACTACAAATGGTGGGGAGATGTTTCCACCTGACGTCCGCCTTACAGGACATACAAGGAGGTACTAGTCGTTGGCCACACTGGAACAGATTCTAGAAATGAGTGATCTTCCTTCATGTGACTTTGCAAAAGGATTTTTTCATGAGCAGATGAAAATTGCCAAATTGAGAATTTATTATTCCGTCCCCATATATCTAATTTGTCCATATAGGACCAGAATTACTACTGGATTATCCTACGAAATTTGCGAAACTTTTTTTTTTTTGTCAAAAATTTGGTTTCAGGTTCAATTTCAGGAATCCTTGGCCATTAGAGAGTATTTAGGATTTGATATCTGTTTCTGATTGTCAAATAATATCTCTCAATTCACCAGCATTCGGTTTAATTTGATAGTTGTAGCTACTAGAACGCAAATGGACAGACATAATTATTTCGACAATTTGCTCAAACTCACACGGTAATCATTTGTTTCTTAACAAAACTTAAAAAATCTGACACTGATTCACGAGTAAACACGTAGTTAATTTGACAGTGGTCTATATTTATCTTTTATCCGTGCAATGTGATTAACTCTCAGTTTGTTTCATGAATCAAGTCTTTGTTTCTCTTGGAAGTCGTGTTGATGTTTTACAAAGTGAAACTTCTCGTCAATAAGAGTCTTACTATTTCCAGAAAATTGGTCTCACGAGTGGCATGGGTTAGGAAATACCCAACCTGATTGTCTTGTCACAGAGTGTGAGAAAAAAAATTTTTGTATGTCGTCCTACTGGAAATTGAAATCAAAACGTTTCTTAATAACAAAGGAAAATAAAAACATAAGAATAGAGGAGACTGCGAGAGACCTACATTAGTTCAGTGTCTCTTACCACCTATCATCTTCATCCATATAATTATTTCATCTTCTCTTAAAACAGCAAATTGTTTCAGTGTTCACTACCTTGTTTCTAAGTCTATTCCATTCATTAACCACTCCGTTGGTAAACCAGTTCCTGCCTATTTCCTTGTTAAACCTAAAATTGTCCAATTGAAATCCATTGCTGAATCCTGCCCTGCTGTCTTAATATGTCTGTAGAGAAAATATCAAAGCAACATTGTCAAGTGGTTGATATGCAATAATAACATAGTAGTTACATACTGTCGTATACTTTCCTGCGTCAAGTCATCCTAAGCAGGATATAACACACAGGCAGATCCCAGGCAGCATCAGCTGATATAGTAATAATAACTGTAATTCACTACTGGAAGGTTCCCATTGTTAAGTGGAACACCCATGTGAAGATTTCCGTTATATATTTCTTTTCTCTCTCCATGTCTGGTTATCATTTCATCCATTACAATGCTCGTAATGCCTCGTCTATTTTACCTGTTTCATCACCTTTAAATCTAAATATTTCGGTCCTGTTCATCTTGATTTTCTATCTATACAACGCTTTTTTTTGTGGTTGCCTGAGAGTAAGTCAGGCCTGTGTCAACCGTTTCCCTCACATACAGGTATGTATGTGGGGAATGAAAGTTTAGATTCTGAAGGAAATATGTAGCTGCTGTTGGTTGGCCATCAGGCTTTGCATCTGGCCTCTTTAGGTCTGACACGCCAGAAGCACAGTTTTTTAACACTCTTAAGCTGTCTTTGCTAATGGAAGATTCGGTGGGTATTCTTATTTTTTTCTTATATAAATGTTTCCCTTTCAAGGATTTATATAAGGAAAGATTTTTTTTAAGAATACCATCTATTTTCTTTTTAGCTCAGTTATTACACATCTTATCATAATTTTTTCTAATGTCTTTTCAACGGCTGAAATAGTATGATTTCTTCTTCTAAAAGCAAACTGATTTTAAATGCTATTGGGCTTTCTCTTTAGCATATCTTTAACAATGGTTGTAGACTTACCGTAAGCGTATTGAAACAACTGCGTGGAAAGGTCATCATTAATAGTGAGCCTCGGTAACTAAACCTTTTGTTGATTTTCTTCTGCAGCATATCTCAACAGATTTTTAGGAAAGGGATAGTACAGACTAGAAGCAGGCTCAGTACAAAGTCAAACTTATGAAAAATAAATCCTATCTGTATTCTTTTCCGCTTTGAAGACGAATGCGTCTGTAAAAACAAGTTTTTTCCCCCGTCTTTACATTTGACCCACACTTGACTTGCTGTTTCATCTTTAGGAAATATGTGATTCAAAAGAAATAGATAAACATCTAAGCAGTATTTTCTTCTTTTTGTGTCTGACCTCTCCATGGACCGATAGGAGTCCTGTCGGCTTTCATATTTTACCATCGCACCTCACTGAATCAGACTCGATATTGTGGCAGTTTGAGTCACGATCTGGGAAGGGATTGGGATCGAGGGAGTGGGGGAATCGGGTGTGGTAAGATCGTCCCATCACTTACTCGAAGTTAATTACGTTTCGTTTGCTGAGAGTATTTTGGAGCAAAGAAGATTGGTTTTGGCCTTCCATTCCCTTAGGAACTGTGAGCTCTGTCCTCACAATCGCGGAGAGAGGAATGATAATGGAGGCATAATAGATTTTTTGCACGCTACATCACAGAAACAAATCAAGTCGGAGGCGGAGGAGAGAACAGCAAGGTCACCGCCTGACAAAATAAGTTCTGCATGAATTCTCCCTATGGTGATTTGGCTTAAGAAGGAAATAAGCAAGAACTGGTTTATTAATTGAG
>NC_134781.1:69545047-69552547 GCF_046742065.1 Oratosquilla oratoria | reverse complement strand
TTCGGTAAGCGCCTTCTATTGTGAGGCACTTAAAGAATAGAGAAAGATGCAAATTATTTGGAAAAGCAAGTTGTATGTAGAAAATGAGAGTCATAGAGGAATAACAGGGAATCTAATGGTGACTAGGCCAACTTTAGCCATGATCGTAATACCTTATACAAAGGATTACAAAGGATTACAAAGGCGGAGCATGCCGACAGGAGACCTTTTGATCCATATCTAGGTCGGATGCCAAAAAAAAAAAATCATATTAATAATAAAATAAAAAATAAAAAATATAATAATGTAAATAACAAATAAAATACATAAATGAATGCATAGGTATAGTTAAAATAATAAACAAACAGGTAAATAGTAAATAATAAATTGACATATAACTAATGATAAATGAAAATCAGACAGACAAATGATAACAAAACAAAAACAAATAATATAACATAAATTATAATCATTACAGCATCTTAATTAGGTATTTATCTAAATGATTCTTAAAGCTTCGAACTGAACTACATTGCACTACCTGTGCAGGAAGTTTATTCCATTCATTAACTACACGGTTGGCAAAGTTGTTTCTACCTACTTCCAAATTTAATCTATTTCCGGACAGTTTGAGACCATTGTTTCTTGCCTGATTCTCATTCAATGTGAAAAATTTTTCACTTTTGATGTTGTCAATTCCCTTTAAAATCTTAAAGACCTGTATCAAGTCACCCCTGAGTCTACACTTTTTTAGGGAAAACAGATTCATGTGCTTTAGTCGATTTTCGTATGATTTATTTTTGATATTTGGAATCAGTTTTGTGGCTCGCCGTTGTACTTTTTCCAGTCTGTCAATATCTTTAATGAGATTCGGTGACCATACGGAAACAGCATATTCTAAATGTGGACGAACTAACGATTTATATAGCTTGTTAATGAGTGATGGACTTTTGAAATCAAAAGATCGCGCAATCAGTCCCAGAATCTTATTTGCTTTCTCAGAGGCTGAAATACATTGCTTGGATGATTTGAGGTCGTTACTGATAATTACGCCGAGATCTTTTTCACTATCCACTTTTGTTAACGAATTTCCAAATAACTTGTAATCGTACTTACTGTTATTTTTACCTATGTGCATTACCTTGCATTTACTTGTGTTAAATTTCATTAGCCACTTTTCAGACCATTGCTGTAATTGATCTAAATCTTCTTGAATATCTAATTGGTTTGAGTGATCATTTGCCACTCCGCACAGTTTTGTATCATCAGCAAATTTGGAAACAGTAGATTTTAGTCCATGGTCTATATCATTTATATATACTATGAATAGAAGTGGACCAAGAACGGAACCCTGAGGAACTCCACTTGCAACACTTTTCCATCCAGAAGTTTTTCCATTTAAAACAACTCTCTGTTTTCGACCATTCAACCAATTACTAGTCCAACCTAATAGGCTACCACTTATTCCATGCAAAGCTAGTTTAGTAAGTAGTCTTTCGTGTGGGACGGTATCAAAAGCTTTTGCAAAGTCTAGGTATATTGAATCTATATTGTTTCTTTTGTCATAATTCGAGATAACTGTGTTGTAGAATTCGAGTAAGTTAGTCACGCAAGAACGTTTCCGTCTGAAACCATGCTGGCTATCATTTATCAAACGGTTACTTTCTAAATGATGTTCGATAGCATCTCTGATAATAGTTTCCATTATTTTTCCTACGACTGAAGTCAAACTTATAGGCCTATAGTTATTTGGTTTCTTTTTGTCACCTTTTTTGAATATGGGAGTAACGTTAGCTAGCTTCCATTCTCTTGGGACATCAATTTCACTATCATTCCTACAATAGGGCGTCGCCACTTGCGGAGGAGGTCGAGGTGACGGTAATTCGGACCTTTCCGCCAGCGAGTTGGTCCAAGGGTATGGTTCATTAAAGTCCACGATACAAACGCCTCCGTAAGGGACATCGTCCTACCTCCTGATAGGGGGAGTTTGCGACGTTGAACCGAATCCTAAGTAGCTAGTAATACTATCGTGTTGGTTCTGATCAAATATATGTAGTAGGTCGGCACCGTGCCTGGAGCTAGCAAGAGAGCCAAAGCTCTGACGTGCAGAAGTTCACTACGTATCGTTATGTGCCAAATACTTTCGTTCAGCTGCACCGTCAAGGAAATACATCTTCCGATACTTTCTGAAAATCATCCTTGGTATCTGGTAACTGTCGTTGTAATTCGCCTTGAATAGATAAATAGTCTTACACGTGATAGTTATGTGCCCAAGAATCTATTTTCCCCAAAGGTGCTTCTTAGCAGCGTTTCCCAACCTTTTCCGACAAAAGCACCTCCTGTTGTAATGTCTAAGCAATCCAGCACCCCTATCTTGCTATTAGAAGGATAAAAGAAAGTGAAGTGTACTGCTTGATGATTTATTTTCTTGATTCCTTAGAACTGAAACAAATTGACAGTATTGTTTGTAGAAGAAATAAGAACACCCTTGAAAAATAAAATAGCATGGAAAAAGTCAAACATGCACAACTAGGTAATCAATGTTACATATATCAATGTGATTTTTGTGTGCATCGCTTTCCAGCATCCCCTATAATTGATTTCAGCACCCCAGGTTGGGAAACGTTGTCATACAGGCTCTGAAAAGAAAAATCAAATATCGGGTCTTGTAGCAGTTTAATGATGATTTCTATATATATCTTCATACTCCTGAAGTAGTTTGTGCCACTTACGGTAGCTTCTAATTCTTGAAGTGTCCTCATTTACTAATGAATGCTCCAGATCTTTGAAGGGTATTTCCTTCGTAATGAGTCTTCCATATTCTATTCCTTAACTAGCTTAAGCTGCGGAATAATGTTATCAACAATTCGATGTCCTACTTAACAAAATATTTCCTTTCTCTTGTATTCTGTCATGGTCTTCTCCTTTCTGTGTTTGAGTATTACCACCTCATATTTCGCCTCGCTGCTCCCTCCTGTACTATGGTCTTAGCCTCTTTTGTCTTCCTTTTTCTTTTCATAGACGTTCTTCATTGTCCCTGGCCTTCCCCTCCCACCAATTTATCTTCACTGTATTCGTTTCCCTCAGATCCTTCTCTTCCTCTATTGTCCCTCTCCCTCTTCTGTTGTTTTGATTCACGTTTATTTACTTTTTTCTTTCTCTTCCCTCTCTTTCAACGATTATGCGAAAGAGCGAGTTCCCGAAGCACAAGTCGAGGCGTAGGTTTCAGTAATTTTGAAAACATCCGTGACAACAAACCAGACCACCGCGATCCGGCATTCCCCCCACCCGCCCCCTCGCACCTCCCCTTTCACTTCCTCCCCTTCACACACACACAACTCGTGGCACAGTTGGTAGAGTTCCCGGCTGCCACTACGGAGGTCCGAGTTCGAAATCTCCCAAGTGGTGAAATAATTTCAGTATCGCTGCGCTGCGGGTTGTTATTCCAACTCTCGTGGGCGGGGAGTTGGGTGTGTGTGTGCGTGTAAGGTCACAGTATTACCCATAGATCGGTCATACGAGCTCTGAGCTCTCATCCGAGAGGTTAGTAACTGTCGATCACGAGTCCAACACGTGATCCAAGACCATGATGAATCACACACACACACACACACACACACACACACACACACACACACACACACACACACACACACACACACACACACATATGCGCGTCCAAGTTTGGCAGACATTATAGTCTTGACGAGGGTTGCCTAGAGAAGAAAGTAACTACGTGTATCTGTGTTGACCTCAACTGGCCTAGCTTCACTTGGACGTTATGTACACATTAGAGTCAGAAACCATGGAGGTAGTGTATCCATAGTACCACCCGCCTCCAAAGCCCATCAACACCTTAATGTCCAGGAACTCTTGTAGTAATGGGTTTAGATTGGACAAATTTAGATTTAAGAAGGAAATAGGCAAGAAATGGAATACAAACGGATTTTTTAACGAATGGAATAGACTTAGTAACCATGAAGCGAGTGCTGAAACTATTGGTTGTTTTAAGAGAAGATTAAATAACTTTTTAGATGGGGATGACAGGTGGTAATGGACATGGAACTGCTCATTGTAGGCCTTAATGGTCTCTTGCAGTCTCCTCCATTCTTATGTTCTTTTTTTCTTCCAACTTCTGTGATTTTCCACCACTCCACATGATGGGAATCAACAGCCACCACCCAATCCACTCCACCTACTATTCGATAACAGAGCGGTGCAAAATCTCGGAGAATGGATCCGTTTATGACACCGTTTTGGTGAAAGTAATGCACTCTCAGCCACTGTAAACAGCAAGAGGTATTGTTCTCATTATAAAGCTTGTTTTAAACAATATCGTTGATCTAACAATGCCTCTGATTGTATGTGCTGCTCGCTGAATTAACGTCTCTATTATTCAGCCCATCCTCTGGTGTCGTGTTCTCTGTATATCTGTTTTTGGTTCTCGTCAGACGATTTGATTTCGATTATTTGACAAATTATTCCTCTAAGAATTCAAAACTGTTGCAGTTAACATATTCCCGACTGTCATATAGATGTATGTCTAAGTGTAAGTGAAACTATTTATTCTTTGTTCCATAGATTAGATGAAAGAAACAGTCTTAGATCAATTTCTTAATCAATATCGCAAACTTACAATTCAGTCGTAAAAAATAAACAATTGCATTGTACCGTGATGCCATCATTTATACACTCGTTAACGATAGGGATACGTTGAAGGAGAATCAATATGTAGTGATGATGAAGCCAAGAAGCATAAACAATCACCCTCACATTGAAATAATTTTTTCTGTCATCGTTTATCGTTGCAGTTTTTTATAAGGAACATGGAAGTGATCATAACGGCCATGCTCACTGAAAACATAAGAATATAAGAGTGAAGGAGACTGAAAAAGACCATTAGGCCTACACTAGGTAGTCCCATGTCCCTTACCATCTATCGTCCCCATCCATAAAGCTCTCTAACCTTCTCTTAAAACAACCTAGAGTTTCAGCGCCCACTACATGGTTTCTTGGTTACTATATTCCTAACCTCCCAAGAATTAAAGTCTATTAATTATAGTGCAATTAACCCTTCTCTCCGACATTTCAGTGGAATGTTCTGTCATCACTCAGAAAAAAGATACTGCCTTAAATTTCTTATCGCAAACATAAACACAGTTTCCGCCCGCTATTTCCGTTTTCTATGTAATCGTGTGGCTTGTTTTGAAGAAACGTGGTAACTCAACGTATTAAAGGCATATAGCAAAGTTTGTAGACCACCATGACAATTAAGGAAACCATTTACATTTTAAGGAGTACTTTGACACGAAACGGTGCACTATATACCTCGTAATGACTTTATCATGTGTCCATAACTATCTCTACAGTATTCAAAGGCTCAAATATACAGAAAATATGAAAAATTTTCTTGTATGGATAGGTTAGGAATCCTTCTTCGTATGGCTTGTAGTTAAAGAATGGATTTTCCAGAATTATTTCATCTTTGGTTTGACTCTGGATAATCACAGAGGTACAATCTCAACATAAATGGGGTGGAGGACGATTGGTATCCTACGTAAGACCAGTGTTATAGTCGAATGACATTTTTCTCTAACAAAAAGTAAAATACTTCTTACTTTGGCTTCCAGTTAGAGATGATAATCTGTTAGTCGAGCCAGCCTCCTCTATTCCCCCTCTATCCTGTCGAATCTAGTTTCGTCAAAGTCCTGACAAGCTGTATTTCTCCAACGTCTCAATGATAGCATCTCTAACAAAAAATAAATAAACAAATAAAAATACAAATAAATAAATAGATAAACAAATAGATTAATTCATTAATAATTAATTTCCTTATTCCTCAATCTTATGATGTTTCTTGAAGCATTTCCGTTTTCTTCTGCATATACCCTTCTGTGTAATCACGTGGTCCTGTCATATTCTACAATTAGCTTCCTTTATGAGTATTATAGTGGCCCGCGTATTCTGAGGAGCTGTATCTTCACGTCGAACATTTACGATATGAATAGGTTTACGAGGTCGTAAGAGACGCATTCACGTCGTAAATCTACGGTCCACAGTTCCCTTGAGGTCGACAGCCACTGTTGTACTACTTATAAGTGGAGGCAACTGTACACCTTATTTGATATTGTGTCCTAGTGATCTGCTTAAACAGAAAATTTTGAACAAAATATTTCTTGCTTTCAGGTGAGAGAGAGAGAGAGAGAGAGAGAGAGAGAGAGAGAGAGAGAGAGAGAGAGCGAGAGAGAGAGAGAGAGAGAGAGAGAGAGAGCGTAGTGCTGCACCTTGCCAAGCGCAATCTGGTGAAGCTATTCCGAATTGTGGAGTATCTTCCCAATACATGCACCTTCAAATGTAAAACCAGCATGCAACCTCAACAAATGCGTTTCTTTGAATATTTTGAGAAGAAAAAGTAATGAACAACTGTCTTGCAGGAAATGTAGACGTAAGGTAATCTTTAAAAGATTACATAGAACAAAACAATGACTAAATGTCGTTCAGGAGGTCTAGGTATAAGGTAATCTTTAAAAGACAACCTAGAACAAAATAGTGAACAACTGTTATGCAGGAAATCTAGACATAAGATAATATTTAAAAGATAACACAGAAAATACCCTCCTCGGACATTGCCAATATGTTATATTAGGTTTGTATAAGTGACAAAGGATATGTGTTGAAGGTCGAACAGTCAAGAAAGATTAATTTATTATATTAGATGAGTTTCTTAAACCGCAAAACAGAAGACACTGTGTGAATTGGATCCTGTTCCAGCGTGGATGAATAACAAGTTAAAGATAACTGAAATAAAGAGTTTAAGAAACTCCATGTGGTCACAGTTTCAAAAAATATCTTTTAGGCAATATACATATTAAAAAAAAATTAATCATGTAAACTGTGACTTGATGTGTGAATATGAGGTTCGTCGCTACCCAGGGTCGTGCTACGGAAATGAATAAGAATAAAATGAAAAGTGACATTCAGTACGGAAGGAATTAACAGTGATAAGCTAAAACCTTTTCGCAAGTGAAGGGAGACCCACAGAGACGAATAAAATCACCTGGTGGCAGTCAAAACAAAACGAAAAGTGCCACCTGGTATGGAAAGGGCTACAGATACGTTTAATTCCATCTAGAGGGCTTTTTTAATCATCCCTCCTCCTTTGAAAACTTACACCTCCTCGAGTTGACCCCCCCGATCTTAACCCTCACGTTGCTTTCAAGTTTCTATTTGTTTTTATGACAAAGAGTAATTTTTGCTTTGTGACCCAGACGCTTTCAAAGAGCCGGTTGTTGTTCTTGTGAGGATTTTGGGGTGGGGGGGGAGATTAGGTTGCAAGAAAAAGAAAAGATAATGGCTTATTAAAACGGCTATTCATGAGTCTCAGACCTATTCGAGCAATTTTCAGGATGAGAATGTATACGGCGATGAACTATGAACCCAGGTCATATCACACGCTCGTGCGAGATCGGTTTTTGCGGGACGGTAAGAAAAGTCTGAAGGAAAATTAATCAATAGTAGTGC
>NC_134781.1:69530047-69535047 GCF_046742065.1 Oratosquilla oratoria | reverse complement strand
TATTATTATTATTATTATTATTATTATTATTATTATTATTATTATTATTATTATTATTATTATTATTATTATTACTATTATTATTATTATCATTATTATCATTATTATTATTATTATTATCATTACTATTATTATTATTATTATTATTATTATCATTATTATTATCATTATTTTTGCTATTACTATTATTATGATTATTATCGTTATCATTATTATTACTATTGCTTTTATTATTATTATTATTATTATTATTATTATTATTATTATTATTATTGTTATTATTATCATTATTATCATTATTATTATCATTATCACAATCATCATTTTTTTCATTATTAATATTGTTATATCTATTATTATTATTATTATTATTATTATTATTATTATTATTATTATTATTATCATATATATTAATACGATAGCGTGTGTGTTATTTTGTGTGTCACGCTTCTCGAATTGTTGAAATAAGGCATGTTTGTTCCGTAGACTTTATTATTATTATTATTATTATTATTATCATTATTATTAATATTATTATTATTATTATTTTTATTATAATTATTATTATTATTATTATTATTATTATTATTATTATTATTATTATTATTATTATTATTATTATTATTATTATTATTAATATTGTTATTATTATCATTATCATTATTATCATTATTACTATTACTATTGCTATTATTATTATTAATATTATTGTCATCATTATTATTATCATTATTATCAGTTCAGAGAGAATGAAAGACAAGCCCAACGAATTAGAAAAAGAGAACAAATGCGAAGAACGAGGAATCAAATGAGCGAAGAGGAGAGAAATATATTTAATAATCGTAGTAGAGAACTAATGCAAGGAAGAATGAATCAAATGAATGAAGAAGAAAGAGAACTGTATAACTCTCAAGCAAGAAAACGGATGCGAGCAAGAAGAGATGCAATGGATGAAGAAGAAAGACAATCGCAACGAAGCATCAACAGACAACAGATGAGAGTTAGAAGAAACAACATGACTGAAGAGGAACGACTAATGAACCTTGAAAATAGGAGAAATGGAAATAAAATACGGAGAAATAATGCAGATGGTGTCCAATTTATAAATCCTGATAGATTCTATATTGGGCCAATGAATGTTATTTGTGAACACTGCCAGGCTCTCCGATTTCAGGGAGAGCCTCTGAATTGTTGTCATAATGGAAAAGTATCACTTGAGCCCCTCCAAGAATATCCGGTCATTCTAAGGAAATTGTTCGAAGGAAATGACAGGGATTCTAGCAACTTTAGAAACAACATTAGGAACTATAACTCCTCCTTTGCCTTTGCTTCCTTCGGCGCTGAAGTGAAGCCACCTCCAGGACATGGTCCATATTGTTTTCGATTGCAAGGACAAATATATCATTATGCAACAAATTTACATTCAAATGAAAATGAAGAAAGTAAATATGGACAGCTCTATATAATTGAAACAAATGAAGCATTAAATCTGAGGTCAAATGCTAATCAAAATTCTAATTGCTTATATTCAGTTTTCGAAAAAAAATATCTCAAGCAATGGTCGATAATTCTTATGTAGGGGCATATAAAAACATGAGAACTGTCGAACTTGAAGAGCAACAGAGAGCTACATTACAAAATATCCCTCCCAAAAAAATAACCATGCAATTTATTGCCGGCCCTGATGCGAGGAGATATAATAATCCAACAAATGATGAAATTGCAGCAATATTTGTCGGTGATGATGGAGCACCTCCTGTCCAGCGTGACATTATAGTGTACCCTGAAGGACATCAGAGGGAGAGGATATCCTACCTCTCTTGCCATCTTGATGCAATGATTTACCCTCTTCTCTTTCGTGTAATTTACACGGGTTTCGCTAGTTATTATTATTACTATTATTGTTATTATCATTATCATTATTATCAGTATTGTTTATTATTATTATTGTTTTATTATTTATTATTATCTTTATTTTTATTATTATTATTGTATATTATTTTTTACTTGTGTATATTTTTTCACTTTGTATATCCCTACGGGGTTGATGAGGAACCAAGAAGAACTCCATTAAGGGTCGATGGTCTATAAAGTCTGAGGACCCGGACCTCCTAAATCTTCATCACAGGAACTAAACAAAATCGCCAACTCGGGTGGCGGGGGCCCAGTCTTCTCCACCCGTGTGTTCCATCTTGACGTTCCAACTAGCTTTAATTCAACCCCGTCACTACTACTGGGAACTTATATACTTTCCCTGGCTGCCTTCAAGTATTTTCGCTTTCACGAGATGAACCTCCGTCACAGATAAAGAGATCAGTCTGTTTTTCTCAAAGAACAGTGAAGCAATTCATCAACACCTAATTAAACCAAACATGGCGGCTCTTTTCCGTAGACTAGTGTCACTACCCATCAAATAAACACTATCTAATTTTGCCCGCTATCACAAGGACTTATATAACAACGTGTCCAATTTTATGTTCGTTTAAGTCTTGGAAGAGAAAACTGAGATCGAGGCTCTTGCACGTGTAAACAGACACGCCGACGGATGGGAGCGAGAACAGCCAGGGAGTCTATTGATTCACATCCTCCAAGAAGGTACAGGATATGCTGAGTTCAGCATTACGAGGGAGCCCCCAAGGACGTGACGGCGGAGAATACAGGATATGCAGAGCTCGGTGTTTTAACCGGCAGGGGATCTTCTAGCATAAAAAGAATCATCTGGCGAGGGACAGCATGAAAATGCTGTCGCCATATTTGGGCTTTATATTGATTCAAGTTGTTTCAAATTGAGATTGACTTTTGACCTAAGAAAACCATTCCTATGATTTGTGACTATGACCAAGTTATTTCTAACCAGAATAGTACCATATATAGATAAAATCACATCACGTCTTTCCTTTTAAATGAAAACCGTTCATGTTCCTTTATAAGAGCAATTGTTTCCCCGTTTCTTCTCAAAATTGGAAAAGGAAATTGTATATCTCGCGAAAACAACAAGAAATGCAATTAGTTGCAATCCAAAAGCAAAATTCTCTTTCCATTGTTTGTATCTATATATTGTGAATGTTTATCATTCTTTTGGTTTCAGAAGTCAACAAGTATTCTACTAAATATTAAGCCAAAATTGGTGCCTATTAATTTGTACCTGGTAAAATATAGATAAGATGAGATGAGATATACGCTTAAGCACATAAATCATGACATACTAAGTTGTGAGAGAGACAGTATTCAGCTTCATGTAGGACAAACATGGTGACACAGTGGAAAAAATGTATAATACTAAGTGACAGCAACTATACTCTGTTTCAGTTGATTCGAGAAAACTTAGAACCATTTTATGGCAACAACTGTTTGCCTTGAACTGTTGCCACATGATGAATCTAACTTTTTTATGACCCGCTGAGAGAGAGAAGAGTTAAATCACAGAGTGAATCTTTTGATAGCCGGGGAAATGCTTCATGATATTCTGCGCAGAACGATATAAGGGCCAACACATTTGTAGAGAATGTCTACTGTACAGCACGTTTACTGTAGCGCGTAGTTGTATGTAACCAGCTCAAGCTCGACTGTCTAGAGAGGCTGATCTTTAGCTGACGGGTTCACGGGTGACCGCTGATGTGACCGGCATCCGAGGCATACAACCTTTAAGCCGACGTATCAGAAGAAGAGCGGACACTTCATCGTGACCCAGGGTAGATCGGAACGATACAAAAATGTTATAAGTGAACGGGACTAAAGCATATAAATACATGCATTCATACATACACATGCACAAAAACACACACATTCACACACATACACACACATACACACACACACACACACACACACACACACACACACACACACACACACACACACTCACTCGGTGGCGCGGTTGATAGAATACTGGACTGCCAGTACGGAGGTGCGGCAGTACCTGGTTCGAATCCTGCCCAGGGCCGAAATTATTTCAGTATCGCTGCGCTTCGGGTCGTTACTCCGACTCTCATGGGCGGGGAGTTGGGTGTGTGTGTGTGTGTGTGTGTGTGTGTGTGTGTGTGTGTGTGTGTGTGTGTGTGTGTGTGTGTGTGTGTGTGTGTGTGTGTGTAAGGTCATAGCATTACCTATAGATCGGTCATACGAGCTCTGAGCTCTCTTCCGGGAGGAAAATTGCTGTCGATCACGAGTCCAACACGTGATCCAAAGACCAAGGTGAATTCACACACACACACACACACAATCACACACAGACACACACACACACACAGACACACACACACACACACACACACACACACACACACACACACACACACACACAGACACACACACACACACACACACACACACACACACACACACACACACACACACACACACACACACACATATATATATATATATATATATATATATATATATATGTATAAATGCATATATGTATATATGTATACATACACTCATTTATATACATATATATATATATATATATATATATATATATATATATACAGTATTTTACAATATTTTTTACAAACGCAGCATTACCAGAAACAAAAATTATTATCACACCAATTTCTAATACCAAAATCCTTTTCAATTGAGTACCAGATGTCACACTTCCCACAACGAAGAAGGAAAACAAAAGGGTCATTTGGGTACAGAGTGAAGAGACATTTCGTGTTTTTACAGTCTCTTGCATTCCTCATATCTTCGAAGTTTGGGTAATTCAGTTTTGTGACGCAAAAGAAATCTAGATCCGATTTTTCCATTTATTTTCTAGTTTCGTATGTGATATGACTTAAACGATATTCCTCATTTTATTTTCCCTATATTATTTACTACCCTAGTGTTGTATTTGATATTTACCCTTTCTTAAGGTTCGGGTATGATATATTTTATATGATATTCCTCAGGATATTTCTCATATTCCTTGTACTATTTACTGCCTTAGTATCGTCTTTGAGATTCATTCTTTCTTTGATTAATGTTTTACCAAGTGTTCATGACGTGTGTGT
>NC_134781.1:69507547-69515047 GCF_046742065.1 Oratosquilla oratoria | reverse complement strand
AACCTAACCTAGCGTAACTCTTCCATGGGAAAGATAGATCTTTCAATTGGAAAAAAAAAATAAGAAGCGAAAAATGTGTTTGCGAGATACTGGAAAAGAACCCAAGGTCCCTCATATGTAACGTCTGCAGAAACCCTTTGTACTGATTGTTGGTGCAAATTGCATTGACAGTAAAGTAATAGGGAAAAAATGGCCACCTTGTACAAGAGGTACGAAGCCAGAGAGTAATAGTCTGTGTTGACTCTCTCAACTTTTTCCTAAATTGCAATTTTCGTTTCCCTCTGCCGAAGCTTCTTCACGTCAGACTTGCTGGAGGGAAAAAATGAGGAATGGAGATGGAACATGTGGAGGGGGGGGGAGAAGAAGAGGTTGATCAAGTCAGTCAACCCTTCCAAGGAATTGAATAATCCAAATAAAGTAGTTATTTACTCGTGTCTTGCTGCACTGCCACTGACCCAAGCTAGTGGGCGGGAGAGAGGGATGACCCTTGATGTACGAGGGACCAAAATGAGAAGGAAAAAATATTTTAAGATGGGAGTGAAATAGGTGGGAATGAAATGAGTTTAAATGGTGGGCGTGTCGTTTGACTTGGCTATTTCCCATATAAAAGAAAAAAGCCCTTGGTATGTAGATAGATAGACAGACTTTTGTTTCAGCAAATCCTAGACGATACGATTCATCTCAGAAGAACCAATTGGCCAAGGGTTACCTTGACTAATTCTTTGAAGTTTAACTACAGCAACTGAGACGTCGTAGGATTTTGTTCTTAAGCCAAAGGGAGAAATCAGAGGGAGAGTAAAGATGCAGGAGGACGGAGTGGAAAGGGGAAAGAACAATAGATAAGAGAGAGAAAATAAAAGAAAGTAAATAAGGAAGGAAGAAAGGAGACAAGGAAGGAAAAAGGGAAAGGATGAACGAAGAAAAGAAAGAAGGAAAGGAGAAAGAAAGGAAAGAAGGAAGGAAGGAAGAAAGGAAAGAAGTGAGGAAAGAAAGAAGGAAATAAGGAACGAACGAATGAGTGAAAGAAGAGAGGAAGGAACGAGAAAAGGAAGGAGGGAGCAAATGAAAGATGAAAGGAAGGAAGGAAGGAAGGAAGAATGACCAGAGTTTGAGTTCCAGTAGAGAAAACTTGGTAGATGGTGATGGAAAGGATAGAGGAAGACAAGAGAAAGTAAATGTAGGAAAGGAAGGAGAAAACAGGAAGAAGAGGATTAGGGACATGACAGTGACGATGAGGAAGTAAAAGAAAAAGAGGAAGAAGAAGAAAAAGAAGAAGAAGAAGAAGAAGAAAAAGGAGAAGAAGAAGAAGAAAAAGGAGAAGAAAAAGAGGAAGGAGAAAAGAAAGAAGAAGGACAACAACAAGAATATTAATAATAACAACAGCAGCAGCTATTGTCTTAAGCTTCTCTGACTCGCAACGTGAAGCCCCAAGGTCGCCATCAAGAGCCCTGTTTCCCTCAGCTCCATAGATCTTTTTGGGGAGAAACGCTGTTGTGTTAGTGTGGGTTGTGTAGTAGTAGTAGGAAGAGGAGGAGGAGGAGGAGGAGGAGGAGGAGGAAGAGGAGGAGGAGTTGGAAGGGAGCAGCCACTCGCTGCCAGGTCTCCATTTGTGGGAAAAGTTGGGCGAAATAATCAAAGTTGATAACGAAAAGTCTTCGACTCGCTCAGAAGACCAAATGCCAACCCTGTGGGGCTGCACCTCCAGATGGAGGCAAGCTTGTTGATGGCTTTAGAGGATAAACTATTGGGAAAAATGGACATCGGAGAGGACCATCTCGCAGGACCACCATTCCCAAGGAAGCAAAGAAACTATGAAGAGTCGAGTAGAACAATTTGCTGGGTGAAAAACGGGCACTGTGGTGGTGGTGGTGGTGTCGGGAGAGTGGGAGAGGAGGCTGGGGAAGCTCGCTCGAGCTGATCTGGAAGAGTGAATGAGAAGAATGGGGATGTAGATAGGGCATGGACTGTGTAAAAAAAAAAAAAAAAAAAAAAAAAAGGAAAGAAAGAATAAAAAGGAAGTCAGCCTTCGCCACCATGTCCTGTGTGTCCTGACGACGGCCACGGGTAGACAAGCGGAAAGAAATGGAAGAATGGGCAGTAAATGAGGCGTAGACGGGGAGAGCAAATGGTTAGCGGCAAAGACAAGTGGAGTCTGAGAAGTAGTGCTTAGGATGCAAGTGTGTAGTGTGAGGAAGGAGGGTCGGATAGAGAGAGAGAGAGAGAGAGAGAGAGAGAGAGAGAGAGAGAGAGAGAGAGAGAGAGAGAGAGAGAGAGTGAGAGAAGGAGAGAGAGAGTAATAGAGAGCGGGAAGGGACTCGGGCAATTAAGAGAAGGAAGAGAATATAAAGAGCAAAGGAAAACGGACTAGTAGGCAGACAGGGAACATCAAGGTCAGTGAAGAAATGGTGAAGGAAGTGAAGGAGGAGGAGGAGGACGAGGAGTAGGAGGAGGGCGAGGAAGAGGCGAAGGAGGAGGAGGAGAGGTTGATGCAGGTGGAGGAAGGCCGAGTAGTGTGGCCCTCTCTGGCCAGCTGGGGCCATCTCCTTTAACTCACAGCAGCGGACCGACCCAGAAACAGCCAAGTGTTCAACAATTTGACTTCGGCTTAGATTTTAACTCTACCTTTAAATTTCATTACATTCGGACGCTTGCCTTGCTGGTATCTTACACACCGAGGCGCTTACTCGAGAGGGACTTGGTTAAGGAATCGCAGGGGGAAATTGTATTCAACTGCTTGGAGTTGACGGAAGACAATAAAAACATGCTATCGTATTCGGATCATTCACGTCGAGTTAGAAAATAGATAGGACATATGTGTATATATATATATATATATATATATATATATATATATATGCATATATGTATATATACATGTATATATATATATATATATATATATATATATATATATATATATGTATATATATTATGTATATAGGAATACACATCACAACTAACGTCACAGTCGGACGAAAGAAAGAGTTGAGTGAGCGTAACTATATATTTCGATTACTAACTGCAATGTGGTGTTAGTTGTGATTTACAAATGTGTTACTACATTTCTCACCAGCGATATATATTTATATATATATTTATATGCATATATATATATATATATATATATATATATATATATATATATATATATCACAACTAACACCACAGTCGGATGAAAAAGTTGAGTAAGCGAAACTATATATTTCGATTACTAACTGCAATCCTCTTCAGTAGTGGTGTTAGCTGTGATTTACAAATATGCTACTACATTTCTCACCAGTGATATATATATATATATATATATATATATATATATATATATATATATATATATATATATATATATATATATATATATATATATATATATATATATATACATACACATTTTTGCTCCATTTGAACAAATGACAGTCTTAATGAAATATAATCTATTAGATAAAACTGCAAGAAAAGGCTAAATTGTTAAGGCCTACTTCCAGTTTCAATGCCCCTAATCATTACGCCATCTATTGCTTGAAATATTCTTTGTAACCTAAATTGTTTCAGCGATGTTAAAGGGGGAAAAATTTAATTTTACTACTTTATTTTTCTTTTTTAAGGTCTGAAATACATTTGTCGACGCGTTAGTTATCATACATTAAAATACCTGGTCATCGTTTCAAATAATACAGTAAATATTGATGGAACCTGTATCTAGTGGAAACTATTGGCTGGTTTTCTGTGTCTCTCTCTCTCGCGTGCGCGCGCGTGTGTGTGTGTGTGTGCGTGCGTGCGTGTGTGTTGTGTGTGTGTGTGTGCAAAGCAAACAGGTAAAAGTGCTACTTGTTTGAACGCTTTATTTCCCCATCCTTTGTACGGTCCATGTTCGTTAATATTTGCACATCTCCCCCTCCCCCCTTCCCCCCCACCCACCGTCAAAAAAAAAAAAAAAAAAAAAACTCTTCAGAGTTCCAGACAACCAGTGGTGAATCCTTTTCACAATGCTGTCCATGCTGTAGGCAACGTTTGTTTGATGTTATGCTGCGCGAGCATACGAACCTGGTTTTCCAACACAGCATTAACCCTTTCGCTGCTTTTTTATGTTTTTTGGTTACTTATTTTACGCCGCCAGACGATTTTATTATTTACTTAAAATAACTTCCTTCTCCGGAAAGCGGTTAAAAACAACTGGCTTGAGCTTAATCGCTATTATAAATCGGGTTAGTTTATATCTGTGTTAGGAGGGTTAATGGGACTTAATCCAAGTCTGATATACACAATAGTGGTCTTTCGCACTAAAAGAATCCTTTGGTCTTCTTGGCATAGGACGCACTTACCCCAGTTCCATAGAAGAGTTTTTATGGTTACATTATATAGATAGCAATATCCATCTCTACAAGCATTTCAGTGGGTTCGAATCACGCACTTCTCTTAAGATGTCCCTAGGCAATGATGCCTGTTTCGTCATCGGGATGTCCTGTCTTAATATGAAAAGACCGTCACGAGTCAGTCAGTCAGTCAGTCAGTCAGTCAGTCAGTCAGTCAGTCAGTCAGTCAGCCATCTTCTCACGCCACCGCCAGTAAATTTTCGTTGACACGGGGTCAGTTTAGTAACCGTTAGTGCCTACTATAAGTTAACTAACCAGGAAAGTTAAGTATTAACTCTATGATAGTTTGGAGGTAGTTTTACCTCATTCCCGTTAGTTTACAAGTCACTAGCACTAGCGGCTTCTAAACTAGTCCCAAGTCAACGAGTTTGAAGTACATACTACACTACAGTCTTTGATCCTTAATGTCAGCTCGGTACAGTGAACTTAAGTTGTCTCGTCGACAACACGACAGTTCCTGTACTGAGATATTCTGAGGACGCTTTTGGTAATTAACGTAAGCTTCCAATTTTCTCTTCATTGCAGAGATAGACAATGTTTCGTTTTCTTCCAGAATTTAGAGAGCCAAGCACGTGATCCTGCTGTTGCTGTCAACATCTGAGAAGTCGAGCACTGTGCACACATTCTAAAAGCACAGATTCTCATTCGAAAGTAAACACTTTTTTTTTTCTTTAACCCATTCAACTCCGATGACAAGATGTCTTGTCATTTGGTCAAATAAAACAAAAAATCATAAAACACCAAAATGTTTGATCAAACACCAGAAAAATATGACGTCAATCCTCGCTTCGCTCGCAGCGAAGCGAGGACTGACGTCATATTTTTCTGGTGTTTGATCAAACATTTTGGTGTTTTATGATTTTTTGTTTTATTTGACCAAATGACAAGACATCTTGTCATCGGAGTTGAATGGGTTAATGAGCTAACCTACCAGGTAGAACCTTTTTCATAGCCTATTTTCCCGTTATTTCTAGCGTTATCCATCTAATAAATTTCCAGAAATTTTTCACATATGTACCTGCTAAATCTGAAAGCCCTTTTCAACGCGTGCTAATACTTATAGACCAAAAGGTTTTCTATAGGTATGGTCTTCAATTATAAACCTTTGCAAAGTTCTGTGAGCTTTGAAATAGTGGTTAGCGTGACTGCCTCGGACGCGGTAGGCTCGAGTTCGATCCCCGGTGAGTGTCAAATCACATGTTCATGGCTTTCCAGCCTCTTTCTATAATGGCGGATATTGGAGGTGCGGTAGACCAGTGTTGCATTTCAGTGTTAGATTCCAATCAGTATGGTCGAACTGATTACACTTGGTTCAGACCACAGTTACTGCCATAGTCATTCCAACGCTGAAATGATCACCACATGTTCCTTCCACCGTGCTTACAACCCTATAAATATAAATTAAATCTCCGTGACGAGGTCCACATGAGGCCCAGAGGCTGGATATTTCCCCCAAGAGACGTGAAGAGAGAGAGAGAGAGAGAGAGAGAGAGAGAGAGAGAGAGAGAGAGAGAGAGAGAGAGAGAGAGTGGGGTGGGAGGCAAGCCAGTGTAAGTCAAACTTCATTATGTCTTATCTCTCTACTTTGGCAGGTAATAAACGTTTTATAGTAAGCCGGACCTATGTGCTGAACCAAAAATGAAAAAAAAGTTACATTAATACAAGACTCAAGGCCTGCAGTTCTTCAGCTTCCCTAATTTAATTTTCTTGACAAGCCTCTCAGTAAATTGAAACAAACAAACGTGGATCAAGGTAAAGGAAAAAATGTCTTATCATTTCCAAACTACTGCCTATTACTTTTTATACTGATTCAGCTTTACATTAATAAAATTCGTTATGCGTTTTTTTTTTTTTTTTTTTTTTTTTTTTTGAGGGGGGAGCCTTTGGGGAAAAATAGATGAGCCCTTTATGGGGCCGATTGCAACCCAGTCAGTAGGAACTCAAGTCCCATTATTGGAAAGTATAACACGTACATTGACTGTGGACAGAATTTCCACGACCGTCCTGTAAACCAGGTAACCAGTGCCTATGCTGGGCAATGTACCTACGTCAATCTCCGAAGAGGTCGATTGTCCACTACGGAAGAAATGTCCACTGCGGAAGAAATGCCCGCTGAGGAAGAAATGCCCGCTGAGGAAGAAATGCCCGCTGAGGAAGAAATGCCCGCTGAGGAAGAAATGCCCGCTGAGGAAGAAATGCCCGCTGCGGAAGAAATGCCCGCTGCGGAAGAAATGTCCGGTGCTGAACCTGACCCTGGACGGCTCTCAACCAGAGTGACCAGATTCCTCAAGCGATAATATGCTAGACAGCAGCTGAAATTATGCTAGATTGACAAAAATAATGCTAAATTTTTTGCTCCTCTTAATGTTTTCAGTTTCTAATATATATTATTATTATTAATGTAGCATTGAGACCATGAAGTAAAGTGGCGCCAGCAAACAGCGGATCATAAGATGTCGGTGATGCAGGATTTATTTCGTATATAGACCCATAATTTAAATCTACAACCGAAGAATCTACCAGGGAGTCTTATGGGTAAAATAGATAATTAACCCTTCATTACCGGGCGTTACCTATCCTTTAGTTTTTGTTGCTGGTTTTAACATTCATTTCCGTGGCATCCTTTCCTACCCCTCCCAAGATCAACAAATATAAACATGAGATCATAAGAACAAAGGAGACTGCAAGAGACCATAAGACCCACACTAGACTGAAAAAAGGGACCTGATAACATAAGAATGAAGGAGACTGCAAGAGACCATAAGGCCTACACTAAGCAGTTCCGTGTCTCTTACCAGCTGTCATCCCTCTCCATAAAGTTATATAATCTTCTCTTAAAGCAACCAATTGGTTTCCCGCTCCCTACATGGTTACTAAATCTATTCCATTCGCTAACCACTCTCTTGGTAAGCCAGTTCTTGCCTATTTCCTTCTTAAACCAAAATTTGTCCAATTTAAAGCAAAAGCTTGTGTTACAGTTCGTGAGTCGCTTCGTCAAAAAACACTTCTAAATGAGGAAGTTTTCATGAATTTCCAGGACTGCCTCTAGTCACGACAGACACGAAGGCTGATGCTCTTTTGTTTTGTTTACTGGAAAGCAGCAAGGACGTTCGAAACCACAGAAGGAGAT
>NC_134781.1:69480047-69500047 GCF_046742065.1 Oratosquilla oratoria | reverse complement strand
TAATCAAAGTCAAAACCTTAGCAGTGGCTTAGAAGAACCACCGCTTGCTTTCTAAACGCTACACCTCAAAAGGCTTGGTTCATTTGTACCTGAAGACGATAGCATGAGGAGATTGAAATATCTTTGCGGTATAGTGTATAAAGCCTCATTGATACGCTAGTGCTAGCTGCTGTATGTGAATTACCGGCAAGTAAGTGTTCACACTAGGGTAGTTTGGAGGCAAGTTTACTAACTTTGGCCCCTGTCATACTAGGCAACTAGTGACCATCACTAGTGGCGGTCACTAGTTGCCTAGTGTGAAAATCTCGGGCAACTGCAAGCAACCAGTGACTGTCACCGAATTGTGGAATCCTTTCTCATCATCTCATTAGTCGAAAGAATGGCATCAATGGAGAAGGTGCTCCTGTTGGCTTTGCTGGTCAAGAAAAAGAGACGGTAAGTGACGGCAACTGCCAGTGACGGTCACTTACCGTTGCACAACCGGGCAACCGCAATGACGTAGTGTGAGAGGCTCAATTTGAAATAATGTTAGGCAACTAGTGACCGTCACAAGTGACGGTCATTAGTTGTCTAGTGTAAAAGGGGCCTTTCCGTTGACACTGGACAAGTAGAGGGGTAGTTCACAAGTCGCTATTACTAGCAGCTATTAAACTAGCCCCGTTTCAATAAAGCTTACGAGTTAGCCATATTCTGTACCACTAATTAATCTAAAATGTCATCGATAGAAAAATATTAGTTCATATAAGTCCATTGTAATATGTTGTTGGGCATGAGAAAATCATTAAATAAAAAAAACATAATTTTTGTGAACATTTGTGACATTTCCACCCAGACTTTTGTATGGCAGCATAATAAGATATAAACAAAGGGAGTGGCCGTGTTTGTTCCAGTGGTTCTGTACTAGTTCCATCCTTTATGGCTTCTGTTTGATTGAATTCTGCTATCCTGTTATCATTGTTACGTACAAAGAGGTTTCTGCAAACTTTCAGAAGTAATGAATTCTGAATCCAACTGTATGATGTGGGAAACTCACTGAATAGGAGAAAACAACAATACCATGACATCTGTGTAAAGGTGACACGATGCTAAATGCTGAAAGTTATATTCTGTGGAATATCTTTATGCATTTTGCGAGAGAGTATTATTTCATCAAAAATAACCAACGCTTCAAACTTTAAAGACAATATCACGCCGAAGAGATGAAGTCACAGAGGGGGTGAAAGAGAGATTTAAGGAAGGCAGTAGAAACGAGGGCTAACAAAAACTCATAAGTGATGAGTTTTCTTTATTTGAGTGGGGATTAGTTTCCAGTCATTTTATAATTATGAGTGTCTATGATTTGTGGCACTGTCAGTTAAGTCACTGAAATATTGAATTATGAAATTTGTTGTAAATTCTTCATATGAGGATTTTGTAAAAAAAAAACGAAGGAAAATCATATTTTATGTATATGCTATTGATTGCTCACCGATCGAGTTAGAGCGCCACTACTTGCGGCGGAGGTTCGAATCCTGCCACCAGCGAGTTGGACCAAAGGCATAATTCATTAAAATCAACGCTACAAGGTCATCGAATCATATGTAAATTAAGATTTTCAAGAAGACTTGATCACTTGATCAATATAATTTGATCCTTTATGTTAGTTGTGATTAGAAAATTATTGTTAGACAGTAAAACTCATTATACTTTTTTCCTCTTTACAGAACCTGAAGAACCAAATCATGACAACCAACTTATGGGTAGAACAGGTGAGTTATTCGTATCGAACTCTGTTCAATGTTGTACATTTGTATAACGTTTGTGTATCACCTTCCACAGATATTCTAGTTCCAGTATTATTCCATGATGGTTCTGTGGTTCCGTGCAGGTTTTGTACGTATGAATACCGAGTTCAAATCCCGGGGCGGGGAAAGAAAGTGGTAAGATCTCATACGTATCTATTTCTACACTCGGTGGGTCTCGCCTGGTGATTTGTTCAGAACACGCACACACACACACACACGCACACACACACACACACACACAGTCCAATATCTTTATACTACAAGCACACACTATTTTTAAGCGGATCCTACACGGTTGATAATATTGCGCAATATTCCGTATTGTACAATATTATTGACGGTGTAGGGAGGGTTTTCAAAAGGCACAATTGTCTGGCTTGTACATATGGTGTCTTCTATATATTGTGTCGTTCTTCAACACCATCCCCGTACAGTTAATAACATTGAACAATACGGAATATTGCGCAATACTATTGATCGAAGTCATGAGCAGGTGGTTGTGAGTTCGATTCCCGGTACCCGCTGCGTGCTTATTGCGTTGATTCCCGACAACATTGGCCAGGCGGGGAAGTGACCCAAACATCGGCTTAAAAAAAAAAAAAAAAAAAAACTCTAAACACTGGTTCTTCTGTACCGAGATCGTAGCTGTCCACAGTACAGTACAGTACGATGAGCAACAAATAATCCAGAAATAATCCAACAATCTAATTGTATACTGCAGTCCGTCTCTCTTTTTTATCTTTATTTGATTTTTTATGTACTATAATACCTGTAGTGTTCTCCATCTCATATTATTGTAAACGCAGGCTTGGCACAGTGGACAAGCCTTGCTGAAATATAATGTAATTATAACAGAGTTTCAGCTCCATGCAGACTTTGCAATAATTTTAGTGTTGTACAGCGTATTGGTATTGTTCTATGAGCAAAGTGCTCCGAACATCCGACGTGTATGTCCCTGTTTGCAATATACAGGAATAGACCTACGCTCATAGGGTCCCGTCTACCTCTGGGACTTTAACCCCTTTGTTGCGATGTGTTCTCCCATGATGACTAAAATGGCCTGGCGCCAAACATAGAATTGGTAAAATGTGTCGCCATAAATTGAGTCGTTTGGTATCTAACTAAGAAAACAGAATAGGTCAAGGGCGCCAGTGTAGTGGAGGGATTAATGGTTGTTTACTGAATAGTAATTGTCGCTTTTATGTGTAGTGTTTTCATCACAGTCTCTGTCTAGGTCCCATCAGTGCAAACGTTGTCGTCTGTTACGCATTGCTTTCCCCCCCCCACACACACATAAAGGGCACACACACACACACACACACACACACACACACACACACACACACACACACACACACACACACACACACACACACACACACACACACACACACACACACACACACACACACACACACACACACACACATGCGCACACAAACACACGCGCGCACACATAAACACGCACACACATACACACACACGCATTTATATATATATATATATATATATATATATATATATATATATATATATATATATATATATATGCTAATAAGAACACGGGTGCGTGTGTTCACTTGTGCAAAGTAGACCACTTGGAAAAAAGAAACTAGCGATGCAGAGCACTTACGTATATTACATCCAGTGGAAAAAGTACTTTTTGCATTGGATGTAATATACGAAAGTGATCAGCTTTGTCAATTTCTTTTTTCCAAGTGGTCTACTTTACAAATATATATACATATATATATACATATATATATATACATATATATATATACATATATATCACAGGTGAGAAATGTAGTAACACATTTGTAAATCACAACTAACACCACAGTCGGACGAAAGAAAAAGTTGCGTAAGCGGAACTATATATTTCGATTGTTACCTGCAATCCTCTTCAGTAGTACAAAGTGGCAGGGAGGAGGCTATCTTAAGTAGCAACCTCTTACAAAAGAAAGGGAACATGAGAAGATAAAGAACATCACTGCCCCAACCCTAGTTGACCTGAGGCTGACACGAGGTCGGGTCAGGGGGAGGGGGAGGAAGCTTGTTGACAATATTTTTGGTGATGAATAGTCCTGAAATGATGTCTGGGGTCCATTGACCCTTGGAAATATTCATCGTGGGCAGATAATCAATTAATGTTGATTCCACCATTTTCCTTCTGAACCCACACCCTGATTTATAAATGAGATCAGATTTCTCCCAGTCCATCCGGTGATTAAATTTATTAACGTGTTGAAACACGTTAATAAATTTAATCACCGGATGGACTGGGAGAAATCTGATCTCATTTATAAATCAGGGTGTGGGTTCAGAAGGAAAATGGTGGAATCAACATTAATTGATTATCTGCCCACGATGAATATTTCCAAGGGTCAATGGACCCCAGACATCATTTCAGGACTATTCATCACCAAAAATATTGTCAACAAGCTTCCTCCCCCTCCCCCTGACCCGACCTCGTGTCAGCCTCAGGTCAACTAGGGTTGGGGCAGTGATGTTCTTTATCTTCTCATGTTCCCTTTCTTTTGTAAGAGGTTGCTACTTAAGATAGCCTCCTCCCTGCCACTTTGTACTACTGAAGAGGATTGCAGGTAGCAATCGAAATATATAGTTCCGCTTACGCAACTTTTTCTTTCGTCCGACTGTGGTGTTAGTTGTGATATATATATATATATATATATATATATATATATATATATATATGTATATACATATATATATATATATATATATATATATATGTATATACATATATATATATATATGTGTGTGTGTGTGTGTGTGTGTGTGTGTGTGTGTGTGTGTGTGTGTGTGTGTGTGTGTGTGTGTGTGTGTGTGTGTGTGTGTGTGTGTGTGTGTGTGTGTGTGTACGAGGTCTGTTAACAAATACGTGGACTGAATTGCACGGCTCCAGTTGGTTCTAGGGGAATCCGCTTGGTGTCGCTAGGTTTGCACAGATCAGCTGATTATGACCCCATTTCCCGATTGCAGATATCTTTATTTGTGTATTAGCTACGCGGTTTTTAGTGAAGTGCGATTTTTTCGTTTGGCGGATTTCAAAATGAATGACGTGAAGGAGCAACGACTTGCTATGGTTCTACAGTGAACCAGACTTACTACACTGAAGTTCTGAAACGTCTGAGGGACGCCATCCGTCGCAAAAAGGCCAGAGATGTGGAGGAGTGGCGACTGGTTTTTCCATCACGACAACGCTCCAGCCCATTCAACCCTCAGGCCTCGTGAGTTTTTGGCCAAACACTCAATCACTGTTCTCCCCCACCCCTTCTTACTCACCTGACCTCGCTCCTTGCAATTTTTTCTTGCTCCCCAAACTCAAAAGACCCTTGAAAGGAAGAAGATTTTAGACGATTCCCGAGATTAAGGCAAATGCGACGAAGGAGCTGAAAGACATTACAAAAGAAGAGTACCAGGACTGTTTCAACAAGTGGAAACACCGTTGGGATAAGTGTGTGCGTTGGGGAGGAGGGTACTTTGAAGGGGACCCAGATCTGTAACTTCTAAATAAAGTACATTTTACTTTATGACGTCAGTCCGCGTATTTTTTAAAAGACCTCGTGTGTGTGTGTGTGTGTGTGTGTGTGTGTGTGTGTGTGTGTGTGTGTGTGTGTGTGTGTGTGTGTGTGTATGTGTGTGTTTGTATGTGTGTGTGTGTGTATGTGTGTGTGTATGTGTGCGTGTGTGTGTGTGTATTTGTGTGTTTGTATGTGTTTGTGTGTATGTGTGTGTGTGTGTGTGTGTGTGTGTGTGTGTGTGTGTGTGTGTGTATGTGTGTGTGTGTGTATGTGTGTGTGTGTGTGTGTGTGTGTATGTGTGTGTGTGTGTGATGTGTGAGTGTATGTGTGCGTGTATATATATATATATATGTAAATGTATATATATGTATATATATATATGCATATATATATACATATGCATATATATATATATATATGTGTGTGTGTGTGTGTGTGTGTGTGTGTGTGTGTATGTGTGTGTGTGTGTGTGTGTGTGTGTGTGTGTGTGTCAGCATATATATATATATATATATATATATATATATATATATATATATATATATATATATTTATAGATATATATATACATATATATAAATTATCTAAGACAAATGAGAGAGAAATGGGTAGGGAAGGGCAAACGAAGATGTGTTGGGAATAGAGTTTATTGCCCTAACGTTGCGACCAACTTGGTCTTCTTCGGAGGACTTGCTGCTATACCATCAGATCACAAGTGTTACTTGTAGCGAGAGGGAACCCGGCAAGCTATGAGTGGATGTGTCAGGTTTTCCCTTTGGCTACCGATTTAATTACCAAGACACTTGCTGCTTTTGAGAGGTATTTAAATCCGTCTCTGTCGTTGTTATTTTCCCTGGTGGCGATATGTGCAGCTTCCACATTTTTTCTCGTCTTCTCTTCAAGTCCCTCGTGTAGAATTTCCACGCGGCTCCAGTCAGGTAGGTTTCCGCATTAGTCTAGGTGATGAACCAGGGAGTTAGATGTTCTGTGCATCCTGAGGTCGTTTTTGTGCTCACTCAAGCGTTTCTTGATTCCTTGACTTGACTCGCCGAAGTATAATGAGGGACAGCCGCTGCATGGAATGCGGTAAATGACACTGACGTTATTACAAATATTGGCATGCTTTTTAAATATTTTTACTATCTTATTGAAAGATACTTTTGCTATATTTATTCCACCTTTTAACAAAAAATTATCAATAGCTCCGATGTTCGTAGAATTAGGGACAGTTATAAATTGTAACTTATCTTTTCCCGGGGCTTGGACTTTTGAGCCATCGTACATCTTGGCTTTCCTCATTGTTCTGGTGATCAAACCTCCGTGGTATTTCAGTTTCTTAAAGGTATTCTTGATGTATGCCAGTTTATCTTCTAGGAGTCTTTTACTGCAGATACGAAAAGCTTAGAGAAAGAAACCTATTAGAACACCAGTTTTGACACGTCTGCTATGTGCTGAAAAATAGTGGGTAAAATCATCCCTATTGGTGGGCTTCCTGTACACTGAGAAATTTACCTGTTCAGAACCTCTATGTGTCAATGTGTCTAAAAACGGTAGCTTACCCTCATAGCTTGCCAGGTTCCCTGTCCCTACGAGTATAAGACTTGCGATCTGATTGTATAGCAGCAAGTCCTCTGAAGAAGACCAATATGAGAAAAACTACACATATCGCCACCACATCTAACTCCCTGGTTCATCACCTAGACTAATGCGGACACCTACCTGACTGGAGCCGCGTGGAAATTCTACACGAGGGACTTGAAAAGAGGACGAGAAAAAATGTGGAAGCTGCACATATCGCCACCAGGAAAAACAACAATGACAGAGACGGATTTAAATGCCTCTCAAAAGCAGCAAGTGTCTTGGTAATTAAATCGGTAGCCAAAGGGAAAACCTGACACATCCACTCATAGCTTGGCGGGTTCCCTCTCGCTACGAGTATAAGACTTGTGATCTGATTGTATAGCAGCAAGTCCTCTGAAGAAGACCAAGTTGGTCGCAACGTTAGGGCAATAAACTCTATTCCCAACACATCTTCGTTTGCCCTTCCCCACCCATTTCTCTTTCTAATATATATCTATAAATATATATATATATATATATATATATATATATATATATATGTGTGTGTGTATATATATATATATGAAAGCAATCACATCACCGTGATACGGAAATTCAAAATAATCACAGTAGAAGAGAAATTTGTAGACAGCAAGTACTTTCGTATATTGCATCTTTAGTCTGAGAAGGTACTATACGAAAGTACTTATTATCTACAAGTATCTCTTCTCCTGTGGTTATTTTGCATACATATATTTATACATACATACATTATATATATATATGTATATATATATATATATATATAATATATATATATATATATATATATATATATATATATATATATATATATATGTAAGGGAAAATCGCCACTTAATCTTCTAAACAACCAGCCCTCATAAATTACGCACAATTCGAGTGCGCTTCGAAGTCTTACTCGAAACGAGCTGCCACGTATGACGACCGAGGTTACGTGTGTCCCGGATAGACATAGTTTTATTAGAGAGAACTTGGTGACTGCACCTAGTCCACTATTCCCCCTCCCCTCTCTCCACTCTAAAACTGGCGTGATACATCGACTGGACGTCGTTTGTCTCCAACTTTGCCTTCCGCTCTGCCAGAGTCGTCATCACTCAGCTCCAAAACCCTGATCTTCTACCGAAGCTTTCTATGAGTAATTTAAGTGTTTACTGTGGAGTCAATTCGAGTGAGCTACGACCGAACTGACCTAAGGTGAAACAATTGGTGTTGTTTTACCCTTTTTCCTGAAATTGATTTGATATTGCATTGTGGAAGGACCAGAATTATAAATTTCCAGTGCAATCCTGTGTTTTTTTTACTTGTCCTACGAGTCTATACACGAACCGAGAGTTCTCAAGCAGGCAGTGGTGGTCCGCACCTAGTTTCAGAACTAAAGGACCTAATTGGTCCTTTACATGTGGCGACCATTCCAGGACTGTAGACTCGTAACGACTCGTAAGGTTGGTGATTTGTCTGTTTGCACCTTGAGCGTGTAAACCGTTCATTTGAATTTGTTTTGAGTGATTTCTGTCGTCTTGACACTTGCTCGGCTGTGGTCGAGGCACCTTGAGCGTGCAAATTGTCCTTTTAAATTGTCGTTTTGAGTGGTTTCTGCCATCTTGGCATTTTTCTCGACTACGGTTGTGGCACTTTGAGCGTGCAAACTGCCCATTTAAGTTGTTTGTCTTTCAGAGTGATTCTAGGCACCTCGGCACTTCGTTCGACTGTGGTCGTGTAACCGTGGGTTAGGTGCGGTACCCCCCCCCCCACTTGGTCAGACTACGTAGTACTGTAGCAACGGAAGCAAAAAGCTCCGGTTACTACGGCATTTTTTGTTTAGTCAGTAGGGTGTTGTTTAGGACAACTAGTCCTTTCGTCAGCTGGACGACCATAGTTTGTTCCGTATTGAAATTTTGGTGTATCTATATTTTTCGTTAACTTTAGTTACACAACTTTTCCTCTGTACTTGACCTTAATTTGTGCTGTTTATTTATTTATTGTCTTAGTATTTTGTTAATCGTAGCCATACTCCCAAGAATGTCTAAGTTTACTTCTATCGAAGAACTCAAGGCCCAGGCCGAATCCATCGGTTTAAAGGGTGACGATGTTGGCCGCTTTGTTTTAAATCAACAGGCATTTGAAAGGGATGAAAGAACCAAAGAACGCGAGCGAGAATGGGATAAGGAACAGCGAGAACACGAAAGGGAACAGCGAGAACACGAAGAGAAAGAAAAGAGGGAACAGCGAGAACACGAAGAGAAAGAAAAGAGGGAACAGCGGGAACACGAAGAGAAAGAAAAGAGGGAACAGCGGGAACACGAAGAGAAAGAAAAGAGGGAACAGCGGGAACACGAAGAGAAAGAAAAGAGGGAACAGCGAGAACACGAAGAGAAAGAAAAGAGGGAACAGCGAGAACACGAAGAGAAAGAAAAGAGGGAACAGCGAGAACACAAAGAGAAAGAAAAGAGGGAACAGCGAGAACACGAAGAGAAAGAAAAGAGGGAACAGCGGGAACACGAAGAGAAAGAAAAGAGGGAACAGCGAGAACACGAAGAGAAAGAAAAGAGGGAACAGCGAGAACACGAAGAAAAGATGGCTAAATTACGACATGAAAAGGAAATTGAGCTTGCCAAACTTGCACCCGACTCCCGTAACCAGCCTTCTAGCTAGGACATCTTCGTCAAGCGGCCCGACCTCCCCACGTACCAAGAAGGAGAAGACATAGCCTCGTACCTCTCCAGGTTCGAAAGGGTGGCAAACCTGCTCCAAGTTGAGGAAGATTCGCTAGCCGCCAGGTTGGGCAGCACATTAACGGGTAAGGCTGCTGAATTGTATTCTACGTTTGATTTGGCAACGATAAGCAATTTTTCCCTCCTTAAGCAGGCATTGCTCACAGGATTTGACAAGACTCCCGAACGCTATAGATTGGACTTCAGGAACGACAAGATTCGCGTCGGGGAAAATTACCGACAATTTGCTATCCGTCTACGACAGCTATTCGACAACTGGCTGGAGGCGTGCAAGGTCCCCCAGACATTCGAAGCTCTAAGACAATTTGTTGTCTTAGATCAGTTCCTTGCTTCTCTAATTCCAGATATACGCCTCTTCATCAAGGAACAGAGTGTAACTTCCCTAGAATCGGCGGTGGTAAAGGCGGATGATTGGACCTCCGCCCATAAGGCCAATCCAAAGCCGAATACTAACTATGCTTCCGGTAAGACTTCTTTTCCTCGTAGGAAAACTAATGTGGTCGAATCTTTACCTCCCCCTAGCCATGGCTCAACCCATCAAGATACAAAAGGCGGTGCCTTCCGTACGCCCACGAGGTGTTTCAACTGCGGTGAAGAAGGACATCATCGATCTCGTTGTCCAAAGAATTCCCGTGCATTCAAAGACAAAGAAGCCCAATCTCAATTCAAGGTAGGATTTTGCATGAGTAACAGGACCACCCCATGTTTCACCGTTGCAGGAACTATCAATGGCTCTTGGACTTCTACCATAGTCAGGGACACTGGGTGCAACTATGTCCTGGTCTCCGAAGAAGCTGTCCCAGACGCAGATGTGTCCCTGTGCCCAAAGGTATCTGTAGCAGACTTTTTGGGACGAGTTAACGAGTTTCCTGTTGTCCGCTGCTATATACGCTGTCCATACTACGAGGGATGGGTTGACGCAGTCAGAGCCCCTATGAAGTGCGCAAGCGTCTTGATCGGCAACGTTCCTGGGGCACGGGATCCTAGTAAACCTGACCCCTTTCCTTTCAAACCCCATGCTAGCTCTTTAGACACTACTACACATTCAACTCTTCCTACAGGCATGCAAACATCCATTGCCGCCGCTGCCCCTATCACGAAGACGGTCCCACCTCCTACATTAACTCAAGAGTCCACTTTCCAGATCAACGCTGTCGAGACTCGCAGGTCCAAGATGAAGAGAGTTCATCCTCTTCAGATGCCTGCCCTTCAACCCCTGTCCGTTACCCCTGAAGAGTTCTGTAGTCTACAGGAATCCTGTCCCACTCTTGCTGGATTGTGGGATAAAACAAAATCTGAGGAGATGGATCAGACGAAGGATTATTCCTCTTTCCAGTATCTCAAGATAGATGGTTTGCTGTACCGAAAATGCGTATTATCTACGCATATTGAAAAGGTGGGTAAACTCGCCCTTGTTGTCCCGAAAGAGTGCCGACCTATCATTTTGTCTGTTGGCTATGAAAATCCATTAGCGGGACACTTTTCTCAAAGAAAAACTGCTATGAAGATAACAGACAAGTTTTTCTGGCCTGGGATGGCGGTAGATATTCGTGATTTCTGCCGCTCGTGTGACATCTGCCAACGAATGTTGAGTAAGGGCAGAGTCAGACCTGTACCTCTACACCCTCTACCTATTGTTACTGAACCTTTCTCCAGGGTAGCCATTGACTTGGTCGGTCCACTATCCCCACCTTCTGCAGAGGGACATCGTTACATTCTCACCCTCACTGACTTCGCCACGGGCTTCCCAGAGGCAGTTCCATTGAAGGAGGTCGATTCCATCTCTGTAGCCGAAGCACTCCTCACCATCTTCTCCAGAGTTGGCATTCCCCGAGAAATATTGTCTGACCAGGGAACACAGTTTACTTCACAACTAATGGCAGAATTGCATAAGCTCCTGGGTGTCAAGCCATCATTTACCACGCCTTTCCATCCGAGTGGGAACGGCCGCGTCGAGAGACTCCACGGTCCCTTGAAAGCTGCACTACGCAAAATGTGTACTGAAAAACCCCGAGATTGGCATCGGTATCTTGTCCCTACTTTGTTTGCCCTCAGAGAGACCCCCAGAGATCGGACCGGATTTTCTGCTTTTGAACTTCTGTATGGAAGAACTGTAAGAGGGCCCCTCTCGGTACTTCGGGACTTGTGGGAGGACCGCAGCATTAAGGATGACGACCGCTCCACCTTCAGCTACGTCATCGAACTCCAAGACAAACTGGCAGAATCGGCTAAGATTGCTGCCCAAAACGCCGACGTTAGTACTGCCCGATACAAAGCTGATTTCGACGTCAGGTCCCAAGATCGCAAATTTCAACCCGGTGATGAAGTACTAATTTTGTTACCCAGCGATAAAAGTAAACTTCTGGTCGCCTGGAAGGGCCCCTACGAAGTACTGGAAAAGAGAGGTAAGGTGGACTATGTCATTGATAGCCCCACAGGCCCCAAGTTGTACCACGCCAACTTGCTAAAAAAGTATTATCGACGTCCTTCAGTTGCATTTGCCGAGCTTTTGGATGAACCCTCCACTATAGATGATAGCCCTTTACACAAAGAGATCTGCCTTGGTGAACCAGAAGATTCCCGACTACCCATGACCTCTGATGGTCAAACCGACGAAACAGATTCGAGGCCAAACGTTAACCCTAAATTGGAGGGGTATCAACAGACTTCCTTGGAAGAATTGGTAAGTGAATACAAAGAAGTTTTCTCGGATAATCCAGGTTGTACCTTGACTGTCGAACATGATATAATCCTTACCACTACCGATAGGATTCATGTGAAGGTCTACCCTGTGCCTGTCCACCTTAAACCACACTTTGAATCAGAGGTAGAGCGCCTGTTCCAACAAGGTATCATCCAGAGATCGTCGTTACCACATTGTTCACCAGTCGTAATGGTTCGAAAGTCTGGTGGCTCGTATCGCATGGCGATAGACTATCGCCAGCTGAACGCTGTAACTGTCTTCCACGCCGAACCTGTATGTAACATTGAAGAGGATTTGTACAAGTTTTCCGGCTCGAAATACTTCTCTGAACTGACTTGTGCAAGGCCTATTACCAAGTGCCTCTTTCTGAAAGAGCCAAACCCCTGACCGCTTTCCCAACTCATCTCGGCCTCATGGAATTCTGTCGCTTACCATTTGGTCTTGCCACTGCATGCGCAACGTACATCCGCCTAATGCGTATCATCCTTGCCGGCTTACCTAATGTCTCTTTCTATTTTGATAACATATTTGTTTATTCTTCAGATTGGTCTCAACACTGTACGGCACTTAGGGCTGTTTTGGACAGGATCAGGAGCCATCACCTCACTCTGAAGATTTCAAAGTGTCGTTTTGGATTCCCAGCCATCCAGTATCTTGGCTTCATATTGGGTGGGGATTGTCTACAGCTTCAACCAGACAAGGCGGAAGCTCTGTGTCGCGTACCACCCCCTTCCACCAAAAAGCTTCTACGCTCATTCTTGGGTATGGTAGGTTTCTACAAGATGTTTATCCCCCAGGCCGCTGACTACACTAGGCCTCTATCTAATCTGCTTAGGAAGACCGTCAGAGAACCTCTACCATGGACGGAAGAGCTCCAGTCCCTGTTTAATCACCTTAAGCTTGTATTATCTTCTAACCCTGTCCTCAGACTCCGACACTAGTCTAACGTTCGTCCTCCGTACGGACGCTTCTAATCATGGTCTCGGCGCCGTCCTACTACAATACCATCTTGACTACCCCCACCCAGTTGCCTTCGCCAGCCGGAAACTTCTCGACCGAGAGAGCAGGTATTCCACTATTGAACGAGAATGTTTGGCGGTTGTGTTTGGGATCCAAAGGTTTGATTATTATCTCACGAGGGCGAGAACTTGTTCTCGAAGTCGATCACAAACCCTCACCTACCTTCACACGTTCAAGGGTAAGAATGACAGACTGTTACGATGGGCTCTGAGTCTGCAAGCTTACAAGTACAGGATCGTACATGTGGCCGGAGTTGACAATATTGGGGCTGACCTGCTTAGTCGAGCATAAACTTTTCTTCTCAATTTCAAGTGGCGTTTCCCCACTTAGTCTTCCAAAGGAATACTCTTTAAGAGGGGAGTTGTGTAAGAACTTAATCTTCTAAACAACCAGCTCTCTTAAATTACGCACAATTCGAGTGCGCTTCGAAGTCTTACTCGAAACGAGCTGCCACGTATGACGACCGAGGTTACGTGCGTCCCGGACAGACATGGTTTTATCATAGAGAACTTGGTGACTGCACCTAGTCCACTATTCCCCCTCCCCTCTCTCCACTCTAAAACTGGCGTGATACATCGACTGGACGTCGTTTGTCTCCAACTTCGCCTTCCGCTCTGCCAGAGTCGTCATCGCTCAGCTCCAAAACCCTGATCTTATACCGAAGCTTTCTACGAGTAATTTAAGTGTTTACTGTGGAGTCAATTCGAGCGAGCTACGACCGAGCTGACCTAAGGTGAAACAGTTGGTGTTGTTTTTCCCCTTTTCCTGAAATTGATTTGATATTGCATTGTGGAAGGACCAGAATTATAAACTTCCAGTGCAATCCTGTGTTTTTTTTACTTGTCCTACGAGTCTATACACGAACCGAGAGTTCTGAAGCAGGCAGTGGTGGTCCGCACCTAGTTTCAGAACTAAATGACCCAATTGGTCCTTTACAATATATATATATATATATATATATATATATATATATATATATATATATATATATATATATAGTTGTTCAGTTTTTTCTTTGTATTCTCGATTTTCCTGATTAGAGATTTTCCATTAACCGGGTGGATTGAAACTAGGTCTCTATATTCTTCCATTTGTTCTATTTGAAATCAACGTTTCGTCTTGAAAAAGACATGATCAAGATATCAACATATCTTGATAATGTCTTTTTCAAGACGAAACGTTGATTTCAAATAGAATAAATGGAAGAATATAGAGACCTAGTTTCAATCCACCCGGTTAATGGAAAATCTCTAATCAGGAAAATCGAGAATACGAAGAAAAAACTGAGCAACTACAGTAATGCTGTCGTTTTTAACTTCACGTGTATTACTGAGAACCTGCTCCCCTCCTTTACTAATATATATATATATATATATATATATATATATATATATTATATATATTATATATATATTATATGTGTGTGTGTGTGTATCTGTGTGTGTGTCTACATTTGTATATATATACATATGCACATTTTATATATCTATGTATATACATATATATATATATATATATATATGTGTGTGTGTGTGTGTGTGTGTGTGTGTGTGTGTGTGTGTGTGTGTGTGTGTGTGTGTGTGTGTGTGTGTGTGTGTGTGTGTGTGTGTGTGTGTGTGTGTGTGTGTGTGTGTAATGTAGTATTCAAAATTTCCATGTTGCACAACTGGCAACACACTTCACACACATTACAGTATAATAGTATTTGCATGTAATTGATTTATTCACATATCAATTTATTAATAGGATGATTTATTTATTTAGAGCGTGTCTATTTATCTATTTATATATTTATTCATTTATTTAGTTAGTTATCTATGTGTTTATTCATGTATCTATTTACTAATTTGTACTCGTATTAAGCTATCTTTTCATTTATGTACTTATGAATTTATCGATTAAATGATTCACTCATTGATATATTCATTTATTCGTTCATTTACCTATCTTTTTACTCATTGATCTACTTATCTAAATGTTCATTCATTTCCTGCACCTGGCCTTGTTATGCAACGAGAAGTTGTCTGGCGTCGACCCCTTTTGTCATTACCATTCAGTGCGTAGCCAGTGGTAACGCTGTTGTCTTCTAGTCACACTGTTTATATTTATACACAAACTCATCCATTTTGAGCAAATTATTATGAAATGTGAAGGTTTTGTTCATATGATTCCAGTGTTTTTATCTCAATCAACTCTCGACTGATTTTAGGCTTCATCATTTTGGATCTGTGTTGATCCTAAGGTGCAACGTTTTGGCTAAAACAAGACTAATTTATTTACTTCAGGGGTACATTCGGCCGTGGGTGGGTTGAAGCATCGTATAGGGAGTGCTGTTCATTTGCGTCTCGTTGAGGAACTATCTTATGATGCTAAGTTACCTGGACGAATGAGATAGGATGACAGCGTTTGAAGGAGAGACTACATCCAGAACTAGGCGGTTCGAATCTCCTAGTGAGAGTAAGACGTAAAATAATACGGTCTCAACTTCATATATACATACAAATATATATATATATTATATATATATAATATATGTATATATATATATATATGTATGTATGTGTATGTACTGTATTAGTTATTATAATTCCACTGGAACTATTCTAAAGTCCAAGAAGTAAGGAATAACTGTTAAAAAAGAAAAAGAAAAACAGTATAAAGCCCTCAAGTCCTTCTGGCAAAGGTTCCTAACCTACTTACCACCCTGAGCATCCACTACCGCCATCCATTCGGTCAACTAAGTGTGCTGAGCTACAAAAGGCTGTATCAGAGTCTCATTTTCACTTCGGCACTTTCACAGACTTCTAAGATTAGAACGAAATGTTGAGACTGGTATCCTTTACAGGTGTTATCAGACCAGTGTCTCGTTCATATATTTACTAATTTATTCATTTGTTTATTTTCTATTTATTTGTTTGTTTTTTGTGTGCTGAAAGGACATGATGCTGACCACGCCCCGTTACAAAAAATAATGATAGTAATAATAATAATAATGATAATAATGATAATAATAATGATAATGATAATAATAATAATTGATAATAATTAGAATAATAATTGATAATTATAATAGCTATAATGATAGTAATAATGATAACGATAATAACGATAATGATAATAATAGTAACAATAATAATAAAAGTAATGATAATAATAGTAATAACAACAATAATAGTAATAATAATAATAGAGGTAATGCAAATGATGATGATGATGATGATGATGATGATGATGATGATGATAATAGTTTGATATGGGGCAGACCTTTGTTTAGATTTTGCCCCCTATTATGCACGTTTGCGTAAATAATCCTGACATTAGTTTACGACATCCTATCTAATTGTATCCCTTCAGGATACACATTTGATGCTCCATATTAGGACACTAAATTTCCATGAGCAATCAGGCAATCAGTCCATTAAATAAACTATTTGCATTAAATTGAGGATATTCGATGATTTTATACAAGATGACCTTAAGAAATATTTAGTTCTGAAGGATCCCCGACATATGATGTTATGGTATATTTAGGATCTTTGATGATTATATAGGAGGGAGGGGCACTCAATCTACCTTCCGTCACTTATCCCATATTTATGAATTGATGTTATTTTGGTCTTCTGGAGAAGATCACTTCAACATTGAATTGTATCGTAATACATCCATTAACTACCACTACTTTTCGCTTAAGCTGAGGCGCAGGGAACACAGGCGACACAGTCGACGCAGCACAGAGCAAAGGCAAAGGCAGACTTCCTGTTGTTCAATCGAAGTACAGTTTGAACTTCTATCTCACTCGAAATGCAGAGTTAGTACATGCATTTCAAGTGAGCGAGAAGTTCAAACTATACTTCAGGACAGCGACAGGAAGTCTGCCTATGCTGTGCTGCGTCCCCTATGTCGTCTAAGTAAGAGAGAAGCACAACGACACAGGCTTTATCTCTCTCGCCTGTCTGTTCCACATGCAAACTTTCCTGTCATTGTGTAAAATTACCGTGACCTCGGAAAGTAAATTCCTGCTGTTTAAGGAATCCATTCTGGTGACCGCACATACCTTTTAAATAGTATATACAACCAATCAATCATCAGTTATTTGGTTACATTACACAATCATGGAACATTATATTATGATGCACCCATGATTATTCTGACTTACTATTGTTGTACGTCCGTTTATGATAACTGCCCAAAGATGATTTTATTTAGACAAAGGAAATCTTCTCCTTAATAATAGAAAAAAACTAACAGTAGAGCTAGGTGCGTTACCGTCAATGCGTTACCGAAAAATCTGGGTGCATTTAGGTCAATGCGTTACCGATTTTAATTTTCTTTTAGACTGATTTTGATGACAAAAAAAATGGAGAAGTATTTACTTCTTACGAATATTCTCGATAAAATATCATCTGAACTACAACATTAATATCCCCTATTCTAAAACATAAGATTGCCAGGAATAGGCGCTAGCGTTACTGCGTTACTAACGCACTATATGTCCGGCGGTAACGCGCCCAGCTCTGGCCGTAATATGAAGGTTACTTTGATTAAACCTTTCAGCTAATCTTGCGACTTTGCTTTTGTTTACTTTGGCTGATGCCATGCAATTCTATTTTATTTTGTTATATTTTTTACTTTTATTTACTTATTTTAATCTATGAACTTATTTACATATCTATTTATCTATTTATCTTTTTATCTATTTATCTATTTATCTTATTATCTATTTATTTACTTTATTTTCTTTTCTTTAAAGGATACAGTGACACTGATTTGCATGCAGTGCTCCTCTGCGCTTTGTCCTGCGCATGCGTGTCGTTAGCCGACTCTACCCGTGACCAGAATCTGGATATTTGTAATTGTAATCTTTGGCCGAAGCTTTGATTATTCAGAAATGACGGTCAGAATACAAAATTTCATCCATGATATTGGAAAAATGTGTGTGTGTGTGTGTGTGTGTGTGTGTGTGTGTGTGTGTGTGTGTGTGTGTGTGTGTGTGTGTGTGTGTGTGTGTGTGTGTGTGTGTGTTTTACTACGTTTGTACCAATTTCTCTTCCAGATTCTTTTCTACGTAATAAAATTATTAATTCATTCGACGGGAAAATAGATTGTCGCTTCTGCTAAAATTCTTCACTACCCATTCTCTTTTCAGATAAGAATAGAGTGCCTTTGTTTCGTGATATTCTGGAGTAGCAATCTTGCGATTCTTGTTTCATGTAACAGCGCAGGAGCTGGCTACGTTGAGATCGAGTCTCGTGGGAATTATATGCTGAAATTGAATCACAAATCTAGAACTGCTCTGTTGGTCCTCTTAGAGAGAGAAAAAAAAAAGAAGACGGCTTGCTGGTACTCTGGCACGAGTCAAAATGGCTGCCGGTTTCAAAATGGCTGCCCGTTTCAAAATGGCCGCTTTATTTTTCATAAAGTATCCATGTTAAGGCATAAATAGTTTTAATTTTAAAATAGAGATGCCGTTTTGAATGTTTTGATGAGCTTCAAGCCAGTTTGAACCTTACAGAAGCAATCAAACTTTAGGATATATCAAAAACGGTGTTTTTTTCAAGTCTTGAAAAACACTAATTTTGTTTTTGTTTCTTTGATAATTTCTAATTAGATTATCAGTTGGCATAACGAATGAATTCTTGAACGTAACTGATGTTTTCCTCTGAACTGAATAGCATGTCTGTGTAGTCTGTTGTCCGAATGCATTATCAATATTATTATTATTTTTTTTTTATTATTACTATTATCATTATTATTATTATCATTATTATCATTATTATTATTATTATTATTATTATTATCATTATTATTATTATTATTATTATCATTATCATTATCATTATCATTATTATTATTATTATTATTATTATTATTATTATTGTTACAAAAATTCTTGAATTATGAGAAAATAAAATTGTGTGCAGAAAAATGCCACATTATCAACAACAACAAATACATATTTGTGTATAGATCCTCTGTATCATGAATAAGGGTCGTGTTAAAGATAGTAATGTTAAAAAAATCAAACAGAGTAACTGAAAATGCTGACAGAAACCCCTGCGTTCAAAAATCTTAAGACACGAGACTAGTAAAGAGCCCTATAATAATTCAGTTTCTCACGAAAATCTTTTCTTATTTAAGATGAGAGGGAGATCAAGCTCTTGAGTTAGTCATTTGAAGCCTGACAAAACCGTACCGTGGGCAGTTTCCTCCCACTCACTGCACACCCCAAAACCTGAGGAAGGCTGAGGCTGCGTTTTCTTCGACTCAACGCAGTCAGGACCCACCTTCACCCAGACCTGCCGGGGATCACGTCGAAGGGTGAATACGCAGAAGCTTATAACGAGCTCATAGATCGACACAAGACCCGAACGCTCTCGTCGAGCCTGAGATCTTGAGATGTGGGACTACGCTGGAGGGCATAAAAGAAGGCATAAACAGAGAGGCGCACACCAAAGTGTTGAGACGTGCTAAGAAAAGGTAACGAGAGGAAAAGAAATTCACGGAACAGACGAATAATGCAAAGCGTTTCTGAGGAAGCCATACTGGCCCGTTTCCAGACTTTTTTTTTCAGTCTCTGTGCCCATCCTATGAACCCTCAGCACATAACGCA
>NC_134781.1:69472547-69477547 GCF_046742065.1 Oratosquilla oratoria | reverse complement strand
TAATTGGAGCTTTTTCTCAAATGAGAGCAGTTTCAACAGGTTGTAATCACAGAGAGTCACAATTTTTTACAATTGTCTTCTTTAACCAGATCGCGCATATGCTATATGTATGCTGTATATACATGTATATGTACATTTATATGTATATGTATATGTATACGTATATGTATATGTATACGTATATGTATATGTATATGTATATGTATATGTATGTGTATGTGTGTATATGTATTTGTATATGTATATGTATATGCATATGTATATGTATATTTATATGTACGTATATGTATAAGCATATGTACATGTGTACGTATGTATATTATACACATATGTATATATATAGGCATATGTATATGTATGCATATATGTATAGGTATACGTATATGTGTATGTATATATACATATGTATGCATATAAATGCGTAGTTCTGATGCATGACGCATAAAGTTCGGGTGTTCCCCCAAAAGTAAATAGGAGTACTTGACTAATTACGACCACGCTCCCCTTTTCCCTTGCGAAGGAGGTCATTCAAATTCAAAACCTCCATCCACTCTTTCCTCCCACCAGTCTCCCCAACTCGCCACGCTCCTTGTCTCGTTCCCCAGCCAGCACACCAAACACCAACAATCCTCATCTTAAGAAAAGACATTATCCTCTGTCTTCCAGCTTCTCTTGTGAAGGTATGATGTTTTGCAGACTTAAGAACCTGTTCCATGGTATATCTTCACTGTATATATTTCGTTGGTGATTATTTCATATATATATATAGCAATCATTTTAAATTTTTAATAAAGAAAAGGATGCTCGCTGACCGAACGGGTTAGAGCGTCGCTGCTTCCGGTGGGGGTCGAAGTGACGGTGGCTCGAACATTGCCGCCAGCGAGTTGGACCAAGGTCATGGTTCACTGAATTCCACGTTATAAAGTTCTCTGAAAAGGGCACCGTCGTGGCCTGATAGGAGGAATTTCGCGACGTTAAACTGAACCAATCACGAAGAAGAGTGTATTGTAGAGCTGCATACACAGTAGACTTTGCTTCTATCAGAACCGCCTCTCCTATTCTTCCTCTGAATAGCCACACTTTTATTACGTAAGACGGTCTTTGCCACGCCTGAATAAAATTGTCAGGGGACAGACATAACTTAGGTACAAGCTACGAAGACAACAGGAAGGGTAAAGGAACAAAAACACATCTTCAAAATAGAATAGTTAACGAGTGGAATAGACTTAGCAACCAGGTAGTGAGCGCTGAAACTATCGGTTGTTTTAAGAGAAAGTTAGGTAGCTTTATAGGTGGGGATGATAGGTGGTAATGGACATAGAACTGCCTAGTGTAGGCCTTATGGTCTCTTGCAGTCTCCTCCATTCTTATGCCCTTATGTTCTTAATTCTCATTGCTTTCGTGTTTTCGTGTTTTGCCCAAAGCAGGTTTCGATGTGTCTGTAATTTTGAGACTTCTCTCCTCTACTCACACATTCTAGAAAAATATATTTTTTTCTAAAATGTAGTAGGTTTCCACGTTCTCTTCCACCTCTCTCCCGCCCAATCCATTTAGATTTATAAAACTGAGCCAAGGCAGCGTATTGTCGTTATACCGCAAATGACACCACTACATTTACAATGGCACATCTCTTTAAGCCTTTTTGACTTGAGTTTGTATTCTTCCTTACTCGTCTACATTCAGCTGCTCCCCCCCACCCCTACCCCACCCCTCCTCCTCCTCCTCCTCTCTTTTGTTATCTTGCGATGCACAGGAAAAAAGGGGGGGGAAGAGAAAGGATATATCTAAAATCTCCCAATGTATGAACTAAACGAAAATAAATAATTTTCTGCGTCGTCGTAGAGAATCAATATCATAGAGACAGGATACTAATGATAGTATGAAGGACAAAAGGTGTGCTGCAAACAGTGAAGATTTACCACAGGAGGCACTAACCTGTGGCAAAAAAATGTCACCACCTTTGCCCCTTGTGCTTGCTCGAACAGCCGGGATAAGATCTTAAAGATGGAACTGGATCGTTCGTAGGTACAAGGTGGGATGTATAATAAATGTATATGTGCGTGTTTGTTTATGTATATATATATATATATATATATATATATATATATATATATATATATATATTGATTGATTGATTGGTTGAATGATTGATTGGGCGTCGGAAATGCTGTTTAACTCATTTTGAAGACTACATTACTTTCAAAAACCCTCACAGCATTTGTAAAAGCGGTCCTCCCTCCCACAACCACAACAACATCCACATAAAAAAAAAAAAAAAGAGAAAAAAAAAAAGGAGGGGGAACTTTCTAAGCCCCGAGGATTGTGGGACCCTAACCATGTTCGGTTTATTACTCAATCTGGCACTTCCAACAATTACTAAAGATATAGATGTGTATATATTCGTGTGTGTGTGTGTGTGTAATAATATAATAATAATAATAATAATAATAATAATAATAATAATAATAATAATAATAATAATAATAATAATAATAATAATAATAATAATAATAATAATAATACTAAAAGGTTTATTTCCATTACAGTGATACACTGACAATAATACATTGCAAAAGTTGATTAAAGATATAAGACTTGAAATATATACATGGTGGAAGTTTACAATGAGTTGATTATGTGCACAATAGATGGGATGGCACTGTTTTTGTAGCGGTCAGTCCTTGGCGCTTTGATTGGTATGAGTCTATTTCTGTGTCTAGTGGCGTGGCGAGTTGGTGGAGCATCAGGAGGGAGGAGGTGACGGTGTCTACGGTGGGAAAGCAGGCTTTCCCCAAATAAGGGTGGTAAGAGCGTGGTCGTAGCTGCTGTACTCCACGCCCAGGATGATCCTGCACGCTCTCTTTTGTACCCTCTCCAACTTTTGTCTCTGTGTGAGGGTGAGTGAGCTGGACCAGGCTGGTGAGGCATACATGAGGGTGGGGAGTATGAAAGTTTTGTAGACCTCCTGTAGCTCAGATGTAGGTGTTCCTAGTGATTTTAACCTACTCAGCATATACAGTTTGTAAGACGCTGTCCTGACTATATTGGTGATATGTTGGTTCCAATTTAATTGAGCATCAAGTGTGATGCCCAAGATCTTGGTGGATTGGACCAGTTGGAGGGGATGGGGGCCCAATGAAAGTTGTGGAGGAGCCACCGCTTGTGTGGAGGTACAAAAGTGCATCACTACGGTCTTGTTGGTGTTGATTGTGACGTTGTTGTTTTCCGTCCACATCATGAGCTTGTTCAGGGTGTTTTGTAGTGGTGCGTAGTCAGGCCGCCTGGTGTTGATGGGGATGCCTACGGTGCTGTCATCCACATACTTCCATCTGTGAGGAGTGTCCATGAGGGCGTCATTGATAAGGATGAGGAAGCAAAGGGGACCCATCTTGGTACCCTGGGGTACCCCACAGGTCAGGGTGTGTGTGTGTGTGTGTGTGTGTGTGTGTGTGTGTGTGTGTGTGTGTGTGTGTGTGTGTGTGTGTGTGTGTGTGTGTGTGTGTGTGTGTGTGTGTGTGCGTGTATTCACCTTGGTCTTTGGTCTTTGGATCACGTGCTGGACCTGTGAACGACTGCTATTTCCCTCCCGAAAGACAGCTCAGAGCTCGTATGACCGATCTATGTGTGTGTGTGTGTGTGTGTGTGTGTGTGTGTGTGTGTGTGTGTGTGTGTGTGTGTGTGTGTGTGTGTGTGTGTGTGTGTGTGTAATAATGATAAGCTGTCACGAAATTCACGTACTGGAAACCCACACTCTTACTTTGTCTGGAAACGGTCCTGGGGACCTCCCATGGATCTCTCCAAGAGGAAACGTTGGACTCTTGTCTGTGCTCCATTAGTTTGGATCAGTGTCTAGGTCACCGGTGAGAGGAGGAGGAGGAGGAGGAGGAGGAGGAGGAGGTGTCAGTCACCGGTTGTTAAGCCTCCTTATGTTGTAAAAATAAAAGGATAATAATGATATTAATTGAAACTGACAGAGAAAGACTTCGGGCTCGGTCCGGAGACCGTGTGACAGCCCATCGAGTTTCTGCCTCCATACAAAGATTAATGGGAGAGGTGATTCTCTACGATGTACACCTCCTAGGATCACATTGTGCAGAATCTGTTAGCTGGTCCCTATCGCACGTGTGTGTGTATAGTGCTTCTTTATGTATGACTTGTTGTAGTAAACTCAGTTCACACTACCCCATCGTCTACAAATCTCTTGGTTTAAAATCACGTCATCCCTTGAACACTTTGTGTGTGTGTAATTCACCATGGTCTTGGATCACGTGTTAGACTCGTGATCGACAGCTCCTACTCTCCCGGAAGAGAGCTCAGAGCTCGTGTATGACCGATCTATGGGTAATACAGTGACCTGACATACACACATACACACACACACAGACACACACACACACACACACACACACACACACACACACACACACACACACACACACACACACACACACACACACACACACACACACACATACACGAAATGATTTCAGCCCTGAGCCGGATTCGAACTCGGACCGCTGAGTTAGCAATTGTGAAGGCTACCACTGCGCCATCTAGCCGTGTGTATGTGTGTGTGTGTGTGTGTGTCTGTGTGTGTGTGCACGTGAATAATCCTGCTTTTCATTGACTCTTAAAAGTTCGTCACATTTTCTTTTCTTTCTCTAAGCCGTTTACTGTCTGGGCAGTAACTGTTTCTTCAAATATATATATATATTTCTATCTGCCTGTTGGTTTGTTAAGAGAATTACCCTATTCCTCGACATTATGTGCGCCCAGCTGAATTAGGCATTTCAAACTATGCCCCCAAGGGTTTCGCGAGCTTCCATCTTGACGTATTTCTGTTGGCTAAGGTACGCTGAATAGCAAGGTTGTATCACTATTCATGTTTGAATATGTATGTATATATATATATATATATATATATATATATATATGTATATATACATATATGCATGTATATATATGTATATGTGTATATATATATATATATATATATATAT
>NC_134781.1:69467547-69470047 GCF_046742065.1 Oratosquilla oratoria | reverse complement strand
ATGCATCCTTGTTTTAGGCCATCTCCTATCTGAAAAGGTGATGTAGTTTTACTCACACATCTCACTACGCTATTTGTGTTTCCATAGCATGCTCTTGTTAATCTGATGTACTTATGTGATATTCCTAATTCTTCCATTATTTTCCATAGAGATGTTCTACTCACTCTATTATAAACCTGTTTGAAATTGATGAACAGGTGTATTTGCATATATATATATATGTGTGTGTGTGTGTGTGTGTGTGTGTGTGTGTGTGTGTGTGTGTGTGTGTGTGTGTGTGTGTGTGTGTGTGTATGTGTGTTCGTGTTCTCCTAGTTGTATTTACCTAACTATAGTGTACAGGAAGGGAACTTTGCTTGTGGGGGTCCTGTCTCTTAATCTCCCATCAGCATACCTCGCTTTAAGTTCATGTACGGCTCCAGGTTATGCTCCGCCTTCCCCTCGACATCTGTTTGGAAGATTGTGTCTTTGCACATCCCCCTGACACCCTCCTATCCTGGATCAAGAGATCTTCTTTGTCATCTTTGTCCACCTTCGTTGATGCTCCGCGGAAAACAGAGTATGAAAAGGATTCAGGAGTTTTAGTGAATTCTGACCTTAAATCCAAGAAATAATGCATTGGTAACAGGAATAGGGCTAACCGGGCATTAGGATCTATTTCTGGGACGGCTACAAAGAAATGTGCAGAGGTAATCATTAAACTTTATCTGGCGGTAGTTGAACCCATCCTTAACTCTGTGGTACAGTTTTGGTCTCCAGTTTATCCTATTGAATAGATACTAATTCACTTGAATCAGTACAGAGGAGAATGGCCAAAATAATACAATGGCGTAGAAACTTAACATACGAAGACAGGCTTGGGCACGTTAACTTACATTCTCTGGAAAGACGAAGAGTGCGGGGCGATCAAAAAGAGGTACTCAAATGGGTCAAGGGCTTTAACAAGGGTGATGCAGGCAGGGACATCATATCAAGACAGTAGGGCATAACTCGTAGTAAGGGGTTCAAATTGGACAAATTTAGGTTTAAGAAGGAAAGAGATGAGAACTGGTTTTTACCAACAGAGTGGTTAGTTAATAGAATAGCCTTAATAACCACGTGGTGAGCGTTGGAACAACTGGTTGTTTTAAGAGAAGATTAAGTTTATGGTTAGGGGATGATAGATGGTAATGGACATGGAACTGTCTAGTGTAGGCTTTATGATCTCTTGCAGTATCCTTAAGTCCTACGTTCCCATGTTATCAGGTCCCCACTTTCACTTAAATCTTTTAACATGACCAAGTCTAGAACCTCCAGTCCCCTTACGATTTACTTGTAAAATTGGGAATCATTTTGGTTTCTGCTCTTTCTGTTCTCTCGATCTTGTTTATAACTCTCACTTTGTTTTGGGATCATATCATTACTCCATATTCCAGTCTCGGATGGATTAAGATCTGTGATTTCCTTCGTCACCTTCTCATCCATTGAGAGAAAGGCCAACTTTATATTTTTCAGGAAACCGTACGCCTTTCCTACAATCATATTGATATCTTTGTCAAGTGACAGATCACTCTCTATCTAGACTCTTCCACCTTTGTGATTTCCCCACTTCTCATTGGATAATTCATCGATGGTCTTTTGTCTAATACTCATTTCTAATAGTTTACATTTTGTGGCACTGAAACTTATTTCCCAGTCTTGATTCCAGGTATGTACGATGTCTAGTTTTTCCCCAACACTCTATAGTCACCCTTATGTCTCTCCTTTCCCATGATCTTTGCGTCATCTGTTAGTATGTTGGCATAGTTTATTGTTCTTTTAATCACGCCAGTTACTTCGAGTAAGGATATTACAAAGGACAGTTCATACTGTTCTTAGGACGTAGTCCCACTTAGCTTCCTTCCTCGAAAGAGCCGCAGGGCACATCAGTGCAACTTTCAGACATGAAGAACATCGACCGAAGCGAAGCCATCAAAGTGGCTCACGACCTCAAGCAGTCTACAGTAGTTTGTAGTTGTTGGTTCTTGAGCTTCTGTACTACGGAAATACTGAAAAGTGGACAAGTCTATCCAATAAAGAAACGTCATGTGAGGAATGACACTTTATGAGCACAACGTCTCGGTTGTTATAACTGTCACGTATTTGATAAAATAGTAACAAGTGAGACGTCGTATTATTGAAGGTTCAGTCTTCATATGGTGTTTCTTCTGAAAGCACTAAGTCCACTCAAAGCCTCGTTAAACTCTGGTTACTAAATAAAGAGGACATTAATCATTTACCACGCCTCACTGCCCTTGTTGAAGTGCATTGACTGATAAAGTTTTGAATAGTCAATACTACATATGTTTCCGTGCCTCCCCTACGGCCCAGAGTCATATAAAGGAATTCTGCTCCGTTTCTAGTGGCCCTCCATTCTGCTACCTTTTTCTAGTCTCCAATTTCCCTTTGTGCTAGAATTTCTCTAGTTATTCAGCCCAGCGCCTCAATGTGCAATGTAAGACCTCAGCCATGTCAAACTGAA
>NC_134781.1:69460047-69465047 GCF_046742065.1 Oratosquilla oratoria | reverse complement strand
ACAATATCATAAAGCCTTTCCAAATATCGATAAAGATCATAGGAGTATACGGCATGCTTGTACAAAACAGAGGACATTGTCGCCTTTTTTTTTTTTTTCTTTTATATCAATTTTCCAGTGTCGGTTTGGTTCTTGTTGATTTCCGTCTGCAAGACAAGTTAATCTAAATTTTTCTTCTTCCTTCACAACGTATAGGTCAACAAAACTCCTCAATTCGTTGCCCTTCAATGTTAACTGTAACAGGTTTTCGAAATTTCAAAAAGATCCACCGCATTCGGACACTGGCCGAGGACCGTCATATTTCTTTTGTTGGTACTGGTCTTTCCCCTTTTGCACTCACTTTTGTTTTGTGTCGATGCTCGTACAGTTACCTGCGGAGTAAGTGATGATCGTTGCCTCCAGTTTCCATTTTGGAGTCAAAGTCTATTTGCAGGACACAGTGTTTGTGAGGATATATATATATATATATATATATATATATATATATATATATATATATATATATATGTGTGTGTGTGTGTATGTGTGTGGTGTGTGTGTGTGTGTGTGTGTGTGTGTGTGTGTGTGTGTGTGTGTGTGTGTGTGTGTGTGTGTGTGTGTGTGTGTGTGTGTGTGTGTGTGTGTGTGTGTGTGTGTGATTCACCATGGTTTCACCATGGTCTTTCACCATTCACCATGGTCTTTGGATCACGTGTTGAACTCGTGATCGACAGCTATTTCCCTCCCGGAAGAGAGCTCAGAGCTCGTACATGACCAATCTACGGGTAATACTGTGACCTTACACCAGTGGTTCTTAACCAGGGGTACGAAACCTTAAACCTGGGGGTACGAGACATAATACCCAGTGCAATGGTACTGTATATTTACCATGAGAAAGCATAATGTACATTCATTGTATCGCACAAACTGACATTTTCCATTTGAAATAAAAAAGTACCTTTGTTTAGTAATACATACATATACCAAAGGCTTTTTTCCCCCTTACTCGGGAGGTAGCCTAAAGACAAGGCATAGAAACCACTCCTACCCATTCCATCCCCTACATACTCCACTCCCCTCTACCCTTCCCTCCCTATCTTGGCACCTCCTGGATGACGGGTCATCCCTCCATCTTGCCCTGGGTCAGAAGGTGTCGCAAGACGCAGCACATCCACAGCAAGGTCGCTTCATTAATTCGGCGACACCCCTCTCCGCCCCCTCATGCTGAAAAGGAGAAGACGGGGAGAAATCCCTTCAGGCTACGTCAATTTATTTCTCATACATACTCCCTCACCCCCATCCCCCACCCACTCCCCCTCAATACAAACATATGAAAAGTATTAGTGATACAAACCTTGCTGAGAAATTATTATATATATTATATATGATTATTATATATATTCCATTACTGAACTCCTAGGAGTTCAGTAATGGAATATATATAATAATTATGTATAATATATATAATAATTTCTCAGCAAGGTTCATCACTAATCCTTTTCATATGTTTGGATTATAATTATATTGGATGGAGGTGCGAGAAAATTTTGAGATAATCAAGGGGTACGGACACTAAAAAGGTTAAGAAACACTGCCTTACACGCACACACCCCCACACCCCTACGAGAATTGGAGTAACAACCCGCAGCGCAGCAATACTGAAATTATTTCAACCCTGGGCGGGATACGAACCCGAACCTCCGTAGTGGCAGGCAGTAACTCTACCACTGCGCCACGAGTCGTGTGTTGTACAAACATATATGTATGATATGAGCATATACATGTGATCATAGACATGTATATGTGTGCGAGTTCTTACCCCCCCCCCCACTAGTATGAGTACACTTACCTCCATTTGTTATCTAGGTTCCTTCAACTCCCATTCTCCCGTCACACACTTACACTCAACACTACCTTCTCCACACCTTTCTGTTACTTATTAGCACCTCAGCTTCCTTCATAAAGATAAAGTTCCTCAGAACTCTCTCCACCTTTGGATTTTTCCTCTGTCATTTTTCCTTCTATTTTTCCTTTGTAATTTTCTTTACCATTCTGTCTTCCTCTATACTCTGTACATGCCTATACCACCTCACACCTGTTTTTATTTTATTTTTTATTCTCAGTTCCGTTTTATGTTTTTTTCACTGTGTCGTAAGGTCATATTTTAGCCATCCTCCTGTTCCGCATGTACTCCCTAGACCAGTTTTTCCCAAACTTTTCCAGGTCGTTACTTCTCCCACGAACTCCACCTTTATATGCCTTCTGAAAACATACCTATTTTCAATATGGCAGATAAATTATTCTAGAATATTGAAAGATTAATCATAGCAGAGAGCAATATTTTTTTCATTAATGTTTATTAATGTGGGTCATGACCCACAGTTTGGGAACCACGACCCTAGACGGTCCACTTCTAAATCTTCCACCTCTTCCAGTGTTCCTATCTCGCTCCCATACAACACCACTGACTCCACTGCACTTTACCTTCTCTTCCACCAAAACCCTCCTTCCCTCAACACCTTCACTTCAACACCACCTCTCTGACGTCCATCCATCTCCACTCCAATTCTCCTCCTGTCCCTCTATCCACAGTCAAACGCAGACCTAGATATCTAAATACTTTTGAGTCACTCCTTTTTTAATTCAATTTCATTCAGCTTAGTTTCCAGCGGGATCCTTTGTGTCTTCCCCATTCTCATCGCCTTGCTCTTATCGGCATTCACTCCCAACTTCCACGTCTGGCATATCTCGACAAAGTTTGATACCAGCTCCTCCTGCAATTCCTTGTCACCGTCTCCCATCAATACTACATCTCTGCGAACAATATGCGCCTAATCCTCCACCTCTCTCTTCCTCACTTCCAGATGGATCCCTGTATAACCTTTTCATCCAGCTCTCTCACACACACATACTGCAGGATGTATACTTATACATATACATATACATATACATATACATGTGCATATACATGTACATGTATATTTATATGTACATTTACATGTACATATTCATGTACATATAAATATACATATGCATATACATATACACACAAGCGAGTGCGCACATATACACACACAACTCGATGGCGCAGTTGGTAGAGTAACCGGCCGTCATTGCGACGGTCCGGGTTCGAATCCCGCCCAGGGCTGAAATAATTTCAGTATCGATGTGCTGCGAGTCATTACTCCATCTCTTGTGGGCAGGGAGTTGGGATATGTGTGCGTGTAAGGTCACAGTATTACCCATAGATCGGTCATATATGAGCTCTGAGCTCTTTTCCGGGAGGGAAATAGCTGTCGATCACGAGTCCAACACGTGTTCCAAGACATTCATGAATCACAGACACACACACACACAAGTCCAACATGTGATCCAAAGATCATGATGAATCACAAACACACACACGCGCGCGCACGCATGCACAAGGTGTAGTGGTACCGTTCTTGGTTGCTAATTAAGCGATCCGAGTTCAAGTCCCGCCCAAAGCTGAAAAGAATCGGCATCGCTACACTGCTAGCCGGCACTCCAGTTCTGGTGGCCAATGAGTTGCGTTTGTGTGCATGTGTGTAATAATAAATAATAATAATAGGTTTATTGAGATAGCAGTGATACACTGACAATAATACAATTGGGCACTTTTATGAGTAATATAGTAATTATTAGAGTGATATGCTTAGTCTAAAATTTATAATGAGTTTATTGTGCGGACAATGGATGGAATGGCACTGTTCTTGTATCGGTCAGTCCTCGGCGCTCTGATGGGCTTGATTTTGTTTGAATGCCGAGTTGCATGGCGGGTGGGTGTGGTGTTAGGTGGGAGGAAGTGACGGTGACGTGGGTGTAGCATTAGGTCCTGTCCAAACTTATTCAGTGCCTCACTGTGTTTGTCGGACAATCTTGGCAAGCTGAGGGTGGTGAGGGCGTGTTCGTATCCCTCATACTAATTACCCAAGATAATTCTACACGCTCTTTTTTGTACTTTCTCTAATTTGCTCCTCTGTGTAGTGTTGAGTGATGATGACCAGGCTGGGGAGGCGTACATGAGGGTGGGGAGTACGAAGGTGGTGTAGACTCCCTTTAGATCTGGTGATGGGGTACCAAGGGACTTCAATCTGCGCAGCATGAAGAGTTTGTAAGAGGCTGTCCTGATGATGTTGTTGATGTGCTGGTTACAGTTAAGATGGTCGTCTATTGTGATGCCTAGTAGCTTGGCGGACTGGACCACCTGAAGGGAATGGGTTCCTAACGACAGTTGAGGTGGTGTGTGTGTGTGTGTGTGTGTGTGTGTGTGTGTGTGTGTGTGTGTGTGTGTGTGTGTGTGTGCGTGTGTGTGTGTGTGTCTGTGTCTGTTTGTGTGTGTGCGTGTGTGTGTGTGTGTGTGTGTGTGTCTGTGTGTGTGTGTGTGTATGTGTGTGTCTGTGTGTGTGTAAGGTCATAACATTACCCACAGATGGGGCCATATACGAGATCTGAGCCCTCATCCAGAAGGTAAAAGCTATCGATCACGAGTCTAACACGTGTTCCAAGGTTGTGAATCACACACACACAAACGCGGGCGCACACACACACATTATATATATATATATATATAAATATATATGTATATATGTATGTATACATACATATATATATATATATATATATGTATATATATATATATATATATGTATGTATGTATGTATGTAAATATATACCTATATATCTACACCCACACCCACATATATAGATAGATAGATACCTACATGTATAAATACATATATGTATATTGTACATGTATGTATATATACATGTGTGTGTGTGTGTGTGTGTGTGTGTGTGTGTGTGTGTGTGTGTGTGTGTGTGTGTGTGTGTGTGTGTGTGTGTGTGTGTGTGTAATTCACCATGGTCTTGGATCACGTGTTGGACTCGTGATCGACAGCTATTTCCCTCCCGAAAGACAGGTCAGAGCTCATATATGACCGATCTATGGGTAATACTGTGACTTTACACGCACACACACACCCAACTCCCTGTCCATGAGA
>NC_134781.1:69452547-69455047 GCF_046742065.1 Oratosquilla oratoria | reverse complement strand
CTGATATAATTAATTGCTTTTGGTGTCTGGACCGCGCGGTAGTCTTGGAGATATCGTATCGAACTCATGAGCAGGTGGTCGTGAGTTCGACTCCTGGGACCCGCTGCGGGCTTCTTGCGTCAGTTCCCGACAGCTATGGCCAGACGGAAAGGCGACCCAAACATCGGCTTATATTGAATTGATAAATAAGATAATAATAGCGAAAATAGAAATAAATAAAGAATATAAAGAAAAAAGAAAAAACAGTGGCTAACTGCAACAGTTTCTCACTTCCCACGTCGTGGGAGTGGGATGGTGAGTGAGCTTTTGGTGTCTTGTATTTTCTGTATTTTACTATGCGCGTAATGAAAAAATCAAATATACATTTCTGTTTACGGGTGCCAATTACAAGTCATCAGAGGATTACACAAACACCATAACAAAGAAATGACAACTAATTTTCATTCCCTCCCCCTGATGGTTTAAATTAGTGTGCACACATTTCCCGTCCAGAAGGGGGTTGACTTGTGCATAATGAACACTTGATAAGAATAATAACTGTTTTTTCATGTCACTTATCTACTGTTTTCAACATGATAAGCATACATGGATTTTTCTTCATCGTGTGGAATGCCACTGGTAGGCACATTGCATCCAAGATTAATGCAACAGTTGCATGGATTACTAGCACACAATAGAAGTGTATTAATGATAGCCTGATGCAATAAGATTAGTTCAGCTCTTTCCTCTAATTCCTTTGGTGTCCTTAGCATAAATAAGAACTGACATGGCTGACCCAATTTAATATGGTGTATATACCCATGGTATAAAGCACTTGGCTGTAAAAGAGAAAGGCTTGCTTCACCCCCTCTCCTAAGAGGTCGGAATCCTCCAGACATACTGGTTCTGGAGTAAGCCCATGTGACTGCCCCGAGTAGTGGTTACACAATAGAATCTCCACACATGCCCCATCCTAAAGATGCCTTTTCTATTTTACCGGGAATAAAGACTGGATGAAAATATGTGTTATGGGGCAGCAGTGTTCGTCACTTATGACCCGGGAGCTACACGACAACAATAATGTGCACACTTTGTATACAAATAAAAACATTGTTTATAATTGCTTGCGTTCATGGGTTTAGAGAAAGATTAACAGGGGATTTGGGTTCAGGGATTTAATAGTTACAGTTCAGAAGGTACTTTGAACAAGGGCATGGAGTGCTACAGTCATCCCGAATCCGTTCGCAGACGCAGCCTCCTCAACATTTGCTTCAATTACTTTTAGAAAAAAGATTTATGAAATTCTGTTTTGCTTCCTTGGTCATCTTAATGTTTGATGAGCAACCACCATTTTCATATCAAACCCAAAGTAGCACACTCACCAGCCAGGGACGGTTCCAGCGTGACTGGACGTCTTCATAAAATGAGACGATGCAAGACCCTTTCTAGATGATGTTTACATGTATATTCTGTGGAAAGGAGGAAACTAAAGTCTCCTTCACTTGTGGCAAAAAAAAAAAAAAAAGAATATTACCGTAAGGTGCCATTAAAGTTGTTAATTCCGGATAAGACGAAGAGAAACCCTTATGCAGACTTCAGAAAATATAAAATAGATTGTCATCGTCGTTATGGGACACATGGGTGCCGTTACACTTTTACAGCTTTGAACGCATAATTTTGCCCGTATTCAAGGGATAGGTGAATGCACGGCATCCTGTGACTGTATAAGCTTCCACAGTGTAATGAGTGGCATGATGGACAAAGTTAAACCAATATCGTCATTCGTGTAATCAGTAAATGGAGTAAACTATAAAGTCTACCTACAGGCGATTGGTATGTATTACAGAGTTTCTAAATTAATTCGGAGAAACTCACGTATGTATATATATATATATATATATATATATATATATATATATATATATATATATATATATATACATGCTGTATCCGACTTTATGAATCGCCACGTCCATCAGTATACTTTGCCATCGTGATTCAACGTAGTCATTACCATTGTAACTCAATTCCACTGAGGAACGTTTTGGTTTGATAAGATCCACTAACCTGTGATATTACACGATGAAAAAAATATTAATGATGGCCAGGTCCATTAGCAGTCTGAATATGTGCTAATTTGTTCATCCCGGTCTCCTCGGACATATGACCTCGAGCTTCTTTGACAAAGGTAATGACTTTTTAGATTTGAACGCCCATCAAATAAAGTGTGTAGGCATACGTGTACCTGTTTATTATTATAATTATTATTATTATTGTTATCATTATTGTTATCATTATAATTATTATTATTATCATTATTATTGGTGAGGTTATTTAATGTTTGCTGGAGAGAGGGTAGAGTACCGGAGGACTGGAGGAGTGCCTGTATAGTTCCTCTTTACAAGGGAAAAGGGGACAAGTGTGAATGTAGTAGTTTCAGAGGGATTAGCTTGTTAAGTGTAGTTGGGAAGGCTTATAGGAGGATCTTGATTGAGAGGATTAGGAGAGGAACAGAAGGAGT
>NC_134781.1:69445047-69447547 GCF_046742065.1 Oratosquilla oratoria | reverse complement strand
ACATAAGCCGGCAAACGTTTATCATTCTTCCATACCTGAGGAGTATACAGTTAAAGCCATAGATTTCCTATCCTACCCATGTTCAGCCAAAGATAGCGGGGACAAAAGAATTGAAAGATTGGTAGAAGGAATATAGTAGCTAAAGCTTTGTTGTCACTGGACTAGTTTAGTATCCGCTAGTGCTAGAGACTTGTAAACTACCCCTCTAGTTTCCCAATATCAACGGAAAGTTAATAAACTTGCCTATAAACTATCCTAGTGTCAACACTTACTTGCCCTTGGGTAAGTTAACTTGCAGCTGGCACTAGTCCTTGTCAACGAGGCAGAACACCCTTTCTGGAAAATTCACCACACACTACTCTAATTTCGACCAATCCCTCCTTTCGACCACTAATATCCTTAAATTTCACCTATACCATCTCTATGACTTTATATATTTCATACAACATTGTCTACAAGGATAGAAACGCTGGTTATCGAAGACAATATACAAATAGTCCTTCAACCATTCGTGCCTTTTCCCCATCTGTTCCACACTAACACTTTTACCCTTTTCCGTTTTTTTATAAACGTCTGTGGTGCAGGTAATAAGTCAATTTTGTTTATTGGGTATTGATAGTATTGGGATTTGATGTTTTTACCTGCGGAGACATTTATTTATACCCATATGGGAACACATTTTCAACGAAATCGTGTTTTACCGCCATCTTGCGGTAGGTGTAATATTCACATAAATATACCAAATGGGTTTTTCTCTCATATAAGGGATGTAGGCAGCCAAAGAACGTACCCACCCTCACCCATCCAGTACCCTATTCCCCGTCCACTGCCTGAGTCAAAAACAATGTAGCAGGATGCACAACCTCTCCAGCAAAGCTCGGCAGACAAAGCTGGTTTACTGCCACTATTTCTTGATACAGCGATCTTCTCTTCTCGCCTACGTCACTTAACTATTTACTCACAACCACTCTCCACTAACATCTATCTCTTGCCTTCTCCTTTCTCTACTCAGCAGACATTTCCCTCTTACACAAGGCACCCTTCTTCCCCTCAAGCTTACTCCACCCATCTCTGTCTTCCACACTCTTTTTGCTAGCCCTCTATCACTCATTCTTTCCATATGCCCAAACCACCCCAATATCCTCTGATGACCCCTGTCCGCCAGCTCCTTTTCTAACCCTATTATCCGCCTCATCTCATTTCTCACTTTACACATCCTCGTAACCCCCAACTATATTTCTTAAACACTTCAAACCTAACACATTTAAATACCTCTTTTCTGACTACCTTAAACTCCAATTCTCTGCCTCGCACAGTGTCGAAGGCACGGTCACTCACTCACGAAATCTCTTTACTTTCATCCTCATCTTCCTATTTTACATGACACTTTTTACTCCCCCAACACAGTCACTTATATTCCTCCACACTTTATCTCCATCCCTACTCCTCCATTCCCTGCTACATGTAACCCTAAACATTTAAAACTCTACTTCCTGAAGCCTCTCTCCTTTAGGGCTTACCCCCCAACTCGCTGCGCTTCTCTCCCCTTATACATCTCATCACCTTATATTTTCCCACATTTGTTTTCGAATTTCTTCTCTCAAATACTTTTACAAAATTCACTACTAGCTGCCTTAAACCCTCACCTTCCACTTTCCTCCACTAACACTAACCATCCCCAAACCTCGGTAACTGTTTAGGACACCCCTACTGACCAGAATTATACATCATTTGTCTATGTTAGGGTTTAAACATTCCTACTCGTAAATGAATAATGACACTTACCTACTACATTTGTCCTTTGTTTATGCTGTTCCCCTGAACCTGTTCTTTACCCCTTCTATATCTCTGCCTCTTCTGGGTTCCTTTGTGGTGTGGATGAAAATAGTCCTACCACTGTGTTGCCCATGTATGTCGAAAAAGGTGACTAAATGGGACAAAGGATCCTACACTGTATGTTCTTCCTATGAAAGGTTAAGGCAATAAGAAGATCTGAGAGGGTAACTCCAACTATAACATTGACAATTGAGTCATCAAATTTGCGTGGTTGTGGTACAGTGAAGAGATTACCAATTTGTTTTGTGAGAAGGAAGATGAATGTGTTGATGTTGAATGAAACTAAATAAATGTAATAGTACAAAAACACTCACAGAATAGCAGAAAATTTAGCTATACGTTTAAATATGTATAAGTATGGTATTTACAAATTATTCGTATATAACATATATTTTGATAATCTGTGCTTCTTTAAATTGAATATCCACTATCGGAGAAAAAAAAAGTTGTTTGAAGATACGTATATTGTGATCACTGTCTGTGATCCTCTTCGGCGTTATTTTACCAATGTGTTAAAACATTTAACTCGATCGCACTGTTCTTCTTAGTTGAATCATAGGGTGTAATCGCTACATTAGAATGACCATATAGCACCTCCTTTTCTCAAGTTGTAACTAAGCGTATTTGCCATTCCCGTAGTATGTACGCTGTAGCTACGTAGGCT
>NC_134781.1:69432547-69437547 GCF_046742065.1 Oratosquilla oratoria | reverse complement strand
GTCAAAAACATTGGAAGGATCTCCTAGTAGATTTGATCATCATTTGAGGTTTAACCCAGGATAACCTGTATGATTTATTAATTTTTTCTCATTGCATATTGAAAGGAACAGATTAGATTATGGAATACCTGATTTAAGTAGTTTGTAGCGTAATATTGAGTATATCTTATCTATTTACTTAAATACGAATCACTACAGAAAGTAGTGAATATTTTGGTTTTCAATTACACATTCTTTAAGATATTTTTCATTAAATGTATTTGTAGCAAAAACAAGTAAAAGAAGGTTTTGATAGGTTTATTTATTTTTTATGGAAGGAAATGAGAATAGTGATCAGAGGATAGCATTTAGAGTAGAATGAAATAACCAGTGGAGTTCCTCAGGGATCGGTGTTGGCGCCGGTCCGACCCTTGCACATATGAATGATGTGACAGAAGGAGTAACCTACGTTCATATTTATACTTGTTGACGATACCAGGTTTTAAAAGGGGAATAAGATACTAGAGATCGAAAGAGCCAGGCAAAATATATAACTAGATCCAAAAAGAGTAGGTGCAATTTATTATTAGTAAATGTAATGGAATGTACTTGAAAATCATAAAGGGGAAAATAATACTCTAAGGAATCACAAAATGTGGACAGAAAATATATCATGGATAATGTCACCGAATAATTGGAAACGAGTGAATATATAGTTAACACAGAGAAGCAGCTTGCATATTGGCCAAACTTCAAGTTAGTCATAAGCTACGTACATATAAACATGGCCAAGACGCTGATCTTGGAGTACGTAAGACCCAAGCAGCAGTATAGAACCCACTCGTGAAAAATAATATAATTGTAGGGGAGGTTGAGGACCTGGAGATTCTAGTAAGGGCGGAAGAAAACTCCAGACCGTGAAAGATGGTTCATTCCAGCAGGACATTTACAGTCATTGGGGATGTCAACTATACACAGGCCAGTCGCCTACTGAGGAAACCGTAACGCGAGAGAGTATGGGCCCGTGTAATGGTGCCATACAGATGACATTGCATAAATGAACATCAAACATATTATATAATAGACATGCATACATTGTTCATGACATAGTAATATTACAAATATATTACACTGGTACAGGGCGCACTATGGTATAGTACATTTATGTTACGCTGGAACACAACACACTATGGTACAATATTAGTTATCCACAATATCTAAGCTTGAGAAAAGCTCAATCTAATGAAATATCACAAGAGGTACACAAACGCAACTCGAACTAGCGTATGAGAGAAAAGTAATATAACAACGCTAGAAGAAAATTAATGTATGTGTAACTGTGCCAAGCGGGACCAGCTCATAACCAAATAAACTATGTAAAAATATTAAAGGGGAAATGGAGAAGACACAGACTCAAGGGAAGAAAGATGGAATGGAGTACTGCTTGCCAAAGAGCACAACAGAGTGGTGGATTAGATTTCCCTCGGAAGTGGAAGAGGCCTAGAATACAAAGGATCTCAAAAAGAGAAATGACGCTTGTAAAGAGAAATAAATAAAAAGGAAAGAAAAAGCGTGAAATAGGAAAAAGAGAGGTATAGTCGAACAAAGAATGTCTACATACTCTTTTGTCCGAACCGAGCACAGGTTGTTGTGGATAGAGGGATACTTGTTATCTCGAACTTACAGTGTTCAAAACAACCATTAGTCAGGTTTCGGTCTATACCATCCCTGAAAAATACAGGTGGTATGCAAAAAATATTACCCTGAAATTCTAGACACACACACACACACACACACACACACACACACACACACACACACACACACACACACACACACACACACACACACACACACACACACACACACACACACACGACTCGGTGGTGCGGTTGATAGTATACTGGACTGCCAGTACGGAGGTGCGGCAGTACCTGGTTCGAATCCTGCCCAGGGCCGAAATTATTTCGGTATCGCTGCGCTTCGGGTCGTTACTCCGACTCTCGTGGGCGGGGAGTTGTGTGTGTGTGTGTAAGGTCATAGCATTACCCATAGATCGGTCATACGAGCTCTGAGCTCTCCTCCGGGAGGAAAATAGCTGTCGATCACGAGTCCAACACGTGATCCAAAGACCAAGGTGAACACACACACAAACAAACTCATGGCGCAGTTGGTAGAGTTCCCGGCTGCCACTACAGAGGTGTGGGTTTGAATCCCACCTAGGGCTGAAATAATTTCAGTATCTCTGCGCTGCGGGTTGTTACTCCAACTTTTGTGGGCGGGGAGTTGGGTGTGTGTGTACGTGTGTGTGTAAGGTCACGGCATTACCCATAGATCGATCATATACGAGCTCTGAGCTCTCTTGCGAGAGGGGAATAGCTGTCGATCACGAGTCTAACACGTGATCCAAAGACCATGGTGAATCCACACACACACACACACACAAATATATGTATATATATATATATATATATATATATACAAATATATATACTGTATATATATGTATATATATATATATACATATGTATATATAATATATATATATATATATATATATATATATATACTGTATATATATGCATATATATGTATATATATATACATATGTATATATATAATATATATGTATATATATATATATATATATATATATTTATACATATATATACATATGTATATATGTATATACATATATATATAAATGTGTATATATATATATATGCTCCACCGCAAGGACTCGAACCTTTGCCTTAGCGACTGCTAATTATGAAGCAAAAAACGATAGCTTTGAGCCAACCAGACCCTACAAAATTAACGGCCTGGAATACGACCTCGTAGGCTACCTCAGTTTCTATTCTAATTCCATTGAGTCTTTACCATGGCGAGCCATCCGACAAGTTGTGTGTCCTTGCGGTGAAGCTTATTTCCATTTGTCACAATGACCCACAACACACACACACACACACACACACACACACACACACACACACACACACACACACACACATATATATATATATATATATACATATGTATATGTATATATATATATATATGTATATATATATATATATATGTATGTATGTATATATATTTATGTGTGTGTGTGTGTGTGTGTGTGTGTGTGTGTGTGTGTGTGTGTGTGTGTGTGTGTGTACATATATATACTTACACAAACACACATACACACACACACACACACATACACACACACACGCGCGCGCGCGCGCACATACACACATAACAAACAAAATTAAGATATAATTCTGGTGGGTGACTTTAATTGCAAAGAGATAAATTAGGAAGAATGGGAAGTGGGTGTTAATGAAAATTCCTCAGGCAATACTTTATTCAATATTGCAATGGAAGACACAGTGACCCGATGGCTCAAAGACACGAAACAAAAAGGAGTCTGTATGGTAAGACTGGATTTGCTATTAACTAAAGAACCTATTATTATTAAATCTTCGAAGTACCTATGCCCCATAGAAAAGAATGACTATGTCGCACTATAATTTCATTTGGTAGAAAGAGAAATGGAGACAGATTCTCTTTTTTTAGAAGAAGAAGAAGAAGAATCAAATAGGGAAGAGTTCGTTAATACTAGTAAACTGAGAGGAAAATGAAAAAATGAAATTCTGTTAAATTTAGGTTTTGAACAAAAATGTGCCAAAGGTTAGTGAAAAGAAATGCTGATTGAATATTTGGTTCGATAAAAAATGTGAAACAGCAAAAAAGCTAGAGATTTGGAGTGGTATTTGTGGAAGAGGAGAGGAAACAAAATAGGTAAAGAAGAGTACAAAATGGTCAGGAATGATTTCACGATAATCTCAAGAGACAAAGAAAAGAGTTCTGGAAGAGTAATATTGACAATTGCAAGATGAACCTGAACTATTTTACAAGTTTGTCAACTGCAAATTGAAACACCGAAAAAGGATCTTTAAGCCAAAAGTAGATTAAATGTTTATGAAGGGACTTTGACACAGCCTGAAACAATAAAAAATTGCAATCTCTTTTGGAAAAAGAAAACTATTTCATAGAGGAGAAAGTGGACAGTGACGTCATGTTGTATGAAATAAATGTGGAAGGAAAGGAAACACAACATTTTTTTGTAGAGGAAAAAGTTGACAGTAAAATCATGTTGTATGAAATAAATGTGGAAATAAAGGAAACACAACATTTATTGTAGAGGAGAAATTGAACAGTAAAATCATGTTGTATGAAATAAATGTTAAAGTGAAAGAAACACAACATTTATTGTAGAGGAGAAAATTGATAATAAAATCATGTTGTTTGAAATAAATGTGGAAATAAAGGAAACACAACATTTATTGTAGAGAAGAAAGTTGATAGTAAAATCACGTTGTATGAAATAAATGTGGAAGTTAAAAAAGGACACAATTTATTGGACGCAATGAACGTAAGAAAAGCTCTGGAGCCAGATAGAACCTCAAATTGGATACCTAAAGAATGCAGAAACCAGATGACAGACAAGATTCATAATCTGTGTGATTACTGGAGGAAGAGATTCCAAAGGACTAGAAAAAAAAAAGATTAAGAAAGAAGTAAAGAGAAACTAATGAATCAGTATCACTGACCAGTATGACAGCTAAGTTGCGCAAAAGAATGATAGAAGATATATATATGAAATATCTTCAAGATTTTTTTTCTCGTGAAAAACCAATTTTGTTTCAGACCTGGAAAGTCATAAGTATCAAATCTTAACCGCTTTTGCTTAAAGAGCATTTAATGTGTTGAAGGAAAGAGAGTCTTTAGTGGGCTATAGATTAGGAGATAGAGAAAATATTCGACAAGTTACCTTACAATCACCTCTTGTGAAAATCGGAGCATAGTGAGCGATTTAGGCCCTGTTTACACTAGTGGTTTGAACCATGCGGCAACCGCGGCGGTGCCACATGGTCAAGAAAAAACTGCACGACTGTGTGTGAACGCCTCCATTGACTTACATTGCAATTGAACCGCGGCGTTTGAAAACGCTAATGTAAACGGGGCCTTAG
>NC_134781.1:69422547-69427547 GCF_046742065.1 Oratosquilla oratoria | reverse complement strand
TGCCCATTTCCCAAGTGACACGTCGGGAATTTTGATAAAGTAGAATAATAATTATGAACATTACACCTACGTTTTCCAAAAATGAATTTTTTTTTCGTATTAAACTTACATGTAAAGTGTAACCAACAGAACTTAAATTCATAAACATCTATTCCAGAATTGCCCACAATTACTGAAACTACAGTTTATGAACAGTTCATGCAAGAAAAATTAATTACGCACGTCATTATAATGACAATTCTTGCATCAAATTTTACTTGTTTGAAACCCGCAACCCCACAGAGGCTGCCAACGGTCCTCGGGTCCTCACGAGAAAGAAACGTTGGACTCTTGTCTCTGGTGTGGTAGTATGAGATTATACCGGTAATTAATCGACATTTAAAGAACGACATTCCACGGAAACAAGACTACGAATTATTCAATAAAATATGACAAGATAATGAAAAGGGAATATTGATAGCAATCAATCTCGGCACAGAGTGTGATGCAGTAGATCCCTTTTCTTCGGGGAGGAAAGTAAAGATACAAGTAACAGCTATTGTTTCTCTATCCCATACTCTCGTGACCATCGTCTCTTCTTCTTCTTCTTCCCCTTCAAAGAGATTTTTCGTCTATTCATGACTACGTGTCTTCCCCCTTCCACATGCAACTTGGCTTTGATTTCCTGCGCGTCTTCTAATTGTCCTCCGTCTTTATCCCATGCATTTGTTTTCGTTCCTTAACCTTCATACCGCATGTTCCCATAACCTGCATACCAACCCAGGGTCCAACGTGACGAAAACAAGAAGAGAGATAAAGAGAGAGAGAGAGAGATTGAGAGAGAGAAAGAGAGAGAGAGAGAGAGAGAGAAACTAAATTTTCGTTCTCAGAGGTTCACTTGCAGAAAGACGGGGCAACACTCAGAAAAATTACATTTCCGGTGGAGGAAGGAGAGGCGTAGTACAAAGGGACGTCAGGATATATGTTTCCCAATTGGAAACATTCGTTTATCGTCCTCCACCCCAACCCCCAGCCCCGACCCCTTTTGTCCCTCTGCTTGCAAAGTCGATGACGTCACCTCATAAGTGGGTCTTAAAATGCTTCCTCATATATTCATTTATCCACACACACACGTACGTATATGTATGAGTATACATACATACATACATAAATACATACATACATACATACATACATACATATATATATATATATATATATATGTGTGTGTGTGTGTGTGTGTGTGTGTGTGTGTGTGTGTGTGTGTGTATAGAATAATTCCGACAGTTGCCCCGGTATTCGAACCAGGGCGACTGTCGAAATTATTTGATTGACTCACGCCGTCAATGGCGATTCTATAAAGATATATATATATATATATATATATATATATATGTATGTATATACATATGTATATACATACACATATATATACATACATATGTATATATATATATATATATATATGTATATATATATATATATATATATGTGTGTGTGTGTGTGTGTGTGTGTGTGTGATTAACAAACTTTTTCATACTAATATGAATTATATTTTACGTATAGGACGATCTTATAATTCCATGAAATTGTACAACATCGGAAGATGACACTAATCCTATCTGTGTTCGAATCCATTCGGAAAACCTCAGGAGTCCCTGAAGGGACAAGTGATCCTCACACTGACGAGTGACGCATCACTGCGGACATCCAAACTTGTCCCGTGAACAAGAAGAGTGCAAATATATATTTCGTCGTTGATGTAAATTTGATGTCTTTACAAAGGAAGAACATGACGACAGTATACCTTTTGGTAAAAAAAAAGATCGACATAAATAAATTGATTAAATAGATAATGATAAATGATAAACAAACAGATGAATGATAATTCATAGTTAAAAGATAATAATAATTTTTGTGCACATCAAGAAACACGCTCTCACTGTATAAAAGAAATTATTGTAAACAGAAATAGTCCAGAAGGAATAGTATATTTGTGTAGGTACAACGGCTCAAGGCCTATTCAGTACTAAGATGCTTTGTATTTGTCTTCGGAAATTCCCCAGAGCCTCTAACTACAAGGACAACATCGTTCCATGATACCAGGTAATGGGAGTCGGAAGGGGTGGGGGGTGGGAGTGAGAGGAGTTTATAGATTGAGTAGAGAAGACCTCGTGAGTGGGAGGGGGGGGCTCATTTCTCTCCCAGGGGATGAAACTCGAACTGGTGTGCATAACAATCCGTGACACAAAACCAAATGTTCAGTTATGGTTTTACTCAAATTGGATTCCCTTATGTCTACATTTGGACTTTGTTTTCCTTGCAGAAAGTGAGACTTTTAGACCAAGATGAGGTAAAGACCAAAATGAGGAAACTAGGTATACCAAAACTGTCTAGAATATCACTTCAGTTCAAAAATTGGGGACAAAACGCCAACGCAACTCACCTCGTGAAATCATTAACCTGTGATTGGTGGCTGGAAACAAAGGGGAGAGATACTATCTGAACAGATTCCAGAATTCAAAGACAGCATTCAGGTGACCCTGACCTTAATAAAGATAATCTCTTCAGTACCGCATATGTCCGTCTGATGATCATGTTTTATGTCAAAATATTGCGAAGAAATAAGCCAGAATCATGTGGTATCATCTATTAGTAGAAAAGAATGCCGCTGACGAAATTTAGAATCCGGTTTTACACGAAAGGGTTAGTATATTTACCCAGACAACAGTGAGAAATCACTACCCGTAGCCCCAGAGAGAGAAAGAGAAAAAGAGAGAGAGAGAGAGAAAGAAAGAGAGAAAGAGAGGGAACATAATGGAAGGTCGGAACTATAGATAAATGTACATACACAGTAGCTCGCGTATCAAGGAAGCGGTTGTATACAAGTGAGAGGGAATCAGTGACGGCGTTATTGCAAAGGAGTGAGCAGGGTTGGAGGGTATTTTACGACCACATATTGAGTGAGACAAGGCTCCCGTGAAATAAGGGCGAATGCACGCTTAAAGTTGACTCGCCGAAAGGTGACGGAGAGAGTGTTGATTGCAAACGGATTGTACAGTCGGGGGAAAATAAACGCCTCGACAAATTCTACTTTCGTCCTAGTGATATCTGGTAACGAGGGGAAAGAGTAGAATTGTCGCGAAGAAAAGAATATGGACGCTTCTTTATATTTGCAATCAAGAGGGTTTTTTTTACGCTCTTTCAAATAATTCGTAACTTAGAACTACATCGATCAATGCGTGCAGTGTCGAGAAACTAGTTCTAGTTCTCCCAATTGCAGTAGAACAGAGGACTGGGTAGGGGAGGCAAGATCAATGATTGAGGGGAAGATAATGATATACAGTAGGTATGGGGCAAACAAATCCTCTGAAGTAGAGAACAAGGCCCCACAAGGCGACTGAAGACAAACATTCGGAATAGGACAAAAATCGCAAAAGCAGTTAGTTATAAAAGAAAAGGTGAAACTTTCACATCAGGAGTCGCACAGACGCGACCTTTCCCTTATGTGTTAGGACTTCCAGGGCAAGTAGAAGTCGCTAGTGGTTACAGGCATCGAACTATGTCCACGGCGTGCCGAGAACGCGATCAGATCCGCCCGCCAACCGGGATGTAAAGGGGAAGGGATGAACAAACAAGTGAAGAGAAAAGGTTTGACAAGAAATGAAAGAAGCCTCGTGAACAGATGCAGCGGCTATGAAGGTAAATAGAACTTGAATAGCAAGGGGAGTGGTGATATAGATACCTGAATATACAAATGACTTTACAGAAGAGCTTATATTGGGAGAACATTGTAGTAAGAGACCTTTGGCCTTGTAGCATTGTCGTACTAATAAATACGCCTGCACACACGCACGTCCACACACACACACACACACACACACACACACACACACACACACACACACACACACACACACACACACACACACACACACACACACACACACACACACACACACACACACACACACACACACACACACACACACACACACACACATACACACACACACAAACACACTTGGTTGTTGGCCATTGCTGCGAAAGGACGTTTCCACTCCAGATGTGACAACGGGACCAGTCGACAGGGTTGATATCTAGACAGCCGGTGACCGCTACCGTTAGTGGCGGCGAGCTGCCTCCCATAGTTTTCAATGGAGCCTTTCACACGATGCCGAGAGAAAGGCTCAAATCGAGGCAACTCGTTGCCACTACTAGTGCTTCGTGTGAAATCGGCCTTAAAGTGGATAGGGTGGCTGAGGGGAGAGGAGGGTTGTCATGTGAATATATGGACAATTTTATCTAGTGTCAGGCAGAAAGAGGGAAGACCAGAATTCGAATGGTTGGTAAATCCATGAGGTGATGGAAATGGCATCCGGTAGAGGCAGTCTCAATGTCTGCACCGGCACTGACTGAGAACGGGATATTGATTAAAGTAAAATGATTTGTGATATGAGTAATATAGATCAACAAAAAACAAGAGTGACCATAACAAATGAATTACTGATGACAGTAGTGGAAGACATGACAATGACAAAAGGAGACAGTGAGTGCACATAGAAATGATTTATAGTCCAAGCGGAAGGAATATAAGGTGTAGAAACTACTGATAGAACTAATCCAAAATAAAATCAAAAGAGATAGTTTGACTAGTTGAAAGGTGATTATGAAAATATTATGCTGTTATTGGACTATGTGAAGACACCGAAAAGAAAAATCAGACTCAAGCTAGGAATGCGGCAGGGCGGTATTATTTCACCCAAGTTGTTAACAGGTTTCATAAAAACAAAAATTCACAGATCAGAATTTGAAAGGGTAATGTTTGAATATTAATGGGAGATATTTTAATCATCTTATACTTGCGGATGACATTGCTCTCATTTAAAAAATAACAGAGGGCTTGCAGAGTGATCTAAAGTCTTTGAGTAGGTTTAAAGATGAATATGAGTGACATAAGTCACGTTTGATTCGAAAAATCAGATTAATGTAATAATAATTGATGGTGAGAAATTTGAAGA
>NC_134781.1:69415047-69420047 GCF_046742065.1 Oratosquilla oratoria | reverse complement strand
AGTCGGAATTATTATATATATATATATATATATATATATATATGTGTGTGTGTGTGTGTGTGTGTGTGTGTGTGTGTGTGTGCGTGCGTTTGTTTGTGTGTGTGTGTGTATAATTCACCATTGTCTTAGATCACGTGTTGGACTCGTGATCGACAGCTACTACCCTCCCGGAAGAGAGCTCAGAGCTCATATATATATATGTGTGTGTGTGTGTATGATGTAACCTATGAGGAATACAAACCATAAACACAACCCCAAATTCACCCAGGGTGCTTTTTCGTGCATTATTATATAAATGTATTTTAGCGCATGTGCATACATGATTACATATGCATTATACAAAACGACGTGCTTATGAATCCAGAAACATAAAATGCGAATTGTTAAGTGAGGAAACTGGAGCCTCTTGCAGTCTAATGAGCGACTTGAAGAAGCAACAGATAACAAAATTGTTCATAAAATTCAAGGGAGTTGCACTTGTCCTTAATGAAAAGAATGAAAGTGTGGATAAGAGGGAGGAAGGGAAGGGAAGTGATTTGTCAAAAATGTAATTGGGAAAACTTGGGATATGGAGAGCGGAAGTTAAGACTTAATAAGGGATGACAGAGGAGATATGGCATTATATCTTGTCAAGTTAGTTTGGGGTCAAGAGTATTGTCGATATGTAGAAAAAATATATAGGAAACATATTGTATTATTAAATGTATTGAAAATATATATGTGGCCATTTTGAGATTATTGAAATTTGAGGAGAAGAGTCAAAATAGGAGAGAGTGGCGAGAGAAAGAATTCTGGAGGAAATTAAACGAAGAAACAAAAAAAATCAGGCAATGAGATGATGTGTTGTGTAATGGAGGAGATTATGTATCAGACGAAAATGGAATGAATGTTATGAATGTGTGTTTAGAGAAGACTGATAATGTGATATTTTTAAGAGACTGATACAAAATGCATTAGATCAGATAAGAATGTGAAAAACAAGTCACTAGATCTATTCTAAGTCTACTCCATTGGTTAACCCCTCTGTTGGTAAACCATTTCTTGTCTGTTTCCTTAAACACCCAGCGTAGGTCTTATGGTCTCATGCAGTCTCCCCCATTCTTATGTTCTTTTGTCACTAAGTCGAGTAAGAAGTATTGGACTATGCGGTTGGTAAAGACGAAACTGGTATCAACAAGGACACATTAGATTAAAAAGAAATAAATTGGAATGGTGATGAGAGAAGTCGATCAGAAAGATGTGGCAAGAAGATATGGATATAGCCTCAAGAGAATTTTGGAAGAAAGAAGATATTATCGAAGAAGAATAAAAGACCCGTTCAAAACACAGAATCTAGAAGAATGTGCGCAAATGGAAAATATATAATGTTGAGACATTGTGACAGGTTTGAGTAAGACACGGGTCTAGGGCCGAGTTTATTCCTGACCGGTTTCGCTAATAGCTTCTTCAGAGGAAGCTATAAGTTATAAAAGGAACCGGTCAGTAATAAACTCCCTAGAACCGTGTCTTACTCTTCCACCTTCCCGAAAATATATAAACAAATGAATAAGTAAATTAATAGATATATAGAATCATCTTTTTTTCCATGTTTATCCCTTTACCTTATTCTATCTGTAAGTGATTTTAGACGCCATGTGACAGAGTTGCAGCATCTTTGAATAATTGATCAACAATTCAGCAATCTAATCCCACGAGAAGAAGCCTCTATTCTTTAAAGGGATAGAACACTTTATCTTTTATTTGATATATCATCTACCACCATTTCCATACCTCTCACTGCGTCACTTATATAATATCTTCCAGTTCTTCAATACTTCATCGTCAATATATTTTTCAATTGATTTTAACGCCGCATAACCCGATCTCTTTGACCACACGGGTAACCTTTACAGTACATTGTACTAATGGTTTTATATATTTTTTTTGTAAGTTTAACAATCACTTATGACCAAAAGACACGTGGAAACAATGAAGAAATGTCCCAAAATGGTGTTTCATTTTGTATGGCTACTTCACATAATAACTATTGAGCCAAGTGTTAACCCGCTTATAAAACTCTAAGAATCTTTGGATCACTTGAAGGAATAACATAGAAAGCACTTTTTTGAAATTTATACTGATTGTTTATGATATGAGAAGTCCTGGAGCTCCTACCTCAACCTGAGAACCACGCGCGTATCAACCTCATTCTTGTGGGTACTCACCCCATTCTGAGAACCATTACAATATCAACCCCTTTATTTCGTCGTCACACGCTCCCTTTATCCCTTTCACCTCACAACCTTCGACACATTTTCGATCCTGCAGCTTTCTAACGTCACAACCTCTTCAAACTCCTTGACAACACTCCCACTGTCCTTCCTTCCTCTTTACAAATGTTCTCACCCTCAATTTTTCTTCCTACCCTAAATTGGTGTGATTTTGCTTCTTCTTTTCGCTCAATGATGGAATACCAGCCATCAACGTGTTCCCTACCGCTATGTAACATGTCTAGTCCTGGAATGTAATTATTTCTTAACCAAGTGTTTCTGATCAACTTTTCACGAAATCCCTCCAAATATCCAGAATCTATTAACCATTATGATTTTACCCTTTGTTGTGCCTCACATTCTGTTTTGATCTTCACATTTCGAAGCACAGGTTACACTGACTCAAAATCCCTCCTATCTCTTAGGTTCCTCTATTCCTTTGTTATTCTTCTTTCTCTCGAAACACATTTAATATATTCCAGAAGCAATATTTCTACTCCTTTCCTCTATGCCTACATATCAGTGAACACACTTGGGTATTTATTCATCAACATGAACCAATTTCTCCTTTCCCACCGCCAGGTTGATCTTCGTCACATCGATGAGGTGGAAGGCAGCAATGTGGTGGTCCTTGGTGTGGATCTGACCGAGTTCTACATGTCGGTAGAATGGGATATTCTTGAGGTACCTGCTGTAAGGTATGTCCAGTTATAATATTTCGTCCTTGTATTAAAACACACATTTACACACACACATACACACACACACACACACACACACACACACACACACACACACACACACACACACACACACACACACACACACACACACACACACACAATTTGAGACTAGATATGATCAAAATTGGAGAATAGGAGACGGGACCAAACGAACGTTGCTCCTTTCTTATATACTACAGTTAGGCAAATAAACACACACACACACATTTACACACACGTTCGCGCACGTACACACATACACACACACACACACACAAACTTTTGATAGCCCGGCTTAAGTTTTTTATTTCTGAACAAGTCCTCTCACAGTATCGACCCCTCTCCACTTTCTCAACTCAAACGTCTTCTCTGGCTTATCTGTGGCTGCCATTGATGGGCAGGACACTTCTTCCATGCTCTATTGCCTCAGTTGTCCAACGAAGATTAGTTCCTTCTTTTACCTTCTCTCTCCTCTCCTGTGATCGCCGAAGACACCACTCTCCCTCCCTCCACGTCGTCCTTCCAATGTCCTCCTCCAGCCGACTTCAGACCCTTCAGATATGTTGAGTTGAGGCGGAGGAGGGGATGTCCTTCGGTACATCCGGGAATCAGTTCCTTCCAGTCTCCACTTGACACGACCTCCTGGTGGATTATTATTATTCTTCCTCTACTTTTCTTCTTCTACTTCTTCTTCTTCTTCTTCCTCTTTTTCTTCTTCTTTTTCTTCTTTTCTTCTTCTTCTTCTTTTCTTCTTCTTCTTCCTCTTCTTCTTTTCTTCTTCTTCTTCCTCTCCTTCTTCTTTTCTTCTTCTTCTTTTTCCTCTTCTTCTTGTTCCTCTTCTTCATCCTCTTCTTCTTCGTCTTCTTTTTCCTCTTCTCCTTTTTCTTAACCTCTTCTTCTTCTTTTCCTCTTCTTCTTCTTCCTCTTCTTCTTCCTCTTCTTCTTCCTCTTCTTCTTCCTCTTCTTCTTCTTCCTCTTCTTCTTCTTCTTTTTCCTCTTCGTCTTCTTCTTCTTCTTTTCTTCTTCTCCTTCTTCTTCCTCTTCTTCTTCTTCTTTTTCTTCTTTTCTTCTTCTTCTATTCTTCTTCTTCTTCTTCCTCTTCTTGTTCCTCTTCTTCTTCTTCTTCTGCCTCTTCTTCTTTTTCCTTTTCTTCTTCTTCTTCCTCTTCTCCTTCTTCCTCTTTTTCTTCTTCATTTTCTTCTTTTTCTTCCTCTTCTCCTTCTTCCTCTTTTTCTTCTTCCTCTTCTTCTTTCTCTTCTTCTTCTTCCTCTTCTTCTTCTTCTTCTTCTTCTCTTCTTCTTCCTCCTCCTTTTCTTCTTCTTCTTCTTCGACTACTTCTTCTTTTATTTCTTCTTCTTCCTCCTCCTCTTCTTCTTCTTCCTTCCTCTTCTTCTTCTTCTTCTTCTTATACTTCTTATTCTCCTTCTTCTTCTTCTTTTTCATCATCTTCTACTTCTTCATTTTCTCCTCCTCCTCTTCTTCCTCTTCATTCTTCTTCCTCTTTCCCTATCGGTTTATTCTCTGTTAAGAGGTTCAACTGGAAGCATCACGTAGATTTAGCTTTTCCGTATCGCCTAAAGCTTCTCCAGCCACTTCTCTTCTGCTGACTCTGTACTAGATCCTACCTGCATATATATAACTATGATGCGATGCTTGAGCGTGAGATCACTCGCCTCGGCCCCACAAAATGAATCCACAGAAGCTATTTATGCAGGTTTATCTATTTTTTCTCAATTTGAGCTTCTCGCCTTCTATCTGTGCTGAATCTCTGCCTATTTCCTGTCACTGCCTCCTGGTTCACAGTTTGCTCCCCTGAGTCTAGTCATGGCGTCTTCCCGAATTTCAAGAGACAACGTGATGGTAAAGCCCCCGTAGAACGTCTTAGCTATTTTCTGTATCTACATATCTTTTCCGAGAGGCAATCAATAGTTTCTTCCGCTGCGAAATTCTGGAACCTTCTTCCTTCTTTCTGACACCCTACTCCTTCCAGCGGGAAGTGGGGAGGTCTCTTCCAGCATCGGGTATAAGT
>NC_134781.1:69410047-69412547 GCF_046742065.1 Oratosquilla oratoria | reverse complement strand
ATGGTAGGCGTAATCTTGGCGTCTCTCAGTCGACATTCCTCCTTTCTCCCGCAGGTGACATTGTCCATCTCCATCCTCATCTCCCTCCACGTGTTCTTCCTACTGGTAGTGGAAATTATTCCGCCGACATCGCTCGTCGTCCCCTTACTTGGAAAATATCTTATATTCGCCATGATTCTCGTGTCTATTAGGTAGGTATATCGATCGCTAGGGAGTAGGTGATCCTCTCGGAGAGAGAGAGAGAAAGAGAGAGAGAGAGAGAGAGAGAGAGAGAGAGAGAGAGAGAGAGAGAGAGAGAGAGAGAGAGAGAGAGAGAGAGAGAGAGAGAGAGAGAGAGAGAGAGAGAAATGCCTGTCTTAATCAGACTATGTGTTAATCTACTTAGAAGCATAGGGCCATTTGTGGTCCATTAAACCAAATCGTTCTGTGTCATATCAAACGAACTTATTCACTTTAGAGAAATCTATTCCTCAGAAAGTTTTTAAAAATATTGATAGAATATCATTCTTAATAATAAAAAAGATATGTAGATGTTGTAGAAACGATAACAGACGGTAGAGACAAGAAGGGTAATAAGACAAACAGCATTGTCCTAAACATTAAACTAACTATCGTTACGACAAATGTATTATCTAATCTAAAAGATAATTACCATCTTTTATGATTTTAATCAACTCTAAGGGTGTTAATGTTTATAGTTAGTTAACTTATTGCAGTGATGGCGGCAAGAGACATGTCTGTCTTCTACATTGCTCAACGTCACTCTAACAATTCTGTGGATAATTTAGCTCTGTCAATAAGACTCGAACTCCTGGCTGTGTATACGTTTACCACAAGGACCTGACGCTACCATTGTACAATGTCTACAGTACATCCTGCATTGCACAATAGCGGCATCCATACTTTGAAGTTAACAATCCAAAGTAGTTATCGTTATGGTTATGTTGATTAGTGAAGAAGATAAGCATCTGTATAACTATTGACGCAATCACTGCAGTAAATTAACTAACCGTAAACATTAATTCCCTTAGAGTTAATTAAGATCACAAAATATAGTTTAGTTTGGAAGTGAGTAGCAATTACAGTAGTGATGGAAACAGTGCTTTAAGGTCTGTTAACAATAGTAATCATTTGTGATAGTAATAATGCTAATTAACTATCATGATTGTAATAATTACAATAGCCATGATGATAGTGAAACTAAAAATAGAAATAACGATAATTATAGTGAGTAGGAAGATGAAATATCCCCCTTAAACTAGATAATAGATCATTCTTCAAGATATCTTCGTTTTTTTAACGCATCTCTGTTCTTCTTTGTTTCAGTATTTGCGTGACAGTGTTAGTCCTGAACGTTCATTTTCGGTCACCTCAGACGCACAAAATGGCGCCCTGGGTGCGCCGTGTCTTTATACACATTCTACCGAGGTTACTTATAATGAAAAGACCTCAATATCAGTTAAACAAGCACAGGTGAGTCATACTTGTAACACTCCATTTTCTAATACACTACATCCCGTTAATCTTAACGTTGTGGGGGTTTATCAGACGACAAGAACCATCTGTCAGACGCACACGAAGTAAAACTAATAAATGACGAAAATCCACATATCAATCAAACCTAAAGAACTGTGAACCAGTTATTCAGCAAGATTAATGAACGAGATCTCCATCCCCACCCCCCAAGTTGATATGAACGGAGCTTAGCAGGGTACCTCCCTTGAGATAGACAATGCCGATTTGGCACCCGTCGACAAACCCCCACCCACACACCCCCACTCCACCCCCAACAGTGCCATTTCATCCTCCTCTTGGCGCCGAGACTTGTGAAGGAACCGTGGAGAAGAACTACACAGTTTTTAATACCTTATAATCTCTTCCTCTTATCTCGCCCAAGAATGGACACTTCTGTGGCCCCCATCGATAGTACATGCCCTAACTATTCTATCCCTATGTCTGATGATGAATACCCAATAGTAGTGGCAATCATGAACGGACTAGTAAGAATGGTAAGGAATACTGAGTAGAGCGAAAGATAGTGCTCCAAGTGTTTGTTTGTTTGTGTGTGTGTGTGTGTGTGTGTGTGTGTGTGTGTGTGTGTGTGTGTGTGTGTGTGTGTGTGTGTGTGTGTGTGTGTGTGTGTGTGTGTGTGTGTGTGTGTGTGTGAATTTAAGTTGTCATCTAACCAGAAGATGACTTAAGTCTCTTTTAGAAATAAGACTCATTCTATTAAAATATATTTTTTCATTCAACAAATAACTGTATTTTTTCATCTATGGGTGTGGGATTTTCTGAGGCGACAGACTGTTTGTCATGCGTGTCCATATTGATATCCATCAACAGATTAACCAAAGTGAGAAATGAGCTGTCAACTGGCGACGGTATAAGGCAGGCTGCGAACTACTTAGATATTTTTTTTAGAAAATAGAATGTCAAGACTATGCATGCTAACATATCACCCTACGGACCGCCGCAAACCTAAATAGAAAAAAAAAAGATA
>NC_134781.1:69387547-69402547 GCF_046742065.1 Oratosquilla oratoria | reverse complement strand
GTGTTCTGGAAGTAGAATATCCTTTAAATGGCTATATAGCCAGTCACTCTAACGTACACTAGAAAAAAAAATATGGGATTGGCTAAATCTCATCTCTATACCACAGTAGAGCAGATGCTGTGTATGCGTGTGTATGTGTGTGTGTGTATGTGTGTGTGTGTGTGTGTGTGTGTGTGTGTGTGTGTGTGTGTGTGTGTGTGTGTGTGTGTGTGTGTATGTTTGTGTGTGTTTGTGTGTGTGTGTGTGTGTGTGTGTGTGTGTGTGTGTGTGTGTGTGTGTGTGTGTGTGTGTGTGTGTGTGCGTGTGTTCGTGCTTAGGTACGAAGATGTGTATTATGTCTTCTTTAATAAGTAGCCTAAGTTGAAGTTGATATGCATTTCCCACTACTTTCCATGTAGATGCCTTCCTCGAACTGGACTGCATGCGAAGACCATCACGGCGGTTGTCATGATGATGTCTTCTCCCCATCCATATCCATTTCATTTCCCATTTTCTTTACTTTGTTCAAACTGTGTTTTAATACTAACATACAGTATTCTCCATTCCACCTTATGTTCAGGATTAAAACCTATGGCAGCACAAAAAAAAGTTCTTTCCCTGCAGTAGCTGTAAGCGGCTATGATTATAGCCTTCTGTATCATTTGGCTTATGTATAGCGATAAGCCAATGGAGCTGGTGAAGCGGTATATATGTTGACTAGTAATGCTCCCCTCACCCTTCTTTCTTTTTTTACTATTCTTGTGCCCTGCCCGTGCATCCTACCCCACGCACCACCAACACCTGACAGCGAGTTTAAAAGGTATGGTCATACCACTATTGTAACCAGTATCTACCAAGTAAGGAATCTTAGATCTAGTTGGCATACGAAATAACGTCTTTCTTAATTTTTTTTTCCTGAAGTGTGTATGTTATCATTTAGATTTTCTGTGGCTAATTTTGTCTAATGAGAAAGTTTTCGCTTTACATATGAGTAATTGAAAGAAGTGTTTGCATGAGGTAATGTCTGTATGGAACACAAATATTTCACCAGATTAATTTCTAGAACTAAACAATCCGTGATAAGAAAATTAATCGTCAGTCGTGGTCATTTGTTTCTGAAAGTACAGGTACTACTTGAAAATTGTGTGTCTTTCAACTACCGAATTCTTGAATAACGTTGTTGTTGTTATTATTGTTGTTGTTGCTGTTGTTGTTGTTGTTTTTTTTGTTTTTGTTTTGTTTTTGTTGTTGTTTTTTCTGGGATATGGGATATTAATCAAAACACTTTTGCTCAGCATTCATCATAACCAAAACACATGAATTAGGAGCCGCGAAGAGGCGGGGTTTTTTTCCGCCATGCACGCATAAAAGCCGTGTAGATGACCCGTGTCCGTGGGCAAATGGTGTTTTCATGATCAATAGTTTCCAGCGCAGCAGATCAAACACTAGTGCTGCGGTCCCCATCAAAACAAACATCCCTCTATCGCTATTTCCATCCCTCAGGATTAATTTCAGCTGGGATATGCAGTGGCGGACTAGGGGGAAAAAAATATGCGTTCGCACAGAGAAGATACTTTAGCTGAAAGACTGACCAAGCCTGTCTCGGAGAGGTCTAGACCGGCTGTAGACTACATCTTGTGCAGAAAGCGGTTGAGTATTGCACGTGGCGATAATAAGCCACAATACTCCCCATTTCCCCCCACCCTACCCCCAACTAGCGCCGGGTTATTCCTTTGGCTTCCTCCCCCCTCCCCTCCCCTCCCCACTTCAGCTGAATAAAATCGCTTGGCGACAGGAAGAATAAACATACAAACCTATCTAGATCGTGAAGTTAAATGCTGAAACTTCCTAACCTTTCCACAGCTTTAAGCTTTCAGTTGACAATAAAGGCCAGTGTTAAATGACTTGCTGTATGTTAATCTACTTTACTTAATCTATGCAGTATACATGAATGCGTCAAGAGACTTACCTTTTTTTTTGTAAATATTCTAAATTGAAGAGGTTCTTCCTCTGTGTAAACATACGACTTAAGGATCAGTATCTCCCGGCCTCTCCCCTTCAATTTGTTGTTTCTTTTTTTAAAACTTTTACAACATTTAACCTAGCTGCCGTCAGACGATTTTATTCACCTGAAGAGACACTATGACACCATAGTAAAAGAGCACATTCGGCCCTGGTGTCAACACGGCCCAATATATTGGCCATAACTATCGAATTGCATATTTGTTTTAGACCAGGTTACCTCTAACGGTCACCACAGGGACGAGGGAGGGAGGTCAAGGTGGCGGGACACAAGGCTAACATGCTTCTTGCTTTTGAAACTTCGTTTGAGTAGCAACGACTTCGGTCACGATATTCTGGACTTCAAAGCATCTCAAGAATGTGTCTAACATTCGTATTTTAGGTTTAACTTCTCTTAGCTCGTCATTCAGCTTCTCACACTATGACGCAAGAATAATTTGACATTTGGAATTCTAAAGACAACAAAAGATCGTAACCGAAGTCGTTTCTACTCAGACGAAGTATCAAAAGCAAGTAACATGCTAGCGAGAAAGATATACTGTGTCAGCAATACAGGTCACGTAGGAGCCGCTTCACCGAGGGAACGTAGACAAGAGCGATGGTCATTGTCACGCAAACCGATTTGGCAACACAGAGCACCGAAGTTGACAAAGCAGTTGCCCCTTTGATTAACATTATCCTCGCCACAGATTAAACACAATAACACCACAGAGTCCCAACTTCATTTCTTCGCCACGGGGTGAATTAGATACCCTGGCGATGTAACGTTATGATAAAAGGAAAAGTCCCACCCGGTAGAAGAAGGATATTTCAATACAAGCTTTTACCCCCATCGATACCGACAGGGCTCCGATTTACAGCAGTTGGAATTAGTGTATTCTTCCTCCAACCTCCGAATAATCGGCGGTACCGCCCACCTCCAGAACTTTCTCGGCCGTAAAATCACTGTGGCAAGCTATTTTGTTTTCTCAACAGTTTACGTAGAATATCATTTGATATACTGGAGGAAAAATATTTTCCTCCAGGATATCAGATTCCTTCCCGAAAGTTGTGGGCTGCAAATCTGCTCCAACAGTTGGAGGGAAAATAGCCTATACTATTTCCATTATCTCGTGACCCACAAGGTGTTGTCTGCCATGTTGTCACGTACTAAATCAAAACATTTGGCATATACCGGAAGCTGAATGTTAACATAGAATATTCTAAATGCATATTGATTTTTTCATTAAATGGTAGGTGATATGAGTAATTGTTATACATGTAAAGAAAAGAAGAGACTTGTTAAACGATGTGGTATCTCAGGTCAGGTGACGTTGCCCCGGCTCCCGACCAGGTGCGCAGATCACTCATAGAGAATTACATAGAGAAGCTGAGTGCGGGTCTTCGGGCTGCTTGCAGTCTCTTTAATCATACCAGTCGTACATGCAAATATAAAGAAAACGTTGTTTCCCCCGTTTTCTTTGAAGATGGTTTAGACGTGGCAACGCTGCTGGTTTTGCCGGCCACATCCTATAGGTCACCAGATAATGGAAGAAGTATAGTGTAATAACACCTTGACAGGAAATGTCACCTAGCGCGAAAAAGAATTAGTAAAAACATGGACATGGCCGCAACAAAACATAAATGAAATGATTTCTGGCTTCCAAAAAAAAACACATGATCGCGATACACAGAACAGTTATGATTTACTCGTATCTGCACACATATTCATAATAATCACCACAGGAAGATTCATAACTAGTCATTATGAGAGATAAATCAAATGAAAGATGAATTGGCAAACCAACAGGCTTTCAGAACAAAAGGTAAAGGTACTCCCTCCGGAACACGTACAGTCTGTGGAGAGTTGGCGTGTAAGTTTGTCACTCGAATCTCCACCCTTTCTAGACGGCAGATCAATCTCTCTGTATACTGACTGGGTTCCATCCTATCCACACTCTCCTATTGTGTTTGTGTGTTAGCTGGTGCAAGACTATACAAATGGTTCCCAGTCTGTTAGTTATGTTACGCTGTTTTTTGTTTCCAATTTCTTGGAAATTATTTCTTTGAGTAAAATTGTTTGACATAATTTTTATCTTAATTTTTTACCTGTGGACCACCTTTGAAACTGTTCTGGATCCCTGGGGACCACAGGGTCTTGAGTTGGGAACCATTGTTCCACACAGACTTGCCGTCCAAAAATAGTATAGTTCAGATCGACGAGCTCTCACGACCACTCCGCGAACTTGTACGAGCGACTGCGTATAGCTGCTTGAATTCACAGCGAAGTGATTGCATCAACTTATATATCGAATCTGTTCCTAAATATCCTCTATGTAGGACAAAACTTCTTGTCCTGCAGACCTGACTTTCTGTTCCTTACTAAATCTCAAGTGTTTGGACAAGATTAATTTGTACTCAGCCTCCTCCTACTGTCTCCATTCTGACTTCCGTTCTGAAGTTGGCTGATGCGCTTATGTGCGCAATGTCTTGCAGTCTTCTGTGTTTCCGAGTTTGAGTCTCCTAAATGTTCGGACATTTGGCTCAATCTAATGTTTTATTCTTCCACTAAATACTTATGTGCTATATGTCTTTCGCCCGACTCCAAAGACTATCTAGAATTTTTCCTCGGTAGAACACACCCTATCCTACTCTCCTTCCCTTGAATTATATATATATATATATATATATATCAGGAGATCTCACTGTTCACCACCAATTTTGGCTTTCCTTTTTTACTAAGCCAGTCGGTGAACTACCCTTCAACTCTTCTATCCTGAACGATAAAATCCTTAAGGTGCCCATTTTTTCCCATTGGGCATTTTTTTCCTTTATCAACCTTTTAGGTTGATGAAAGATGGACTAACAGTCACTAACTACTATAACTGCGTTATTGATCAGACGTAGAGAGAATAGCTCAAAAGTAGTATATATGATGTGCTGTTATTGAGGTGTTATATTGCCCACAGCGTTTTGATGGAGTCAAACCGAGTCATGATTCGAACCTGTAATGGTAGTGAGATCCATGAAAGCATCTATCCTGATCAATACGACGAGGGAGACTTCAAACCCAACGACCTCAGGGACCATCCTCCCTTCACCACAACCATCGGAAGGTCTCCGACTGCTAGGGATGATTTCTCACCGTAAGTTGAACCTGTCTCACCCGTTAGAATATAGGTACATACCCTGGTTTTCCCCTTCGTGGAAAATAAATGAATGCAAACACGTTACTTGATGGTCCTCATACTCCAGGAATCGATCTCCTACACTCAGTGTCAACGTGTCTGAGAAGAGTTAGACTCGTTTTATGAAAGGAGGCTACTAGTGACAGCCTCACTGGTCGTTGCACCAGAAGGACAGACAGTAACAAGGTTCCGAAACCCCTGATTTTATGTCTGATGTGTTATGTCACTAGCCGCCCTTCTTTGCAACTTTTCAACCTGTAGATGACACAGAGAACAGTCCGGCCTGCTGTCAAAGACATTTCTTCCACTCATCAATACATTGCACTACACAGTACACACGACACCTCTATTTTTGGTTTCCCAAAATTTAGTGGTGTCGTTACAGGTAGCCTCTGGTCCCGCTGTTCAGGAGGAGACAAAAATCGGCCACATTGCGACTAAGTATTTGGCTGACGATCCTGGGAGGTGTCTTGATACTCCCTATAATGCTCTTTCTACTCATTCCTGCAACATTTGCGGCCTTTCCTCAAATTTCCTCTCCTCGGAACACCACTTCATCTCATCAAAGTCCTGTATTCTCTTTCTCACTGAAACCTTGGTGCCTGAGCATGAAGATAGAATCTATAGTCTACCCCTATTTCCGATCCAAGGTTAGCCGTTGTGCATATGTGCACAACGATCTTGTTGTCTCCCGCGTTCCTGAGCATGAGTCTTCCAAAATCTTTACCTCCTGACTCAAAATGAAATATGTTTTTCCACTAAATACCTATGTGCTGTATATACCTCGCCTGACTCCAAAGATTATCCAAAAACCCGCGACTACCTAACTTCTTTGGTGGAATGCTTTCTATCCAATTCTCCGAAATCTCTCCATTAGGAGACTTCAGTATCCACCATCAGTTTTGGCTTTCCTGTTTATTTACAGATCCAGCCGGTGAACTAGTTTTCATCTTTTCTATCCTAAATCACTTGGAACAGTTAGTTCAGCACCCTATTTGTATCCCTGACAGTCTTGAAGATAGATCCAACATTTTTGACCTCTTCCCTATTACTTATTCATCCACTTCTGTTAAGTTTTCCTCTCTTTTGAGTATCTCTGACTACAACCTCATGTCTTTCACTTTCCCTACCGCTTGCCTGAAGATCTCCCCTCGCACAGATGCCTTCGGGACCTTGGCGTTTCTGACCGGAAATATTTGAGGCATTATTTCTTTGATTTCACCTGGAATGATTACTGTTTCCATACTCGTGATCCCTCAGTGATTGCAGAGGTGAGCATTTCGGGTATGGAGGCCTTTACTCTGCACACATTTCTAATTCTAAATTTATAAAACCCTGACTTAACCATGTTTGTTCTTCTGCTCTCCAAGCTGGAGACAAAGTTTACAAACGGTACCCTACCCCTCAAGTTCCAGAGAATCAGGATAAGAAGTAGCAGAAGTTTGTCTTTTTAAATTCTGTGCACGATTTGTGCCACCTTGTCAGTAACACTTACGAAAAATCCTCATCTTAGTTTGCACCTGTCTTCCGTAGTGACGGCAATGTTGCCATATCTTCCTTTAAAAATATATGTACATATCAAAATCTATTTTGAACGATTCCAGTGTTTTTCCTTTAGTTACATTCCTCAGACTTACTCAGACCTTCCATCCGAATTTCTTCCAAAAATGTAACTTTTTTTTTCCTGTTACTCAACCAACCCATTGCCTTGATTCACTCTTGCAGGAGGTCCGCGGCCTCCAAGAAACCGGCCACGGACACCAGTTTAGCTCATGAGTCACACAGTAAAAAAAAATTGTGTTTTGGGTGGGGTAATTCTAGGGTAGTACAGTATGAAATGTTCTGTGTCTTCCGTACGGTGGTTGCATCTGGGGAAATTGGTGTCTGTTGCCATGCTAATTCTGTGCCGATAGCTTTAATCTGGACTGAATTGAATGCAGACATAATAGTATATTTTTCTTATATATTCTGAGTGGTTTATTTATTAAGTTGGTTTCTGGGGGTGTTTGGTGAAGTACAAAATTTAGCGGTGTACTTTGGACTATTTGGGGTGTATGTTTTTTTTTGGTGTGTGAATATAATGCTGGGGGAGATAATTGTAGATGTTTGAGTAGAATACTGCTGGGGCTGTTTTCTATGGGCTGCCCTATCTGGCCTTGACACTAAGACTGTTAACGGTCCGGATGGAGTACCTCCTATCGTTCTTAAAAAATGTGCCTACGTGCCGACTTCCCTGCCTAGGCATACTGCCCCGTCCCTGTCTATGAACTTATCCCTACCCTTTATGCTAGAAGTGTGCCTACATTCAACCTATCCCAAAGAAAGGTGATAGTTCTTAACCCTCTAATAACCGCCCTGTAGCTTTATTTTCCTGGTAATCTAAATTTCTAGAAACTATCCTAAACAGGAAGATAATGAAATATCTCTCCGCTCATGACCTTTCTGATCGCCAGCATGGATTCTGCTAAGGATATACTACTGGAGATCTTTTAACGTTTTTAGCTGATCCCTACCCATCTTCTTTGAGTGATTTTGACGAGACCTATGCTGTTGCATTAGACATACCAAAAGCTTTTGATAGTCTGACATGATTTTTTTTCACGCTACCCTCATTCAGCATCTATCCCTGCTCCCTTGTTTCTGATTTTCCTTCTGACCGTTCTATAGCTGCTGTTATAGACGGTCACTGCTCTCTTCCAATATCTATATCCTCTGGCGCCCCATAGATTTCTATTCTATCTTCTTTTTCCTCCTAATCACAAATGACCTGCTTGATTGCACACTGGCATATACATTCATACACTGATGACTTTACTCTCCTCAAATTGAGGTCCATTCTCCTAAAAAGATCGCTGCAGAACACCTAACGTCTCACAACATCACGTCTGACTGGGGCAGAGAAGAACTATTGTCCTTCAACGCCACCAATACACAATTTATTCACCTTTCCACCCGACATAACGTAGTCTTCTACAGTTATTCCATTTTCTTGAATGGCACACAACTTTTTCCTTTTGACACCTTAAACATTCAGATTATCCTTCACGAGTAAAGTCAACTGGAAACCTCATACCTAATGCTAGAACAGTTTAAGTGAAATTAGGTGTTCTGTCCCGCGCTCAAAAGTGACCTAACTCCAACTCGGCTGCCGTCCACGTATGGAGTATGGATTTCACGTTTAGGATCACTCGTCTCACTCAACTCCTGGACGAGGTAGAGTCCAAAGTCTTCCTCTTTAGCAGTGCTTCTTCTCTTACTGATGAACTTAAGCTTCTCCCTGTCAGCCTCAATATTGCATCTTATTCTCTTTCTAATGGTCACTACTATTCAGAACTCGATAATTGTGTGCCTCCCTCACTAAAAGTTCATTAGAGTTTCTGAAACGTCCCTTTCTCTTTCTGTATAATTACCTTTAGCAGAAATCAACCAGTACGCCCTGTCTTTCCTTCCTTCCACTGGGAGCCTCTGCAGCTCTTTTTCCTGATGCTTCTTCACTTCAATGGAATCTCAAGACACCTCCCCTACACCGTCAGCTGACTTCGAATTGGTACACTCTTGGTTCTTTTCCCTCCGGGTTGGCCCTGTTACCAACACTTTATCTATTTTTTCTGTCGTTCTTTGAATTATGTAAATAAAAAAGCGCCGGTTGATTCCCTGGAGTTGACGCCATAAAGTAAGTCTAACTTTTACTCAGACCCACTACAATAGAGTACCTGCACAGCTACTGTACTTTACTTTGTTTTGTCTTGTGGTACTGTGTTTTACATCAGGTTTTACAGTGCACTTTAATTTCCTAAACAGCCTGGGACAGGGGTCTTGTGCAGACAAATGATGACATTGTTCAGAAGCATGAATTATATTCAGAGAATTTCCATCTCCCATTTTAACTGAAAATACTCGAAGAAGTATATCAATCCAGTTAAGTGAGACGATGATAGGAAGGTGTAGGGAAATGTACCATCGATTTGTCTGCATAAAAGTACCTCTGTAAAACCTGAAGTATAAGTAGAAATGTAGTGTATAGATAAGATAAATGAAGGTCAAACTCATGAGCCACCAGTTTGAATGCAAGAAATATGACCTTTCACAAAGGTCGCCATAGATTAGTAGGAAAGAGAATTTGACAATATCATTAGAAAGAATAGCTGACACTGCATTAGGAAAATCTGATTCTTAAGGTCTCGTTAACACGTTGCTAGTTTAGTAGCCACTAGTACTAGCGACTAGTAAACTATTCCTCTACTAGCCCAATTTGAACGGAAAGAAGTAAACTTGTCTTCAAACTATCCTAGATACTTACTTGCCGAGTAAGTTAAGTTGCAGATAGCGCTAGCAGCTACTAAACTAGACCTGTGTCAACAAGGCTTAAGTCTATTGACACATCTCATATGTCTAGCTTACAAGAAAAGGTCTCACCGAAATCACTAGCAACAGTCCTTTACAGAATCTTTACTAGCGATCAGAATATCATGACAACTCAAAATCTTCCTGTGAAAAATAGACTCAAATGCGTTAAGTAACCACGCTGTAAGATGTTCCAAAATTATCAATATGTGGTTAGTGAGTTTTTTAACATAATTACTTTGTTTAAATCTATAACTGATAGTATAAGTTTGGAAATTACAAACACTTTTTGTCTTGAACTTTAAAAACTCGCCTTTTGCAAAGTTTGTATCCGTAGTATCGTTAAGAATTCACTTTGTAAAGTGTAAAGATTTTATTTTCCTTTTTTTATGACTGCCTATCGAGAATGAGTTTCGATATTACGAAAAGATTATTTGTAATCCTTGGTTTGCTCTGATTACTCGCACTTTATTTCATTTTATTTATCTATTTATTTATTCATTTATCTATTTATTCATTCATTTATTCATTTTAACCTTGCATTAGAGGACTGACCTCCTTTGTTCTGTGTCTAGGATTGTTGATGGTCCATACCAGTCCACGTGTCGCATCCACGGTGCCACCAACATCCACGACGACGCTTTCGCTCTGGAGTCCTCGGACAAGAGCCCCACGTTCCGCCCCTTTCAGCACAATTTCTCCCACTGTTCGCCTGGAGTGCACAGGACATGTTGGTGTGTTAATTTTATCGCCGAACACACACGTCTCAAAGAAGGTTCCACGAAGGTAAGGCGTTGTATGTTGGTGACATAGAAGGGTTTACTCTAAATGCTGAGTAATGTACATGGCTTCAACTCGGTGAAACGTCATCAAGTCCTACTGTTTATTAAATAGTCCTTACGGGAATTCCACCCCCACCCCCCAACTGCGACGTTGCCAATTTGACCACCAATTATCGGATCGTTACAGTCATCTGTCACCCAATAAGACCTCGGCGTGGTACCATGGGGCAAAAGCACTGTTGCCACGTGTCATAGAATTTATTCAAATCGTTGTTATAATCCAAAAAAACGTTATCCATTGTACTGTACAGCCTCCTTTGCTATATACAGAATATAAAAAATCAAATAGCACATCCTGTAGACAGGAAATAAGAGAGCCATTTATTAAGGTTGATTTGGCAGTTCATGACGTTTGCCACACCTTGAACGGACTCCTTCGAGAGCAAGGTCTATAGCTTAAGGCTGCGTTTCCACCGAGCGAGTCTCGGCTGATTCTCCTCAGCCGTCGTGAGTTCGTTTAAGCAGAAACGACGTCGGTTCCAATTTTTCGTTTTTTTCAATTTTCAGAAGTCAAATTGCCTTCGCATCATATACTGAGAAACTGAATGGCGAAATGAAAGAAGCTAAACCTTTACGAATGTCAGACAGATTGTTGAAGTGTTCTAAGGGAAGTCTGGAATGCTGCAAGCAAAGTCTCCCTCTAGCCATTCAAATTAACAATATTTGGCGAGAATCGGCCTGAACTCGCTCGGTGGAAACGCAGCCTACAGGAGATTTTTCGCTTTATGTTGTTGTGTGTTTTTATTTTGATGTTTTGCGATTCTAAGATTTCATTAATTAACAGTTTTATAAATGTTATTTTTATGTTATTATGTACATTATCTTTTTTTCAGTGGCAAGGGCTATATTTTAACTTTATACATCTCCACCAAGACAGATTATTACACTATCTTATTCTTAATTGCTTTGGATTAAAAATTAAATGTTTACATTTGATAGCAAGCATTTGATGTTGTTAAATAAGCCATGTCGAAGGTATTATAAATTAACCGAAACCTTCGCATAAGAAAATGAAGAATAGAAGAAGATAGCAGTACGATAGGTAGTAATAGTGAGAATTTCATGTAACAGGAATCCATATCACTGTCTTTTATTCCTGAATTCAGGTGAAGGAGGACTGGAAGTATGTAGCCATGGTGCTGGACCGCTTGTTCCTGTGGATCTTCACGCTGGCGGTGTTGGTGGGGACAGCCGGGATCATTCTCCAGGCGCCTTCCCTGTACGACGAGAGGGTCCCACTGGACGAACGGCTCTCCGAGGTCTACCGCGCCCATCGCAATCCAGCGTAATCCCCAGCTATACATACATACATACCTTCTACGTGTGAGGAGCCTCCGCAATCGCGGCGTGGACGGGCCACAGGAATATCTGCACGTTACCTACTGCTATCAGAGAGTTTATTGGTAACAACCTCTGCTGCTCCTCCTCCTCCTCGCCCGCGAAGAGCTTCGAGCGCAGATGGTGGAAAGGCAGGGCGACGAAGTAGTCGCGTTCCGCAGTTTTGTCACATTCAGACGGGTTCATTAGTGAGTAGAGTTTGATGCTCATAATGATATGTAGATTAATTCTCCCGAAATATTATTTGTCATTGTTGATGTAAATTTGGTAGATGAGCCAAGACATAGTTTAATAGAAAAAAATATGTAGGTCTAGATCATACCCTGATCTATTCCAAACTTGTTTGAAAAAAAAGAGAAAAAAAATGCCACTTTGCGACAAGCAAAGTGAAAGTCACACTCCGGGACGGGAGTATAGTTACTTAGCAGATATCGGCAGCGATGGACAAGTCATCTGCTAAGGGAGTTAAAATTAAGTGTAGATATTCAGTCTTCATACGTGGCTTTTAACACTGTTATTTTTCAATTATTGGCAGTATTATTTGGGAGTGTTGTCAATTCTTACGAATAATTGTTAACGATTCACCTGCCATGTATATACGTACGACTCCATGTTTTAGGGGGAAAAAAACAAAAGAAGGTCTGCTCTAACATACGACATACTCATCAAGAGGTTTTGAAGCCTCAAGAACGCAGACAATGATGTGATAATCCTATACAAATGCAAGATGGCCACGTTGTACTGTTGATAACGTATGTGAGTATGTTTATCTGTCTTTCGTTTCCAAATGTATGGCTTAACAATAATGATAAATCGAGAGCTTAGACGAAAGTGTACTCCTAGATTGTTCGTGGTCAAACATTGAAATATTGACAATTCTATTCAATTTCCTTTCTGAAGGATGAGGTACAGACAGTCTAAATTATCAGTCTTTCACACTGATACAACAGAGGATGGACGATAACATATAACATGCACTAGCGCATGAACAAAGTCAGGGTGTATGCCGACATACATACATTCTATAGAGATACGTGAATACATGTTATTCTTTTGGTAGAAGTTCAGCTGGTAGAACGCTCGAGTAGTAGTTCGAGTCTGAAACTCGAGGAGTTGTTGCCAAAACGTAGTTCGATACTACATTTCTCGTGGGGTGACGTGGTGGGTGATGTGAACAGGGCATTTCCTTACTACTCTTAGACTCACCATGTATAGATGCATCTGTGTCAGACCTCCAAAGTGGTGTGAATCTTAGTTCCGACCTCTCTTTTGGCATGGCAGCTTCAACTCCTGTCCTCACAATTATGGGAATAGTAGAAGGATACCCTACGCAAGGAACAAACAAAGCCTGTGTGTGTGTGTGTGTGTGTGTGTGTGTGTGTGTGTGTGTGTGTGTGTGTGTGTGTGTGTGTGTGTGTGTGTGTGTGTTTGTGTGTGTGTGCTTATATGAAACACCTGTAACTTGTGTTCAAGGATACAAGAGTGATCATTAGGAAAGAAAAACATAACAGAACAAAGCGTTTTCGTATATTCACATGTTCAGTGCTACTGAAGATGTGAATACACGAAAATGCTTTGCTTTGTTATTTTTTCTTTCCTAGTGATCACTTTTGCATATATATATATATATATATATATATATATATACAGTATATATATATATATATATATATATATATATATGTATGTATATATATATATATATATGTATGTATATATATATATATATGTATATATATATTTATATATATGTATATATATAATGTATATATATATACATATGTATATATATATATATATATGCATATATATGTAAATATATATATATATATGTGTGAATCTTGGCAGCAGGTTTTCTTTTAAACATGTTTTGTTAAAAACAACTGCGCATTCGGCGCTACAAAGCTTCTTAAGTAGACTTTCAAGTCTTCTGAACGTGGATTTCTGGTTATCACAGGACAGACGGAATAATAGATTTCCAGTAGACATTAGGAACTTTAGTCTGTACATTCTTTCTCAACTAAAGTTCCTAATGTCTACTGGAAATCTATTATTCCGTCTGTCCTGTGATAACCAGAAATCCACGTTCAGAAGACTTGAAAGTCTACTTAAGAAGCTTTGTAGCGCCGAATGCGCAGTTGTTTTTAACAAAACATATATATATATATGTATATATATCATATTTATATAATTATATATGTACATGTATATATATATATATGTACATAATATGTATATATATATGTATATATATATATATATATGTATATATATGTATATATATATATATGTATATGTATATATGTATATATAATATATGTATATATATATATGTATATATATATATATATATATGTATATATATGTATTTATATATATATATATATGTATGTATGTATGTATGTATGTATATATATATATATGTATATATATATATATGTATGTATATATATATATGTATGTATATATATGTATATGTATATATATATATGTATATGTATATATATATATATATATATATATATATATATATATATATATATATATGTGTATGTAATTGTTGTCTTGAGTTTCTTTGACTGGAAACCAACAGCTGGTCTACAAAAGCCCTTAGGTCTCCTATAGATCTCTGTGGGAAGAGAATTTGCACCGTTGTTTTTTGTCGTATTTGTCTGGGACCGTTTCTGTGTTACTGGTTGAAAGTAATAGAACATTCACCGGTTGTCAACTCTTCCTATGTGAATAAGTGGAAGAAATGTAATTGAAGATGGTACAGAAAGACCGAGTAACCCCCCCCCCCAGATTGCCACAAATGAAAGTGAGGGTTTAACGGATTTTTTAGATGGACATCAGAGATTATTCTCTCTGCCACTTACCAAAAAGCCTTACACTTCGAGTCTCAGGTTCACGTCTTCCTATGGATATGGACACCAGACTCCATGTGTAGTATCTATGTTCTAGGATTTTACCTCTCTTCTAGAGACTGTCCTCCACTATCCCCGCAGTCGTGAAGGGGTGTAGCAAGGTCATGCCTTGAATGGTTTTCTGTAGAATTCGTGTACCATAAGTAATTTTCTATATAAATAATTGTCAACCCGCTGGAACTTGCATTATGGAAAATCACTACAAGGGAGCTTGCGGGGCAGGCGACAATGAGAATCATCTTGCCACCAACCATTTATAAAATCCATCAACACCCTCACCCCCACCCATAGGTGAGCAGCACCATGGAAGTCGTACTCGATCTCTGGATTTAGCCAGTGGTTGCTCTCACATTTCGACTCTTTTTTTCCCCCACTTAGGAAAAG
>NC_134781.1:69312547-69380047 GCF_046742065.1 Oratosquilla oratoria | reverse complement strand
CCGTGGATGGCATGGAAGCCTGGGCTCCGACGCCGCGCCGACCGTGGTTGGCCGAGGCCCAACCCCAGTTTGTGAATACTGTAATTTGTTTATATAAATTGCCATATTATGATACTGTAAAGTACATTACTTCCGTAAAGAAAAAAAAATGTACAGCATGAAAGGTACTGTTGATTATCGCACCAAGATAAAACGGATGACAGCTTGCTCCTGTCCTTCACTCACCCGCTCCTTTGTCGCTCATCAGTTTAACACATTGTTAGATACTTGGCTAATGGGAAGTACTTCGCTATTCAGTCCTCAGGGATGAATAGGGCATTAGTCAAAAGAGAGAAGGACGGAGTACTTGGGAGAATGGATATGGCGCGCGGGCCCTTTCCCCTATTTCCTTCAGTCCTTTGCTGGCCCCCGATCTTGATTATTGCTCCTTGTGGTTCGAGGAGGACCCAGGAAGCCGCTGCTGCCCGTTGCCCTTCAAGGTAATGATCTCGTTGCATGCCACGCAAGTCAGTACTAGTACTAGTCAGGGTACAAGGAAAGGTGTCATTTTCGTCAATCTGTTACGCTGGCAAGGAAGAAACTGCCTTCCAGTGACTTGGTCTTGGCCAGGCTGCCTATCCACGAATCTACACAGATTCGCTGAGATTGTTAGATTCGTATTTAGTACCATAAGGCATAGCACCACAGGTGTAGGATGTTGAATTAGTGATAACAAGGATGCAGGTTGAAATAAGTGTAAGTTAAATAATTCCCCCTCGTCGGATTGAGCTCCATGCAGGTGGAATACTGAATCATTGTCAATCTTTTATCATCCAGTAACAACTATCAGTATTCCAGCTTCTATGCATGCACTGCTTCCATATATATTTGTTTTAATTTGTTATCCTTGCGTTTTTAGCAATACCATAAATGAAATTGTTGCTGAATACTATTCAAAATTATTACTTGTTATTTTGTTGCCATTGCCGTCATTCGACCATTTCTCGCTGTTATCATAGGGGACTGTCGTTATAGCAGTTTGAGCTTTTTTATTCACCGCTGGTAAAGCCGAAGTCACGTTGGTTCCTGAATCCAGCAACCGTCACCAATAATGATAACTCGTAACAGCCAGTTGTTGCTAGTCTTATACTCTAGTCAAACGCACAGATGATCGTATAACCAAAGGGGAGGTGACAAAACGTAAACACGCAAAGCCACTAAAACTGGATTCCGGATGGCTCGAACTAATTATATTTCTGTTGTTTTCCAGTTGACAGGACTCCACAGGAAAAAGAAACAAGTTTGTGTGAAGGATTGAAAACTTAGAAAAGAAAAAAATATATATACATATGTATTTTAGAGCCATTTTTTTGGAACACGACAGTTTAGGTTTGGTTTTGTCTTTGATCCCTGTGGGGAACTTCATGCTGAACGTCGTGAGAACTGATATGAGAACGAGGAGAATCGGGAACTATTCCTGATGTGACCAATGTGATCTCGGCTTTATAGACTGGACGTGTTGTCATAATCATGACATCTTACAACATTCGATGATCATTAGTGTCGTTCCCATCAACTCATCACTATTGTTCCGTCGTTCGAGTCACGACGAATTTCCACGAATGTTGCCGATGTCAAATGGCATCAACTCAGCAAAGCTAACGTTTTTATTTTGATTATTAGAACGAGAAGGATCATCATCAATCATGGCTTGCGAATATAACGGCAGTTTAAACAGTCCAGATTGCGAGTAATTTTGTATTATTGTTGCAATTGTTTCTACAATTTATTTTGATACCTTGTTGACATGTGTGTGTTGATTTCACTCGCGTTATGGCTTCACATAGCATCCATGTCACCAAAATGATCACAAATGGAATTGCAGTTTCTCAAATAATTCCATATCGTTGCGAAATCGAGCAATATCAGTATCGCCATAAGTTGTTCTTAATATGACAACCGTTATAGAATTTACCAATGACCTGTGAATATTCATGTACCTAGTTATGAATATTGTTTGCATTATGTTTTTCTTAATAGCGTCTTAAGTATGGTGACTCATTCAATGCTGTCATATTCATCACGATCAGTTTTTTTCAGCTACATTATTTGAATACATTTTATTCACTTTGGCCAGTCTATTTTTCTTAATTTGCACTGACTGTTAACCACAGGAAGTACAGTCCACCTCGTTTAACAATGATTTCTCTATCCCTGGGCCCAACGACCCAGCGCATAGTTTCAAGCACGATGGTAGTAGTTGATTTTTGGTGGTGAGGTTGTAAAGTGGATGGGGGAAATAGCGCTAGCAGCAGCAGCGGCAGCAGCAGCAGCGGCAGGGCATCGGCAGCAGCAGTGGCGGCAGCAGAGGCAGTGGTTGCTAAGTGAAGGCATGAATGCAAGCAATATGGTGATGAACGTTTTCCAACCTCCCCAATTTTTTAGAAGCTTGGTGGTTGTTGATAGTACTTGCTGTTTAGTACCTTTTCCATACTGTTGGTGTGGTTGTACTTAGGTCCATTGTGAAGGCAGAGGTTTACATGCTTAGTCATATACATGACTAGAAATATTTGTCAACAATAATGTAAAATTCAATGCGGTTTTAAATTCAGATTCCTTTTGGGATTTGCTGGATGCAAGTGTAGAATTCTTTGACGAAACACAGAAAAGAAACTTGTATATATATTTAAGGAACCTGAAATATGAACATGAAGCAAAAATACAAGGTCTGGCTGGTGTTTTCTCCTGTACATTTCATTGCAGTCAAATAATTTCCAGTGAAAATTTGTTGAAACAACCAGAGTATCTACAAAATGTAGTCATATTAAATATTTCTATGGTTAAGTATGTCTGTTCCTGTAGAATATTATGAAAGTTTGACGTATGTACTAGGAAGATGCATATAAACCTCCATGTACTCTGTCGCCCCGACCAAGCGCATTAAATGGATGGTTTTTTTTTATGAAAGAAATTATTAAATCATTACTTGTCTATTATTTCACATAACCCCGATTAATTACCAAATGCTGTTGTGACTGAATTTTTGTATGGAACATTGAAATTGTTGGTGTAGTGAGGAAACGAGAACAAGAAGGCGATGCCCAAGAATGGTAAGGAGAGAAATATGGAAACATCAATACAGGAGAATGGCGTGCAGGCGACATGACGTAGTCGTTGCAGCACATCACAGTAGTCCGAGGAGGAAACTAAACACTAGACACTTAGGAGCAGAACTAAAATGTCTGGTGTTACCCAGAACAAAATCCTTATCAATGACGATTCTGTCCACATGGACAGTGAATAGATTATCAAAATGGTCATGTTTAAAGTTTTAACCCAACAAACTGCTGAAATATTACTGTAGCATTGTAGGATCATAATACTTATGCATGCACTGTTGAGAGTTCTAGTAATGATAACCATGTAATAATGTTGTAAGTTCACCAGTCGATGTCATTACAACACAAACTCATTTTGCAGTAGTATTTCCTTGGCCAAAATAGTCCTTTGCTAACAAGAAGATCCTCCATGCTGACTACTAGTAACTGGCGTGAGCCAGGGCAAGATTCACGTGAATAACAAATTTGCCCATATGAGCAGTAGGGTTAACTTGCTTACAATTTTCTTTTAACCAAGATTTGGTTACTGGACACGAAGGTAAATACATCAAGCCCATCAACCTGTCACTTCTTTTAATCATTCCCAAATAACTAAATATAACCATTCCAGCAACCTTGCAGGTTTCAGCTACTCATAGTACCATTTTCATTTTATCTGCATACTGAGTCTCAGGAACTATTCTCAGCATTTCATTGCACATATCACTAATCATTTTACACAACTTCTTTTCTTCTTTGGTAATATGTATATTTTTTCTCTTGTTTTTGCTTTCTTCAGTTGCGTCCCTTTGTATATATTCCTAAACTTGACCTTGTTAGCCAGTTTCCATGTTTCATCAATAATTATCTCATTTACTGTGTTTTGCAGTGTAAACTTACAGTTTATAAGCCATTCCCGCTAGCACATATTTACCAAACCTGAACTCTTTCCAGTCCTCTCCTGTACTTAATAGTTATCTTCCATAACCACGTTTACAATCTCCTTAGTTCTTTGTAGTTCTCTCTAAGCCATCCTAATGTAATGTGTTCTTTGTTCTATCCACATATATAACACATATTTTACTTACATCTCTTACCAGCGTGACCTTTATTAAAGTACCTTTATTACTTCCTTCCTAATTTTTCTTGTTCCTTCTTTAATTATTCCATAACACTTTTCAGTTTAATTTTATCTACCTCGTGTAATTTTTTGCGCTCCTTTGACTAGCTGAAGGTAAGTGAACCTGTTATTTTAATAGAGACCATACTACTAATCAATATTGATCTCTATTTTTGAATTTTTAAAAAGAGAGTCTGAAGATAAAATGAAAAGTATGGTGATTATGATAGTGAGATCTTACTTAATGGTGAGTAAAGTTATACTAGGAGAAGATATGATAAGCAATGAAACTGAGAACTAGAGCCAGAGAGGAAGAATAGATTTCAAGATAGCATACGTCCCTCTTATATCAAAGGCCTGGAATGGGTCCGAATATTAAGGAATGTTGTCCCTGCGTCCTTTCTTATAAGGAGATTTTCATTGTAAGTAAGTAAATTGGGAGGAGTAGGAAGCATGTGGTATTGGAATACCCTCGGGGTAATCATCATCAACTGGGGGCATACACTAGGGGGCACGTTGCTTCACTCACACCGGTGCCAGTCACCACGGTCCCTCTGAGCAAGTTCCCATGCAGCCACCCTCCCTTCCCACTCCAAGCAACTCTCAACTGGTTTCGATCAACTTTCCCCAACAATGAATTCTGTGGGCGTCGTCCCCCATCGAGTTTTGTCTCCTGCGGAAACAACACTGTGAGTAGGATCATCATCATAAATCCCACATGTCCATATGGCCGTGGTAATACTCTGTTACATATTGTAATGGGGATCACTATTACCTAGTGGGTCAGAGATGGGACACAAACAAGAGGAAACAACACTCCAGCAAGATTGTTCAATTGCATAACAAGTTGTATTTAGACTAAATTAAGCCTACGAGCGATCGTAAACCTTATGCATCCATACGGCCATCATAACGAAACAACTGGAAGGATTAGCAAATGGGGCATCAACATGCCTTGGTTGTGTGCGTCGGGGGTGGGGAATCATGGCGTCCTTTTTCTTCTGCCCCCTCCTCAAAAAAAAAAAAAAAAAAAAAAAAAAAAAATAGAATGGCCGTCTAAATCTGCAAAAAAAAATCTAATTGTTAAAGTCTTAGAGTTTTGGCCAAAACGCCAGAAACGGTACAAACGAAGAGCAATGTACAAGGTGTTGCCTACCCATAATCACAAGTTTTCTGAGTGCTCTCACGTGTCCCAGACGCGAGTATTGTACTTACGAGTATGACTCAGACCAAGATCTAAGAATATAAGGTCTAACCACTTCCGACCGAATTGCGAGGGAGTTGGCGCAGCGGGCCCGTGAACGTCACCTGGCTGCTCAAAGTGGGGTTAGCGGGTCCTATGGCTGTCAGTTGAAGCTGGTCCGTCGTTCGAAAATGACGTCGCCTTCGCTCGCACTGCTCCACGCAATTAGTTATATTCTGACAAATATTATATAAAATATATATATAAATATATATAAAATATTATAGTTCCTGTCTATATATATGAATATATATGATATATAATATATATATATATAATATATAAAATATTATAGTTCCTGTCTTCCTTGGCGTTTCAAAGTTTTCTTCAGTGTATCACAAAGAGAAAATGGACTCAGCCAAAAGACGTCAGAAGCTGCGCAGAAGAATGTAAACGGTCTGACCTGTATATTTAGACCTTGGCCCACTCCTCGTAGGATTCACTGAAGTCGACCAGGTGCCATTTCACCGGGCCAGATGGATGGCCAGGAAATTGTATTCCAGGAGGATGCAGATGTTTTGTGACCAGCTTGAGTATGATGAAGAGACTGTTGCAAAGCTGGAACGACTCAGCATCTTCCTGGCGCTGTTCTACACACCAATGTTGATGATGTCAACATCTGCTCCGAATGCTCCTGTGAATGATCTTCAGCTCATCCAGGACATGTTGAGGTACAAGAGATCAGACACAGAGGTTGCCGAAGCAGTTCTTCAGAAGATGGAAAATCACAAGTGGTACTTGACACAGGAGGCCATGCCATTCACGTTCTTCAGCAGCAGGCTGAGTGACAAGCAGCCAGACAGCTTAGAAGCCAGACAGCTTCAGAATGGGAAAACATGTATTTCAGAAGGTGACAGCCAAGACCACACTAGTAGATCTCATTGGTCCGGAATCCCATCTTCTGTTAGACATCCTCAGCATTGGAACTGACTGGCTCTTGGATCAGGTTGAATCATAGCCAGAGAAGGAGGACTACAAGAAAGCTTTGGAATATGTGAGATCCCTCAGAGAAGTGAATGATATCGCTGAGCGTGGAGTTAAGATGATGATGATTTTGCAAATGTCATCACTACAGATCCCAAACAGAGGGGATATCTGCTCCATCGTTTGGAATACAACAGACGGAGCTTCGAAAGCTCCAAGAAGCAAACATTTAACAAATGACTGTGTAACATCATTTTGATATATATAATCATGGTTATTTTGGTAGTTTCAGTTATTGCAAAATTGTAATTTCCACTTTGTATGGTATATGTCAAATATATGATTTTTTTTTCTGTAAATACCATAAATAACATGCCTTTTTTCGTACAATGTTAATAAATTATTACACATTCAAAAGAGCAGATCACTAAAATTACTTTAATTTGATAACTATTTTGTTGGTCTATTTTACTCTATGCAAAAACCATATCTCCAGGTTAATAAAAAAGTCAAGATTTTCAAAAAATTCGTATCTATTAAAAGTCACGGGGAAAAATAATCAGTTCTAACGGTTTATATATGTAGAGTAGATCCTGCTCATTCATTTGGTACCTGATTTTGTTTGTCTACATTGGATAGATGAAAAATTATACCACAAAATATGCTTAGAAATGCCTCATAATTGGCCCTTATGGTAAGATAGATAGCAAAAGACTTCATCGTCCATGTGGCAATGCTTCAATAAATATTAGATAAAAATGGATGTGATTTTTTTAAGGTCAAGAAGCATAGGAAAAAGTACAGTAACGTATGAAAATATTTTATAACAGGTCTAATGTGTCATATGTGTGTGTTATCTGCATGTCTGCATAGTTCTTGTTTACATTTTGTCCACATTGTTACAAATTAGAAGTCAGGCATATAATTTACATAGTTATGTACGTAGTCGGTTGGGGTACGTGTGAAGCTTGATCGAGCACGTTTTTGTTTGTATGGGTCGAAGGTGTCAGTGCAGTAACAGTCTTCTCCGATGGTAGCATCGTGCACACTATGGTCTGTGAGCACCAAGTCAGTTCAGGAAGTGGCATTCGCCGTGCCTTAGTACATGCCCCCCCCCTCTCTCTCTCTTTTCCCATGTATGTGCTATTCTATTTTTTCATAATCTGTATATAGTAAAGGAAGCTGTATATTACAGCGAGGATCACTTATTGGGATTATAACAACGATTACCTATCACCCATCCCTCATGTCTCACTTGTGACACCTCGACGTGGCCACATGGGGAGAAAACGCTATCACACGTCACAGAATTGATTGAAATCGTTGTTACAATCATGAAAAAGCTATACTCATGGTACTGCAGTTTCATTTACTATATAGAGTATTGAAAAAAGAAAACAACAAAAAAGCACATAGTTGGGAATTAAGAGAGGCATGTACTACGGTTGATTTGGCAGAATGGTTAGTAGTAAATCACGACGTATACCACACCCTGAAAAGACTCCTTGGAGCGAACAGACTATAGTATACACTTAGTGCCCTCTTCTTCCCTCTTTGTGTGAATCAATTAACATTAAAACTGGTGTTTTATTATGTGAAAGGTGTTCTGTTAATGTCTAGGAAATTCTTGAGTGTAAAGTTTATGCCATACACTTAATATAAAGTAATTATAGAAGCTATACAGTGTTGAAGGAACTGCATGATATTTTGTCTTACCCCCTGTGATGTTCGGTGCTTGTACAGGTATGTAAGGAACTATATCTTGACTGTGGTGATATTGTGTAGTGTTCAAAGAAATACAAATAGAAAGAAAACATCTGCGTATATATTCCTCATAGTCGCTTGTCTGAGTCAAGGTCTAAATATACAGGTCAGACCGTTTACATTCTTCTGCGCAGCTTCTGACGTCTTTTGGCTGAGTCCATTTTCTCTTTGTGATACACTGAAGAAAACTTTGAAACGCCAAGGAAGACAGGAACTATAATATTTTATATATTATATATATATATATATTATATATCATATATATTCATATATATAGACAGGAACTATAATATTTTATATATATTTTATATAATATTTGTCAGAATATAACTAATTGCGTGGAGCAGTGCGAGCGAAGGCGACGTCATTTTCGAACGACGGACCAGCTTCAAGTGACAGCTATAGGACCCGCTAACCCCACTTTGAGCTGCCAGGTGACGTTCACGGGCCCGCTGCGCCAACTCCCTCGAAATTCGGTCGGAAGTGGTTAGACCTTATATTCTTAGATCTTGGAGTGGGCAGTGGTCCAGACACGAGCACAACTAAAGTGTCTGAGGTGGTCCCAGGTTCACTATCCAGGACGTCTCTGAGCATCTTCCCATCCCATTGTAGAGCAGCAAGCTGGGGAGAGTCCTCACTGAACTCCACCATGTAGTTCTGGCTTATGTTGTACCTGGACAGTATTCTGTTACGACGTGTTGTTGATCTAGAAACGATTAACTTGTCCAGATCAGCCCCACCAGGTTTCAAGGGGGCAGAAACTAGGGCAGTAACTTGATTGTCAGACAAGCCAAGACTATCAGCAGTATTGCAGATGGCATCATATTCCATGACTCTCCTAAGTAATGTCAAAGTCACGGTGTCTTCATGCTAAGAACATTCAGGATGAAGCTGCTGGTAATCCATATCCTCAGTACTCGCGTCACTGTCACTGGAATCACCCCAGGTAATGTCATCCACGTGAGTAACTACCACTTGTTCTGCTGCAGCTGCAAAACAATACAATGTGGTAAGTATTTAAAACTGCAAAATAATACAGTGTGGTAATCATGTAAAACTTCCAACTTGTGATATTCAAAAGTACGAGTATGATTAGTAAAAGTATGAAAGTATGATTACCTTCTTCTTGCCTCAGCAGTTGCCTCTCAGTCCGGCCTACTTGTTGCTGGGATCTTGTCTTAAAGATCTTGTCATGACCCGACATGGACCTTTCCTCTCAGTCCTCTGCTCCTGGTAGAACCTGATGTCCTCATATTTATTCTCGCTGTATAGCAGTCTGTTGCCCTCTCTATCCTGGACAGCATCTGGAGCTCCCATGTCGAACAGGCTGTCCAATTCTAAAATAAATGTACTCCTCTTTCCTCCAGTGTCACCTGCTCTTCCTTCGCTCTTCATCAGTGCTCTGTGTTTGTCATGAAGTTTCACGAAGAGCTTCATGCAATTCTGTCTGGTCATCGTCTGATCCTAGCCATCTGCCAGAATGGAATGGTAGCTTCAACAGTTTCATGGGCAAAGTCTTGAATCATGGGTTTCCCTGTATTTTCTGGTAAACTTTAGAGATAAAGTAAGTATTGGAATGCTTGTCTGTTGGTGGGAAGCTGGGAACCACTAATACAAGCTGAAGTGTATCCGACCAAGGAGGTTTCAGTGAGAAATCTGGTGGACGGATGACTTGATGCTTGCTTGTGGACTGTAGTTGGAGGTTCTGAGACTGTAACTCCGGGTGTTTGTTGTGATTACATAAGGTGGACTTAATGCAGACGAGATAAACTCCGAAGGGGGATTTTTCTCCTGTTTATCTATAACAATAAATGTGGGTCTTTAACAACAAGTTATCAATAGGCCCTTTGGGCAAAATACAGTAAGTGCCGGGCCTTGACCTCGGGCACACCTGTGTCTGGCAGGCACTTGACCTCGCCAGGTCTAGTTGGGAGGCTCAATACCTGCCCAGCTCTCCTGTCTAGGTTGCATTATCTCGTCGGCTTATATAGGGGGTTAGTGGCCTGTCGTAAGTAAAGGTGTTAGTCTCGCTATTCTATGCATTAGGGTCAGTTCTATACATGGGGGTTAGTCGTATGGTTGGTGGGTATGGTTAGATATGTTATATATATGTTAGCTTGTGGGTAATATAATAGGGGCAGGTATAATTAAGGGGGTTTAATGGGTTTGTCTGGTGACATTAAGCATCATCGCGTGGCGATATCTTGTTTGTCTCATTTCTGCTGCGTTAGATTACTGAGGTCTGGGAAAGTGAAATCAGCAAAAAGGGGAGGGAGTGCTATGTCGTCATGCATGTGGATCACGTGCGTGGTAGGTGATGGTTAGTAATGGTCACAGAGACATCAACTGTGCGTCCTCGTAGTTCCTTGCCTAATGCCATTGTGTATAGTTTTCTGGATTTGGATCGAGTTTCTGTACTGGCCTTGTTTTTGCATAGTTCAGTGTTGCCCAACAACATTAACAGGTTTCTGTAAATATGAAATATGAAATCAAATGCTGAAATTATGTATGAGTTTTTGTTTTAATTAAATTAAAATTAAAACATCTGAACAAAAACCATGTCTCCAGGTTAAAAAAAAAGATCAGGATTTTCAACAATTTCATACCTATTAGTTCAGTACGATTGCCACAAAACTGATTCAAAATATGAAAAATAGATAATACGAAAATCGACTAAAACACGTGAATATATTCCCTAAAAAAGCGTAGACTCAGATGTGATTTGATACAGGCCTTCCAGATTCTAAAGGGAACTGACAGCATAAAAAGTGAAAACAATTTCACATTGAATGAGAATCAGACAAGAAATAATGGTCTCAAATTGCAAGATGCTGTAATGCCTGCAATTTATTTTATATCATTTGTTTATTTGCTTGTTATTGTTTATCTATTTGTTTATTATTATTTATTTGATTACTGTTTATTATTATGTATCTGTCCATTTATTATTATTTACTATTTACCTGTTTGTTTATCATTTAACTTTACCTATTAATTAATTTATTTATTTATTTTATTAATATCTATATTATAATTTTTATTTATCTATTTGTCATTATTATAATTTTTCGCATCCGACCTAGTTATGGACCAAAAGGTCTCCTGTCGTCATGCTTCTCCTTTGTAGTCTTTTGTAATCCTTTGTAATATGTTACTTAATTTTTGTTCTATCTTAGATAAAAAGCATACCACAAAATATGCTTAGAAATGCCTCAAAATTGGCCCTTTTTTTTTGTAAGATAGCAAAAAACTTCAGCCTCCATGCGGCAATGCTTCCATACATCCTAGATATAAATGGATGTTGTTGTTGTTGTTGTTGTTTTGGGGGGAGGCTTTTTCAGGTAAAAAAACATAGAAAAAAGTACAGTAACGTATGAAAATGTGATTTTAACAGGTCTAATGACACATGATGTCAAGTGCCCATTGTCTCAAAAGGATAGAGAAAAAATCAAGCACAGAACGGATCATGGTTAGTCAGAAAAAAGTGATATAGTTCGGTTGATGTTAAGGTATTTGAAAATAAAAATCTAGGACTGAAATAGCTTAGGAAAAGTTAAAAGAAAAGCTCTATTGGTGGATATGTCATAAAAGAACGTGAAATTAGTCAATGATGCACAGAAACTGTGCAATTAAAACGGTGAAAGTAAGTGAAAATATATAAAAGAATTAGAAAAGTGACAAGACGCTCCAGAGAAGGCTGCTATACTTGCAGTAGGTCGGAACAAAAATACCAAGATTGAGAATTTATATATGCAAGGAGCATTTATAACCACAGGCTTAGATACAAGACAAATGAAAAAAAAAATATCACTACATTGATTTAGTCCAGTGATATTTTTTAAATTTATTATCTGCATACTTCAGTGCCACTGGAGAATGCAGAAGAGAAACTCGTGGCTAATAATATCAAATGATGTGATGTAAATGTGGTGCGACAGTGTCGAGTGAGCGAGGGGAGAGAAAGGAGTGAGAAAAGAGCAGTGGAAGAAATATAGAGAATAATTAGCTAATGTAGGATCGTAGGTGTAATCAGTGAGAGTGAGAGAATAGCTACAAGTGACTTCGTCATAGGATATAAAATCACGAATTAGTAAAATATACATAATTAGTACGTCTAATATAGTACATAGAATTGAAATAATTTAAAAGTCTTAGGCAAATAGATTGATCTTAGTTTACAATCCTTTTACAAGCAATTCAAGCCAATAACCAGTGCAAATGAATTAAACAAATGTAAAGAACATAGACTGAGTCACAGGTAAGAATATAATAATATACTAGGGATAACTAAAAAAATAAGGGGCTTATTTCGGTATTTTCGGAAATATACACCTACGCGATATAGCATTAAAAAATTAAATGTCAATTTTGTAAATTATAATACACCAACATAATATACTCTTTTTTTCTTTTTGCGAAAATCAACAAATAATAAAAACAAACTCACTACCGAACGAAGCTGGAATCATAGGATCAAGACGCTATGTTGTTTGTTCAGTCCCACTAAAAGCAAATACACCACCGAACGAAGATATGGCCATAGTGTGGTAAATTGAGATTAATTGTCTTATTATTATTGTTATATACATGTAAATGGTGTTAAAGAATTATATACTGGTGCTGTAGATTCTTTATATATGTGATTCTCATATGTTTTATACTTTGTAATAGGCTTAGATCCTATACAGCACTTTTAGTCGTGTGTATCTAATTGAATCCTATGTAGACATCTTTTGTTTATGTCAAGTCATTGATACGAAGACGTTCTAGACGTCGCTTGTTTGTTTACATCCGCTTGCTAATAAATCTCAAAAGGCAAGACCCCGTTTTTCAACTTTCCTCACCGACACACTGCTACAGTGGCGACGAGGATTTGTGGATTTGTGTGCTAAAGGACTGATTTAAGTTTTAGAAGACAGAAATAGCTGCCTTTCCAACTGATGGTGGAGAAATCGAAGTATGAAGATATACTCGCCTATTCACTCCATCGGAACCGTCCTGGCCACTCTGGATTCGAAAATAGCCTTGGTTTAGCAGGCTACGAGTCATTAGTTTCACAAGGAAACAGGATTTAATGCAAGTAGATTTACAATGGCAAATAACTCAGGTAAGATTGACTGTTTTGACCCCAATAAGATTAGATGGGAGATATGGCTTAGTATGCTGCAAGCTCATTTTGCATACAATGGAATCACTGATGATAACAAGAAGAAAAATTCTTTATTAGTATCATTAGGAAGTGATACGTATAGCACGCTTGCCTCCCTGACTTCACCTGATTTGCCACATGTGAAAACCTATAATGATTTAGTGAAGCTTTTAGAAGCACATTACAAGGTAAAACCGAGCTATCATCGGAGTTTAATCAAATTTCAGAATAGAAAGAAAAAATCTGATGAAAGTTTAAGAGACTTGTATGCTGACTTGAAAAGTCTAGCCAAGGATTGTAGTTTTGGTACCTTATTTGATCCTCGAGTGAGAGACCAACTATTCATGGCAATAGAAACTGAAGTGTATTTCCCGAACTTAGTTGCTGAGAATTTGGATTTACAAACTATGTCTTCAACGGACATTTTAGAGAAAATTCTAAATTTGGAAAAAGCTTTTGTTGGAGAAAAGCTCCCGACTACTGAAGTGAGGAAAGTGGGGGTTAGTTCTGAATATGTTAATAGTCAGAAAAAAGAAAGTTGTAAGCATTGCGGGTATCCACATAAAAGTGAGAACTGTAGGTTTAAGCACCTAACTTGTTCAGTTTGTAACACGAAGGGACACCTCAAACGAGTGTGCCGTTTTGATAAGACTGTGTCTGGTAAGCCACACAGTGCCCAGAAAGGATCTTTTGGAAAATTTACCAACAAGAAGACGTTTGGAAAAAAGAAAACTAATATGGTTTTTGAGGGAATTTCTCAGGAAGAGAGAGATACTGGTAGTGATGATAACCAATTGTTACATTTAGTGGATCGACCTAGCCTTCCAGAAGTGGTTAGTGTTGATATTTCTCATGAACCTGTACACAGTGTTGTAGGTAAGGTTTTGCCAGTGAGAAATAAGGTTGATATTAATATTGAAGGTCATAATGTGCCGTACGAAATTGATTGTGGTGCCAGTGTGTCTACCCTAACCTTGCATTGGGTTAAGAAATTAAATTTATCTTTGGAGCCTAGTGATAAAATTTTGAAGGCTTATGGTAATAATGATTTGCATGTTTTGGGTAAGGTTTATGCAAATATATTTTATAATGGTCACAATGTAATTCAAAGTTTGTATGTAGTTGAATCTAATAACTCTAACTTATGTGGAAGAGATTTAATGCCTAAAATTGGTATTGCACTCACAGGTATAGAGGAAGGAGTTAATGTTTTGGATTCCAAGGTACAATTAGATAATTTTTCAGCTGATTCTAGATTGCCAATTTCATGTGTTGTAGCAAAGGTACAACTAAAGAGCGGTGCTGTGCCTAGTTGGAAAAAAGCAAGGCCTGTGCCCTACCACTACAGAAAATTGGTAGAAGATGCTTTAGAAGAGTTAGTTGATAACAATATCATTGAACCAGTACATTCTAGTACTTGGGCAGCTCCAATTGTACCAGTGTTAAAAGCTGACAAAAAGTCAATGCGTATCTGTGTAGATTTCAAGGAGTTAAACAAAAGTATTTCATGTGACCAGTACCCTTTGCCTAAAGTTGATGAAATCCTTGCTGTTGTTGGGAAAAGCAAGATATTCTCAAAGATTGATTTAAAAGATGCTTACTTACAGGTGCCAGTAGATGATGAGAGTCAAGAATTGCTAGTAAATTAATACTCATAAAGGTCTGTTTAAATATAAAAGATTACCCTTTGGACTTGCATCATCTCCTGCCATCTTCCAAAGATTGATATCCCAATTATTGATGAATATAGATGGAGTAGTTGCCTTCTTAGATGACATATTAGTCGGAGGAGAGACTAAAGAGGAACATAATATGAGATTAGATAAAGTGTTGAAGGTATTTCAGAAACATAATGTTGCTATTAACAAAAAGAAAACTGTTCTGAATACCAATTCCTTAGAATACTTAGGATATGTCATTTCAGGTGATGGCATAAAACCTTCACCAAGGAAACTTGCTGCTATTTTAGATGCACCTATACCAAAGTCAGTAGGTGAAGTTCAATCATTTTTGGGTCTAGTAACTTATTATTGTAGGTTTGTAAGAAATTTTTCAAGTGTATTAGCACCTCTGAATGATTTACTGAAGAACCAGAATTTGTAGATTTTTGTTAAGGAAGAGTTAGCCAACTCTGATTTACTGGCCAATTTTGATGGTGAACATGATGTTATTGTTGAAGTAGATGCTTCACCAGTAGGAGTAGGATGTGTGTTAATTCAAGAAATGAATGGTAGTCCAAGACCAGTTTACTTTGCAAGTAAAGAGCTGTCTGCTGCTGAGCTAAATTATTCTCAGTTGGACAAAGAAGCTCTAGCGTTAGTGTACGCTGTAACTAAGTTTAAATATTTTTTGCTTGGACATAAGTTTGTGCTCCGTACAGATCACAAACCTCTACTTGGTTTATTTGGTAGTGAGAAACAGATTCCTGTCAATGCAAACGCAAGAGTACAGCGTTGGGCATTATTGTTATCCCAGTATGATTACCAATTGTGTTTTAAATCAGGCAAACAAAACATTGTAGCAGATACCCTGAGCCGTTTGCCTGTATCAGATTCTGTTTTAGACTCACATACACCTGCTGAATATGTGAATTTAGTTGAAAATTTGGAAGATCAAAATATTTCCTATGAAAGGGTTAAGGTTATGACAAAGAGTGATCCTGTTTTGAGGAAGGTTTTCCAATGTGTTAAATTTGGGTGGATTGATAATCCTGTTATTTCTGAATATGCAGCAGTTAAAGCAGATTTAAGTATATATGAAGATGTGTTGCTATTTAGGAATAGAGTAGTTATACCAGCTGAATTAAGAAGTAGTGTACTTTCACAGCTGCATGTAGGTCATAATGGTATCAGTGCTATGAAGGCTGAAGCCAGGAATTGGATATGGTGGCCTAAGTTAGATCAAGATATATCTGAGGTTACTAAAGCTTGTTCAATTTGTTTTAAAAAAAATTCAAGGTTCTCAGGAAGTTACCTTATCATGGCCTGAGACGGGTAAGTCTTGGTGTAGACTCCATATGGACTATGCAGGTCCAATCAATGAAAATTATTTCTTAGTGATTGTGGATTCACACTCAAAAATTTTGGATGTTCATGTAACAAAGTCAACAACATCTACAGTAACAATTTCTATGCTGAGAAAAACTTTTTGTAATTTTGGGTTACCTGACATTGTAGTTTCAGATAATGCCTCATCATTTGTATCTGAGGAAATGGAGACTTTCTTTGAAAAGAATGGAATAAAACATATGACACCAGCCCCATATAACCCATCATCTAATGGTTTAGCTGAGAGAGCTGTAAAAACTTTCAAGGAAGGATTAAGTAAATTTAAGGAAGGTGATATTAGAACCAGAATATGTAGATTTTGTATAACTACAGACGTTCAATTCATTGTTCCACGGGTAAAGCTCCAGCTGAGCTAATGTTTAACAGAAACTTCAGAGGTATAATTGAGAAAATTAAACCACAAAATAAGAAGGAAAAGATTTTGGAAAAAGAGTGTAAGTTTGAAAAGTCTGAATATAAGATTGATGATGCTGTTTTTGTAAAGAATTGTGGCAAAGGTCATTCATGGTTGGAAGGGAAAGTAATTGAAGTTCTAGGTGTGAGAAACTACAAAGTGATGTTAAAAGATTTTGGTAACATTGTTTGGAAAAGACATTCTGATCAACTTATGCCTAGATATACACCAACTGTACCCAGTAATGACACTGTACGTAAAGATAACTCGGGTAACAGTAAACCTTTTGTGCCTATGTATTCTTCAGGTCAAGGACACTGTCCTGATAGTTCAGAAGTAATGGATAAGGCTGATGAAAATTCCTCTGTAAATGTTGATAATGATGATAATGCTGTGAATGTACCAAGTCCACAACCAGTTAGAAGATCTAGCAGAGTTGTGAAACCACCTGATAGATTGAATCTATAATTGTGGTGTTATAAAGATAAATGTTTCAGTTATGTTCTTATGGATACTCCTTTTTCAATAAGGGAAAAGGGATGTGGTAAATTGAGATTAATTGTCTTATTATTATTTTTATATACATGTAAATGGTGTTAAAGAATTATATACTGGTGCTGTAGATTCCTTATATATGTGATTCTCATATGTTTTATACTTTGTAATAGGTTTAGATCCAATATAGCACTTTTAGTCGTGTGTATCTAATTGAATCCTATGTAGACATCTTTTGTTTATGTCAAGTCATTGATACGAAGACGTTCTAGACGTCGCTTGTTTGTTTACATCCGCTTGCTAATAAATCTCGAAAGGCAAGACCACGTTTTTTAACTTTCCTCACCGACACACTGCTACACATAGGATCTGGAATACGCTCTCAGTACGTCCGTCAGTACCTCGCACGGTACATATCTTTAAAACGGTGCTACGGAGCTGAGATCCATGCATTTTTTAGCTATACGACCCCAGTATACCCCGCAATCCGATTAGATACCAAAATAGGCCATCGACAACGACGACCCTGATGACCTATAGAATTACAGGTATCGCATAACTAAATGCGTATTAGGTTAGGTCTGTTAGATAGATTAGGTTAGGTTAGATTAGAATAGACGAATTTATCACACTTTAATTTTTTCGACCACCATATCTATCAAAACAAAGATAGTGTCTCAAGCCCCAGCTGCTCCATTCGTAAGTATATAACTTTTAGGAACCTTTTCTGTTATTGATTTCAGACAAGATAAACGTATATTACGTGAAAGTTAGTGACCGAAGTTGGTAAGGTGTACAAAAGAAGGAAGTTGAGGATAAATGTGGACAAAAGTAAGTTGATAAGATGTACAAGGGGAAATGTCGCAGTAAATTGGAAGTGAGAATTAAAGGGAGAGAGACTGGAGAAAGTGGATAGCTTTAGATACTTGGGTTCGAATGTGGCAGGAAAGGGAGGAGTGGAGGTGGAGGTAGAATGTAGATTGAGAGAAGCGAGTAAAGCCACGGGGGATTAAAAAGTATAATGAGAAATACATTCGGGAATGGATGCTAAGAGAAGATCGTATAAAGAAGTGATTGGGCCGGCAGCACTGTATGGAACAGAAACATGGAACATAAGAGAGGAAGAGTTTAAATATGTTTGAGACGAAATACCTGAGAAGTATGGTAAGGGTTACTAGGCTGAATAGAGTGAGAAACGAGGAGGTGAAGAGGAGAGCAGGAGTAGAAAGGGAATTGGGAGATAGGGTTGATGAAGGAGTATTGGAATAGCTTGGATACATGGAAAGAATGAGTGAAGAAAGATTAGTAAAAGAGGTATGGAAGGCAGAGGTAGAAGGAGTGAACATGAGGGGACGACCAAGGATGAGATGGATAGATATGGTAAAAGGTGCATTGGGAAAGAGGGGAATGTCTGTTGATGAACCAAAGGAGAAGACAGAAGATAGGGGTGAGTGGAGAATGGTTATGTATGGATGATCATGATGCTGTGATGCATGGAAGGTAGTGGATGGGGGATGGGGATGAAGGAGTATGTGTGAATGATTTTTTGACGTATTCCGAAGGGATTTCTCCCCGTCTTCTCCTTTTCTACACAGGGGGACGGAGAGGTGAGGGGTCGCCAATTTAATGAAGCGGCCTTGCTGTGAATGTGCTGTGTCTTGTGACACTGCTTAATTCTGACCCAGGGCAGTGGACAAGATGCAGGGATGACCCGTCAGCCAGGAGGAGCCAAAAAAGAGGGAGGAAGGGGTAGTGAATGGGAGTGGAGTATATGGGGATGAAATGGATGGGAGTGGATTTATGCCTTTGACTGGCTACCTCCCTTGCAAGGGTGAAAAAGCCGTTGGTATATGTATATGCATGTCAATGTATTATAATTTACAAAATCAATATTTAATGTTCTAATGCTTCTCAAAAATTACCCTTATTTCTATTGAGGTCCTTTAAGTATTTCTCCTATGATATTTATGGGATGCCACAAAACAAATAACAGGATTGAAGCTACCATTCTGGGAAAGTAAACCTCGATATTTTAAATATATAGTCACCCATTACTTTGTCATTTTCTTTGCCTTTGAACGTTTTCTTTGAAAAAATCTCTCCCTTTCCCTGTCACTACTACTCGCTAGATGTCTCTGATTCAAAATAGTGAAATAGGAAAACAAAGTGTCATGAAAAGTTGGAGGTGGTTCGTGAGTTGATAAAATAATGAATTTACGTGGCCTTTGATATCTTTGATAAGTCTAGATGTTGATACACAGCATTCCAGGTATGTTTGAAGATAATGTTCAACCAGTTAGTTGAAGATATATGTTATTTCAATATTTTTCACGAAATTAAAATACGTTTTCATGTTGGGGTCCAGTACTTATATAGTTAACTTGTAAGAAATGGCAATCTAGGTCATTTAGTTTAAATAATAATTATAATATTACTATAGTGAAGAATTGAGAGTGACAGGGCTAATAAAATAGACTTATAGAAATATTTGTTTGAAATCGTCTGTTAATCTATAATCATAATGAAATACATGATAGAAAACCAGTAGGCCATAATGGATATAATCGACTGGAGGTAATGAAGGGCTAGAAACTTTTCATTTTGATTCCCATTTAAAACGAATGTGTCTAAGTATAGTTTAAGAATATACACTAAAAGAAATGTTATGAAATGTGCAATATTATAATGCAAAAGATTATTTAGTGTGTTGGAATTTGTATTATGCATTCCATAAACTAATATTTGCAGAAAATATATTTCAGACTGCAACATTGCAGGGTTAGTGTACACATTTATGATTTAAGCCAGTAACAGTCCAGTAGTGAGAGATAAGATCAGTAAGTTAGGATGAAGATCAGTAGTGGCAAGTGGTTAGTGGTATGTGGCTATCCTCTCAAAACATAAGGATAATAAGCAGGCACTTGAACAGTTACAGTAACTAACATGATAAATGTCAAATGGATTGAAAAAGGATCTCAAATGGTAATTACTTTGTTTTATTTATTTATTTTTTGATTATTTTTAATTTTTATTTTTTCTAATTCTATTAATAGTATAACAAATTCTTAATATTAGCAATATTAAAATTCTAAACTTATACATCATGTTGATTTATGGATGGTGTAGTCCATAACACTTTTGTCTTTATTTTTTTTTTTTTTAAGAAAAATATCTTCATTTAGAAATTTTGTGCTGTTTTCACTGGACTGTGATTTGGAGTAGGCTGCTGTTTTCACTATATCAAATAGCTTGTCAGTTACCCAGTTGTGATAAGACAATAGCATATTCTTTTGTCAAGTTCTGGGTTGGTCAAAATAAGGCTTGATTATTATTTGTACTCAGAACTACTTGGTTTACTTGGACAAGTTCCGAGGTCAGTCCTCACAGCCATAGTGATCTACTGCTGCTGCCAGTCCTGTTGTCCCTCCTCACAAGGGCCAGTTGGTCTTTTATTGTGTTTTATAACAACCTACTGATGGCGGTGTAACCTGGCACTGGGGGCTCATCTCACATCTGGCACCTTCCATAGAAACCTGTCCAGTACATGCTTGAAGCTGTCCACCGAGCATTTGGCTCTCTCTCTCACTTCTTTTGGGAGAGCATTGAATATTTTTGGACCCTCGTGTCCTAGACTGGATGTCAGTAAGGTCTTAAGCCTCTCTGAGGCTCTTGGTGGGAGCATTTGTCTCTCACACTTGTGTCCATGCCTTATGCTGTGATACGGCTTGATTGTTGAGGACGTGGGGTCAGGAACAAGGCCCTCCAGGATTTTCCATGTACTCCTTTGTTGGGAGTAGTCCCAGTGCTTCCAAGCAATCCCAATAGTTGAGATCCTTCATATCTTTGATCTGCCTGGTGTAATTTCTTTGGACAGCCTCAAGCTTCTGGATGTCTCCTTGTTTATGATATTGCCAGGTGGTTTATGGCAAATATATGGTAAAATTTTACTTTCGACCTTTGTTTGAATATAGCAATACAAAATTAAATAGTAATTTTGTAAATTAAAATGTATCAACGTAATATGCAATTTTGTGTGCGGAAATGAAAATAAAAATACGTTGCTACAACAGATTTCTTAAGTAACGAAGTCGTGTACGACGAATGGTACGCCATGTTTGTTGTGGTAGATGCCGACGTCGGAGAAATGAAAGGACGATAAATTTGTCTAAAACTAAACTAACCTAACTTAACCTAACCTAACCTGTGTTTAATAAATCATTACCTACAAATTAGATATCATCCGGCTGGTCCTCGTAGTCGTCGTCGTGAGAGACGTTGGCGGGCTTTTCAACCACTCTCTCAGCTTTTGTATGGCTATATTCCTCCAATGGTCGAAAGTAAAAATTTACCGGTTAGTTTAGTTTACTTTACTTTACTTTAGACAAATTTATCGTTCTTTCATTTCTCCGACGTCGGAATCTACCATAACAAACATGGCGTACCATTCGTAGTACACAACTTCGTTACTTAAGAAATCTGTTTTAGCAACTTTTTTTATTTTCATTTCCGCACAAAAAATTGCATATAACGTTCATACGTTTTAATTTACAAAATTACTATTTAATTTTGTATTGCTATATTCCAACAAAGGTCGAAAGTAAAATTTTACCAAATAAATAAATAAGTGAATAGATAAATCTGGCTGAAAGAGATGGTATGCCTTTTATTTTTTCTGCTAATGTCATAGCCTTGTCGACATGTTAAAACCATACTCACTGTTTGTGAAAGATGCAAATTTAGGAAACACCAGTTAGTATTTAGCTGTATGTATGTCAGCATTGCTAATATAATAAAACAAATACCATTTGTCTTTTTTTTTTTTTGGCAAATTTTTAGAAGTGCACACCTATGCGATGCAGCAATAGAAAATTAATTATTAATTTTGTAGTAATATGCTATTCTCTTGGCAGAAATCAATAATAAAAAAAGTTGCTAAATCTATTTACTAGCAAATGAAGTCGTGGTGCTTGAATGATACACCATGATTGTTTTGATAGATGCCGAGATTAAAGAAATGAAAGGATGATAAATTTGTCTATTCTAACCTAACCTAACCTAACTAACCTGCATAACATAATCTATACTTAGTAATTTGGTATATCAAATTCTAAAGATAATCCGGGTCATTGTCGTCATCACAAATGCTAACGGCCTGATCATTATTGTACCTCAGGCAATTAACAGAGAACGGAAGAACTCCGTGTTCTCTTATAACATCCAGAGAGAGAATTACACTTGCACTCACTGAGTTACATTGGCTACCTATCAAGGCACGCATTATATATAAAATATGTATTATGACCTATCAAGCACTACATACTATCAAACCGGAATACATTAGAAGTTTACTACATGATGCTTAATCAAATACCATGTCACTAAGACACGATACAGAGACTCATAGACTTTATGAACCTAGGGTGAACCTGGAACTAGGTTTTAGAACATTTGAGAAATGTGCTCCCCAATTCTACAATAGTCTACCACAACATGTGAAGAACAGTACAAACTTAGAAACCTTCAAGAAGACGATGAAAACCCATCAGTTCACTCTATCCTACGACATGACAAACAAGTGCATGCAGGATGAATTTCGGCCTTGCAGAGAGCTGCCTCTAAAGCAGCTGAGTGAGGCCTGAAAACATCACTACAATAACAGTAAGAGTAACCCATAAGTGTTTCGTGATAGAAGTGCCATAAATGGATGATTTCAGATTACTTGAAGATTAGACTGCAGTACATGCTTCTGTATGCAACCAAGAATGAATTGTGTAAACACTATTTGAAATGTTGAAGAAAATACAAGTAATCTTAAATAATTATAATGAATCTCCATGTAAACAAGGTTGTGCTGTCAGAGAGATCAGCCTAAAATGAGAAATTCAAAATTGGATACTTGTGTCCCATGCAAGAGAGATCTGGAACAACAGATTGGTCAGTTGATTCATTGGAGATAGTGATCATGTTGTAAGGGTGCAACTTTTTCAACATTAGAGTGAACATGTGCTGCTAAATGGTCCCATCCCTAAACTGTTCTATTTTCTTCAATCAATAAGCTGTGTCTTGCTACATAGCTTCTTACCCAGGGCAGCGGGCAGGATACAGGGATGACCTGTCACCCATGAGGAGCTAAGATGAGAGTGGGGAAAGGATGGTGGATGGGAATGTAATGGGTGGGAGTAGGTATGTGCATTTGACTTGGCTACCTCTCTTATAAGGTGGATAAAGCTCTTGGTATATAGATAGAATAAGCTTCAGCCTCAAACTTTGCTGACTGGAAACCTACAGTCCCACAGCAGCTTGCAGTTGTCCTCAGGTCTTCCTATAGATCTCTCTGGGAAGAAACCTTGGGCTGATGTCTGTGGCTGCACCTCCAAATAAAAGTGAAGCAGTTGACAGTGTTTGAAGGTGGGTGACCAGTGAAAAAAATACACAGGAGCGACGAGCGATTTCGCTTGGGAAAGTTCCAATGTCGCTCTCGCAAATCCAATAGTGGGAGCGATCCCCCACAAAAAAATCGCTCCCGCGGCAAGATTCAACATTTTTTCATGCAGATCCATCATTTGGCAATCACTGAATCCCATCACCAAATATGAAAGGATCAGAGCAAACACAACTTACCCATGATCAATCATTGCATTATCAATCAATATCATAAACACAAAGCATCAATCAACTTTAATTTGTTGATGTACATACATATGTGTACGCGGTATAGCTGCTAGAGTTCAATGGCTTACCTAGCCTAGCTTCATATCAGCTGCATGCGCGCGTATACTAGTACATGTTGACTAGACTCTACACGACTATCATGCTACATAATGTCGCTAGTTTTGAATTGCATGGTACCTGTATGCAGGGAAGTTCATTGGTTGCATGCAGCTAGGTGCCCAATCAACGTGCTGACTACATGTACAATGCACCATACCCAATACCACATCACCGCATGCATACGTACACTGTACATATGCAAACATGTTCCAACATGAGTAATGAGTTAGCCTTCCAATAGTTTGAAGGAAATCGAACCTGCAAAAACATGGCTATTGAAGTATCAAAAATGGCTCTGGTAATTCAAAAAATGGCACTGGTGAAATTAAAAAAAAATGAAAAATGGCTCTGGTGAAATTAAAAAAAAAAAATTAAAAATGGCTCTGGAAAAAAAAAAAGTATTTTTTTCCCTGTGGGTGACAGGGAGGTAACTCCCTGTGACAACCTCCTTGCTGGGCCACCTCATGCAGGTACTTTTTGTCAACTCTGACATCCATCTTGCTGGAGTACCTAATGCAGTTAGTCCATCCCATTTTGTGGATTAAATGATACAAAAAAAAAATTATAAGAAAAAAAGAGATACATGAATAAAAAAAAATAAATACAAAACATGACCCAGAGCAGTGGGTGAGATGCAGGGATGATCTGTCATCCAGGAGGAGCCAAGAAAAGAGGGAGGGAGGGATAGCGGAAGGGGGTGGGGATAAAATGGTTGGGAGTGGATTTATGCCTTTGACTTTGGCTACCTCCCTTGTAAGGTACTGTATATGCTTGTGAATGCAAAACACTTTCAGTCCCAAGCATTTGAAATAAAGGATTCTTAAGCTATTATATGTGATTCAGGAGATGAATGAAGTGCTGTTTGAGGGGTCAAGAATAAGCTTTCTTATTGCTGGATCAATTCTTATATTGTTAGGGTACTTAAGAATGTTTGCCAATTTATTTAATTGACATTATGGTATCCTTTTGCATATCTAAAGTTTCATTATATTTAGAGAAACTGTTTTCTGCTGTGCATTGCAGATAGTTGTAATTTTCTTTTTTGTAAGGAGGATAGGTAATGTTTTTATAATTAAGTGTAAGATGTGATAGTACATAAGGTTTTGATGCTTTCTTTAAAAAAAAATAATTATTAATTTATGCATAATTCGTATTGTTTACATTTTCAGGTTTTTTCCTATGATGCAGTTTAATTTTTGGAATTGGTCTGAAAGATGGAGGAATGCTCACAGCTCCATTTGCCCTCTCCTCCATCAAGCCTTCCGTAAGTTGTGTGCATGTTTGAATTATGGAATGAATAACCAAATTACAGGTCTAAGGTTAAATCTCATTCAAAAATGGCAGAATAGTTTACCATTAGAATGGTCAATGAGTGGAATAGACTTGGTAACCATGTAGTGAGCGCTGAAACTATCAGTTGTCAGAAAAGGTTAGACAATTTTATGGATGGGAATGACAAGTGGTAATGGACATGGAACTTTATTGTAGGCCTTATGGTCTCTTGCAGTCTCTTTCATTCTTATGTTCTTATTCTCATGCAATGAAAATTAAATGTTTATAGGTTAGAAAAATGTATATTATATGTATATATATTTAGCCTCATCTTCTCTAACTTGGTTTTGGAGGCTGAATGAATATATAAAGGCACTAATAAGCAGATAATATAAATGTAAAAGTCAACCCTTTGTGTCCTTATAAGAGGAATGGCCAAGTCAGTGTATATACCCATCTTACTCCTATTGCACACCCATTCAAAATGCTTTCACTGTCCCTCCCATCTTTGCACCTCATGAATGAAGTGCCATTTATGTCCCCCACCACATAGCTCATTACAAAGAATTACAAAGGAGGAGCATGCCAACAGGAGACCTTTTGGTCCATAACTAGGTCGGATGCCAAAAAAAATTATAATAATGATAAATAAGTGCATAGTTATAGTTAAGTGATAAACAAGTAGGTCAGTAGCAAATAATAATAGATTGACAGATAAATAATAAATGAAAATCAAGCAAATAATAAACAAACAGAAAGAATAACAAAACAAATATAAAATAAGAGGCAGGCATTACAGCATATGCTTAGGTGTTTATCTAAACGAATCTTAAAGCTTCGAACTTAACTATATTGCACTGCCTCTGCAGAAAGTTTATTCCATTCATTAACTACACAATTGGTGAAGCTGTTTCTACCCACTTCCAAATTAAATCTATTTCCTGACACTTTGAGGCCATTATTTCTTGTTGAATTCTCATTGTGTGAAAATCTTGTCACTTTTGATGTCAATTCCCCTTAGAATCTTAAGGACCTGTATCAAGTCACCTCTGAGTCTATGCTTTTTTAGGGAAAACAGATTCATATGTTTTGATTGATTTTTGTATGATTTATTTTTTATATTTGGAATCAGTTTTGTGGCAATGTAGCAAGACACAACACATTCATGTCAGGGCCCAGCAGCTTTAGTTAGTTTAGCCCCACCTCTTCATTCAATCAATCCATTAATACTGTCAAGCTGTATGTTTGATAGAGGTAAGATTTTCAATTATATAGTCAGAATGGAGTGGTACCCTCCATACATATACCAAAGGCTTTTTCCCCCTTACAAGGGAGGTAGCCAAAAAAAATCAAAGACATAAAAAACATTCCCACCCATTCCATCCCTAATACACTCCACTCCCATCCACCCTCTACCCTTCCTCTTATCTTGGCACCTCCTGGATGATGGGTTATCCCTGCATCTTGTCCACTGTCCTGAGTCAGAAACAGTGTTGCAAGACACAGCACATCCACAGCAAGGCCACTTCATAAAATTGGCAACTCCCCCTCTCTGTCCTCCCATGCAGAAAAGGAGAAGGTGCATCAAATTTTTCTCACACATACTACCTCACCCCCCATCCCCCCACCCATTCCACCTCATGCATCACAACCTCATCCATATATAACCATTCTCCATTCACTCCTGTCTTCTATCCTCTCCCGTCCTTCCTCCACAGACATTCCCCTCTTCCCCAAAGCCCCTTTTACCCCATCCATCCATCTCATCCTAGGTCACCCCCTCATGTTCACTCCCTCCACTTCTGCCTTCCACACCTCTTTTACTAGTCTTTCTTCACTCATTCCTTCATGTGTCCAAACCATCCCAACGCTCTTTCATCCACCCTATCTCCCAACTCCCTTTCCACCCCTGTTCTCCTCCTCACCTCCTCATTTCTCACTCTATCCAGCCTCATAACCCCTATCATACTTCTCAGACACCTCATCTCAAACACATTCAAACTCCTTCTCTCTTCCTCTTTTATGTTCCATGTTTCTGCCCCATACAGTGCTGTTGGCACAATCACTCCTTCATACAATCTCCTCGTAGCATCCATTCCCAAATGTCTATTTCTCATTACACTTTTTAATCCACCAAGGCACTTAATCACTTCTCTCAATCTACATTCTACCTCCACCTCTACTCCCTTTCCTGCCACATTCAGACCCAAGTATCTAAAACTATCCACTTCCTCCAGTCGCTCTCCCTTAATGCTCACTTCCAGTCTGCTGCCACTTTCACCCCTTGTACATCTCATCACCTTACTTTTACCCACATTTATCTTTAACTTCTTTCTTTCACATACTCTCCCAAACTCTGTCACTAACTTCCTCAATCCCTCCTCTGATCCTGCTACAAGCACAGTGTCATCCACAAACAACAGCTGGCTCACCTCTCTGTTTTCTCCATTTTCTTTAACCATCTCCAATCCCTGACCCACCACCTTTGCATTTACCTCTCACACCACCCCATCCATGTATAAGTGAAATGGGATAGGAAGTTTTATTCTGCTAAACAAGTACAGAGCAATACAGTATAGCCATCCCTTCAAACTTGTGGGTTGAAAGTCTCTTGAAAGTTAGCTCCTTCATTTGATTCCAATGTAATAATTGAAGTATTCCTTATAGAAAGATAAGATACCAGCAGTTTGTGTTCTTTGTTGTTTTCCTAATTAAAGAATAACTACAAATTTTGTTTAGGTTTTGTAAGATGACTTATAGTTTATAGTCATATCAAATATGCTTTATAGAGATTCCTTTGCTTTTAATTACACTTACATTTTCATCATTATAATTGAATTTTTAGTTTAAGTTTTATGAGGATAAAGGAAATTATTGTATATAGCTTAGCTTTGTGACATTTTGTATTGGTAAGCTGGAGAGCAACTTGTATGGCTTCTGCAACATTTCCTTTGTTTGGTGATTATGATACTTGTATTGCATTAAATTTAAAGTTTGACTTTTTACAATTAAGAATATTTCAGCCATTATTATGTGGTCAAAAGAAATTGTACACAAGAGGTTTTAATTTTTAGTTGGTGTACAATGTTACTACTCCATATTTCTTATTGGGTCACATTACTGGCTGCTGCTTTATGGCTTCCCAAGGGGCCCATGATATCAAATGCATTAGTGACTGATATCTGCGCAGTGAGAATTGTGTTTCACTACAGGAAACACCTTGTGTATTGGAAATTAGAGCGGCATTTTGATAAGTGGAGAAGGAAGCTACCATATGTATATTATCACATTGTGAGTGTTAATATTCTTGGTCACTGAAATAGTTAAAATAATAGAAGAATTTGAAGTGTTGAAATACACTAAAAAGAAATAGCTTTTGACCTGTTATGGGGTGAAAGGCTTTCCTTTAGGGGGTGGGTGACTGGCTGAAAATCTAGGGAAAATTAGGAGCGTATAGCATTTGGCTGTTTATTTAAGGAGTACAGTAAAAATCCTGTCTTTCATCACCTTCAGGTGCTGAACAGGACCCAAAACTTGATATGTTTCTCTAATGTATTATTTCTTTGGTATAAGCAATGAATAATTAGTACAGTGTATTAATTGTTTATGTAAATAAAGGAAGAATGAAAAGATTGAGTGGAGGCTGTATCTGGGATGGTAAGTGTAAACTGATACTGTGGAGTCTGGCTAGTGTGATCTGCCAACTGCAGAAGTGCAGGACCTGCAAAGTGTGTGTTGTTGCCACATTGTCTACCAACTCAGGCCTTCAAACAAAGATACATTCTAATGTGGGCATTCTAGTATGTATTTTTTCACCCATAAATAATAATGCAAATGCTGTTGCTCCTTTACTATATACTATAATTAGGGAAATACTTTTGTCAAAACCATTAAATTGTTCAATCACTTGTTGCTTCAAGTTTCACTAGGTGGAAAACCCACAGCCCCATAGTGGCTGGCAACAGTCCTTGTGCCCTCTAACAGATCTCTCTGGGAAGAAACTTTTGAACTGTTGTCTGTGTTGTATCAGTGTGAAACTATGCTATCATCTGAAAGAGGTAGAAAGGGGAGAGCAGTTGCCAGTTGTTAGCTCTCCATGTTGCAAAAAATGTAAGAAATACAGTTAAAGTTGAGAAGAGATATCTTGGGCCCAATTTGTTGACTGAGTTTGAGGAAGTTCATGGGTTTTGAAAATGGGGAGTTTCGCTGTCCATCTAGCAGGACCACCACATGCAGGTACCCATCATTCTAAAGTCCAGTCAACTAACAAGGATGCATGTTCTATAAATTAATGCAACATTAAACTTTATACACAGGGATGGACTCCTGGCGCCCAGGGTAACTACTCCACCCATTCCTAAGCCAAGAAAGTCCGCATCATTTACCCTGACCTCAACACCCAAACATCCACTGCCCTTGCATCATCAGCCCCTCACCAATGGCCATGAGGAATTGCAAAGGTCTGTATAAATGATTTCTGAAACTGTGAACTTGTATAAATTTTATACTTTATTTGTGGCAGTGGGTGGGAATAGGTGAATGCTTTTGACTTGGCCAGCTTCCATATAAGGAGGAAGAAGTCCTGGGTATATAGATAGTTGTTGCAAGAAAAAGGTTAAGTTATGAATTTGGTATTTGGGTTTTATGTGTTTTTATAGCATCATTGAAAGGGGTGTAGATAGTAGTGAAAATAGATTTTAGTATCGGTTTCCAGGATTTAGGTTATTCTTGTAACTTGTCTTGTGCTTGTGAAAAGCTATGATTAGTGTTTTTATTGTAAGGTTAAGAAGCCATAAGCTTTTCAAATGTATTGCCTTGGAAATTGAGATGTAGATGTACTGTAACTTGTAAAAATAGTCATCACATGTTCATGATTCAGTCATAATATAAGGCACAAGGATCATGCCTCCTCTTGTTTGATTGTTTCATGAAAATCTTATTGTGTGTGTGTGTATTTACTAGTTTTATTTAGCCACTGAAACTTATGATAAGTAAAAGCAGTGGTAGCAGAGAACCAAACACATGTGGATTTGTTGCAAGGTAGGAATAGGGAATCATATGAGAGGTACAAGTAAAGAAGCAAAACATTTGTGAGGGAGGCAAAGAGGAGGTAAATGCAAAATGTAGGAATTTAATTTTTTTTTTTAAGAATAATATGTTTTGAAAAGAAGTGAAGAGAGTGAGGGGTGTTGAGTCAGGTAGAAAGGAAAAGGTAAAACATATAGATGGACAAATGTTAATGGAAGCGAAGGCAGTAAAGGGAAGATGGTTAGAGTATTTCAGAGATTTGTTGGATGTGGAGGAGGTTAAGAAGGCCCCCTTCACCCACCCTGTCTATGCATTTTGTTCTTGGTCTTCCCCCCAAATTCATTCCACCCACCTTTGTCTTCCACACTCCTTTTGTTAGTCTTTTTTTCACTTATTCTTTCCATGTGCCCAAATCATCCCAGCATTCTTTGATCAACTTTACTTGCCAACTTTACCTCCACACTTGCTATTCATCCTTCAACCCTAACTTTTCTTCTTCTTTTTCTTTGTCTTCTTCTTCGTCTTCATCTTTCTTCTTTCTTCTTCTTTCTTCCCGTAAACTCCATGTCCGTTCAGTAGTGTTGTGTGTACAATAACCCCAGTCATAAGCAGTATTCATTTTGTGTCCATCCCCAGATACCTATTTCTCATTATCCTTTTCATTTCCCCTCTAGACATTCACTTGCTTCTTTCATTGCTTACCTCCTCCATGTTCTGCTAAGCACATGACACTAATTACTTAAAACTCTTCTTCCTCTAGCCTTTTTCTTGTTGAGACACATCTTCAACTCTGTCACTCTCTCCACATATAGAACTCATCACTGTAGTTATGCCGACATTTACTTTCAGGTTTTTCATCTTGCTTATCCTCCCAAACTCAGCTACTAGTTGTCTCAAACCTTCCTCTGACCCAGCCACAAGTCCAGTGCCTTCGACAAACAACTGGCTCACCTCCCACTTCCATCCATTATCTCTTAGCAACTCCAAACCCCAACCCATCATCCTTGCATTTACCTCATGTACCACCCTATTCATGTACACTTTGAACAACCATGGTGGCATTACACAACCCTTGTGCAGCCCCACTTTCACCTCGAACACACACTCCATTTCTTACCATAAGCTCCATTACTTATGTAAACACTTTTGACTGTCCCCTCAACAACCTTCCTTTCCAACCTGTATGTCTGAAACACATCCCACATTGCCCTCCTGACAACCTGTCATACCTTTTCCAGATCCAAGAAAGCCCAATAGTAATTTGATCATATGTATGTGTATGGTGAAAGCGGTTTGTAAAAAATATTTATCTCATATACAAGAGATGCACTGGTGGCACAATCAGAAGTGCTTAGGTCTTACATTCTCCTAAATGTAGGTTCGAGTCACACAACTCCTCAAATTCTAAGTTGTGACTGTTACCTGCCTCAGCAGTCAAAATACATAGGACTAGATTGGTGATTGGCCACAGATATATGCCATCTGGCACATGTTCTTCATCTTCCACAAGCTGATTTCTTAAAGTCTTAGCAGGGGAAGCAGACGTTGTAGTGGGATGCAGAGAGCTCCTTCATTAGATTCAGCATCTTATTGCAAGGACACTTCCATCCCAGCAATTCCAAGGACCAAGACTCTACATAGTGACAGGTAAATTATATGGTCAAAAGTGTATCTAAAGATGTATTTGGGATGACCTAAATAAGTGTGTGTGATTTCTCCACTAACTTGTTGCCTATTCTAGCATTGAAATATTTAATTTTATTTATGTATAGATTCCTCCCAAAACTCCCCACACTATTGAATCAGACCAAAATGCTTCTCTTCCCTCTTCTTTCTCTACCAGGATCATACGCATTCATAAATGCCAATGTATCCTATCCCAATCTCATTTTCACCCACATCATCCTCTGACATTTCCTTTTATTCCACCACACACTCTAAGATGTTCATAGATTTAGAATTGCATCATTTGCACTTTTATCTTGAGCAGTAATTGCTAATTATAATTCTGTTTTTAAACATAATTTGATATTTATGTATTACAGTGAAAGTGAGGAAGATATCTCATCACGAAACAGCACATCCAAAGGTGCTTCTTCCAGAAGTAATGGTGTATGCACATCCACCCCACATAGCAAACCCACTTCATACAGCCTACCCAACACTCCACGAGTCACTTCAAGCAGTAGCACCAGTAATCTTAATGGTGGTTTGTTCAATGGCAGCTTAATATCCTGCCTAGCTCCCCTACACAATGCCCCTGCGTATATGGTATTAGAAAGATTAGATAGAGCAGTATTACAGGATTCTACTGCATCAACCTCGAGCCAGTATGTGACGTGTATTTCTGACAAAGACCTGCAAGGCAACAGTTCCTTGCTAAATGAAAGTTCTGTGTTTGGTGAAACAAGGGAAGTCAAACTTCCTGGAGCCATAGATTATAGCAGCTTGCCATTGCCTCATGGTGAGTCAGGATCCAGTCTTAGTCATGACAGGGGTGACATCAGTAGGCATTACAGTGAACCGTGCATACCACATACAAATAGGAAAGCTTTTAACCTTACTGGATCGCCCCAAAAGTTAAACTACAAATATAAAAACAAAGAAGGCACAGCTGTGGCTACTGGCATGCATGGTATAAAAGAAAATGGCCTTAGTGACGGTGACTGTGATGGCATAGATGCTTTAGAGGTTCAGTGGCGTTTCATCCAAACTTTGACAGAAGAACTTAACAAGAGCAAGACAGCTAACCGCAGGTTGGTTGCAGAGCTACACCAAGCACGTATGGAAATTCAAGTTTTAAAGGCTACTGTAGAGTCATATGCAGACAGTGGTCTTCAGCCAGGAGCCATAACGGGTAAGTTTGCAGTTTATTTATTTATTTATTATTATTTATATATATATGTTGAGACATTGACAGGTTGACATAAGCGGAGTAGGAAACACAGGAGTCTTAGTCTTGAGTTTATTCCTGACTAGTTTTGCAGGTATGCTTTTGAAAAAGCATACCTGCAAAAGTAGTCAGGAATAAACTCAAGACTAAGACTCCTGTGTTTCCTACTCTGCTTACGTCATATATATATATATGTATATATATATATATATATATATATATATATATATACACACATATATACACACACATATATACACATACATATACAGCCAGTCCTCGTTTAACGACGGAATATCGTTCAGAAGACCCCGTCGTTAAGCGATTTCGTCGCTAAATGAGGACCCATTGAGAGACGTACATGTTTGAGCATATAAACAAAGATTCGGAAGTAGGCAAAGTGACAAAGTGCTACATGCTAGGTTATTTTATTCAGGGAATGTATATTAATACATTTTGTATGTTTGTTTACTTACTGTCCATCTTACAATTGAAAAACCAGTCTTCAAATAGAGCTTGAGTCATCCATGCCTTTGAATTTGCGCAATAATAAACTGGCAAGGCGTGTTTATTCACATTTCTTAAAGCACGTGGATTTAGAGACCGATAGATGAGAAATGGCTTAAGCTTATATCCTGCAATATTTCCATCTAAAAGCAATGTCACTGTCTTTAAATGCCTTTAAACCAGGCATGCTTTTGGCTTCTTTGTGAAGGTATGTTCTTTCTGGAATTTTTTTCCAGAATATGCCCGTCTCGTCTACATTGAAAATTTGTTCTGGAAGATAGCCTCCTCCTTCGATTATCTTGTCCAACTCTTCAATAAATAATTTGCCTTCCTCTTCGTCTGCACTCGCAACTTCACCATAAACTCCACGATTATGCAAACTGAATCAAGTTCGAAATCGTTGAAACCATCCTTTGCTTGCTGTGAAAGTTTCAGTGCATCCTTCACCCTCACGTGTCTTAAGGGTGTTGAAGATGCTCAGCGCCTTACTTTGAATCAAACCAAGACTTGCAGTGATATTTTTCTCGATATTGTCATCAATCCACACCGAAAGCATTTTCTCCATCTCATGCACCAATCCTTTTCGCTGCCTAGTTAACAATGCGCTGTATCCTGTCGATAATTTTGCCATTTCTTTGATACTACTTTTGTTCTTGAGAATTGTAGAGATAGTTGAATGTGAGAAGCCATGGCTGTCAGCAATAGCTTGGACTTTCTTACCTCCCTCGTGCTCGTTAATGACTTTCATTTTTATATCTAAGTCGATGGCTTTCCTCTGCTTCTTAGGACCGGATCCAGTAGGAGAATTTGTATTCTTTCGTTTTCCAGTCATCATGAAGGGATAAAGTTGTATACTGTTAACTAGAAATCGCTAAAAACTTGAGGAGCAAATTTAAGTATAGACACGCTAGCAGCGTGCTACGGTTACAACTGACGAGAAGCGATCACATGTGTTTCAGTAGGTGCGAAGATTCGAATGCAGTAAAAGAATATTTTTGACAATTATTTTTTTTTTAAGAAGAAGCCGTCGTAACTCCGAGTCGTCGCTAAAAGAGATCGTTGTTAAGCGAGGACTGGCTGTATATATATATATATATATATTTTTCTCTCTCTCTCTCTCTCTCAAGAATCTTTTTTCATGTGCCAATATATTCCATCCATTCTTATTGCAATTTATTTTCATGATGTTCAAGAAATGGTTGGCCAGATTCATGCAGCTCAAAAAGTACGAGATGAGTCAATGATGGCACGCATTAAACTGGCTAATGAAGAAAGAGATGCAGCAATTACCCATGCACGCACACTTATGGAAAAATTAAATCTATCTCAGCCTGCATCACAAACTGATCAGAGAGATATTGACCGGGTGAGTTTAGAATTTGACTAGTATAGTAAAATCTCAACTGCCTGAATCATTGGGAACCCAAATTAGTCTAGATATACAGATTTTCTAGTTATTGAAAATTTGAATGCATAGAAATATAAAAAGCTGTATTTATTCAGGAAGGCACAGAAAAAATACTCTTCAGTATTTAAAGTACTGATATTTTATTGAAAACATCAGTATTTAAAATACTAATATTTTATAGAAAACATGGCATAGATATCTATGTTGTGCAAGGAAGGGAGTGGGCAGGGGATTGTGGAGTGATTATATGTGGATGATATTTTAACACAGTTCATGGATACTTCTCTCCTATTTTCTCTATTTTCTGCTTGAGGAGATGGAGAGGGGTGGTTGCTGTTAAGTGAAGTGGCCTTAGTGTGGATGAGCTGTGTCTTAATGCATTGCTTCTGTCCCAGGGCAGCGTGCAGGAGACAGGGAAGTCCCTTCATCCCTGAGGAGCTAAGATGAGAGGGAAACAAGGGTGATTGATGGGTGTTGAATGGGTAGAAGTGGATGTGTGCCTTTGATTTGGCTACCTCCCTTGTAAGGGATGAAGTACCCCTTAGTGTATAGATAGATATTTTGTTTAATTTGTGAGACTCATAACTATTATTATTATAAACTGCTGGTCCATTTGTAATCCATAAACATAAAGAAATGGCATTCAGGTGGCTGGATCAGAGGAGAAAGCTAGTGGCTGAGTTTAGGAGGGTATGAGAAATGAGAAGAATGGAAATAAATGTGGGGAAAAAGTTAGGTGTTGAGAAGAACAATGGGAGTGGGTGGCAGTGCATCGGAGGTAAGTCTTAAAGGAGATAGGTTAGAGGAAGTGAAGAGTTTTAATCATTTAGAGTCGCGTGTAACAAGAAATTGAGGAATTGGGGAAGAGTAAGTGAAGCAAGCAAGTGCCTGAAGGGAATGACCAATTATGAAAAACAACCTGGAGATCAACATAAAAGCAAAAGAGGTGGGAGCCCTCTTATTAAAAAAGAAATCTCACAATGGGTGTTGTTCCCATCTGATCTTTCCTCTTGGGGAAAAAAAAGAGAGAATGTTGTATGAAGGGGGTGTACCTACAACACTGTATGGGGCCATGGCTTGGAATTTAAGAGATAGAGAAAGGAGGAGTTTAAATATGTTTGAGATGAAAGTTTGAGAAGTATCTCATCACCTTACAAGGATAGATAGTGAGAAATGAGGTTAGGTGAAGAGAGGGGGATAGAAAGAGAGCAGGAAGGTAATTTATAATATATAGTTGTGGGTGATTCAAATTATGTCTGCCTAAATTATTTTCAGCTGAGTTATGGATATTTGAGATTTTACTATGTTTTGTAAAATATTTTGATTTTTTCTTCTTTTAAACCACAGAAACAGACACTCTTATTATATTATGAAAACATGTTTGTTTACAGGATAATGGATAAATGTTATATGCAAAACTGTGTGCAGTAAACCCTTGCTAAACCAAATGTCTTGTTTCATATGAACACACTTTTGATATACTGAAGTAGTTTACTATATGTAGCAATCTACAAGCCAATCAAACAAATTTTTGACATACCAACCTCTAAAGCAGCAAGTGGTTCAGCAGATAAACCTTCACAACTCAGTTAAATGTGATAATATCATGCACTCTCATTTACATTACCATACCTCCCCACTTACAAGGGAGGTAGCCAAAAAACAAAGGCATAGAAACCACTCCCACCCATTCCATCCCCTACATAGCCCATTCCCCTCTACCCTCTTCCCTCCCTCTTATCTTGGCACCTCCTGGATGATGGGTCATCTCTGCATATTGTCCATTGCCCTGGGTCAGAAGCAGTGTCACAAGACACAGCACATCCACAACAAGGCCACTATTATAAATTGGCGACCCCACCTCTCTCCATCCCCCTGTGCAGAAAAGGAGAAGACAGGGAGAAATCCCTTCGGGCTGCGTCAATTTATCTCTTATACATACTCCTGCAGCCCCCATCCTTCACCTACTCCCTTTCATGCATCACAGCATCATCCATACACAACCATTCTCCATTCACCCCTATCTTCAGTCTTCTCCCATCCTTCCTCAACAGACATTTCCCTCTGCCAATGCACCTTTTACCCCACCCATCCATCTCATCCCTGGTCGCCCCCTCATGTTCACTCCTACTTCTGCCTTCCACACCTCTTTTACTAATCTTTCTTCACTCACTCTTTCCATGTATCCAAACTATCCCAATACTCTTTCATCAACCCTCTCTCCCAACTCCCTTTCCACCCCCGCTCTCCTCCTCACCTCCTCGTTTCTCACTCTATCCAGCCTAGTAACCCCTATCATATCTCTCAGGCACCTCATCTCAAACACATTCAAACTCCTCTCTTCCTCTCTTATGTTCCTTGTTTCTGCCCTAAACAGTGGTCTAAACAGTGGTTTTAGCACAATCACTCTTTCATACAATCTCCTCTTAGCATCCATTTCCAAATGTCCATTTCTCATTACACTTTTCAACCCCCCAAGGCATTTACTCGCTTCTCTCAATCTATATTCTATCTCCACCTCCACTCCTCCCTTTCCCGTCACATTTGCACCCAAGTATCTAAAACTATCCACTTCCTCCAGTCTCCCTTAAAGCTCACTTTCAGTATGCTGCCCCTTGTACATCTCATTATCATACTAAACCTTGTGGGACTCCACTTATCATTTCTACCCAGGTCGAGTTTTTATCTCTAAGTGCCACCCTCATTTTTCTCCCATGCAAGAAATCTTCATCCATTTTAATCATTTTCCTTGTACACCTGTTGTTTCGAGCTTTCTTAATAGCTTTTTGTGTGGTACTTTATCAAACACCTTTTGTAAATCCAAAAAGCACAATCTGCCCGTCTGTCCCTTTCTTACATTATATCTATTAACCTTGAATTAAAAACAAATCAAGTTTGTAGCACATGATCTTCATTGTCTAAAACCAAATTGTTTTGGATTCAGTATATTGTTTTCTTCCAGATGTTTAGTCCATCTACTTTTGATGACTTTGTCACATATTTTATATTTTAGCTATTGTACTTGTAAGGGAGACCAGTCTATAGTTTGTTGGGTCTTCCTTATCTCCCCCTTTATATATTGGCACCTTTCCTTCTAAAACCAAATTGTTTTGGATTCAGTATATTATTTTCTTCCAGATGTTTAGTCCATCTACTTTTGATGACTTTGTCACATATTTTATATTTTAGCTATTGTACTTGTAAGGGAGACCAGTCTATAGTTTGTTGGGTCTTCCTTATCTCCACCTTTATATATTGGTACCTTTCCTTCTTTGAATGAGCAATCTGTTATCTTAATATATTTTGTCCATTAGTACATCTATACATTCTTTAGTATCCAATGGATTTATACCTTTGACTTTGGCTACCTTCCTTGTAAAGGGGAAAAAGTCTTTGGTATATGTATGTTTTTTCATTCTTTTCTTTTCTTTCTCTTATTTCTGTCTTTCTCAACAGACATTTCTCTTGCATTCAATGCCCCCTTTCACTTCCATCCACCCCATTCTTGGTCTTTGCTAACTCCTTCTTTCCATGTACCTAAATTGGTTGTCTTTGATCAGCCATGTCTGCTGGCTCACTTTAGGATACAAAAATACCAAATATAAACCAAACTTTCAGAAATTGTCTGACCATTTCCCTCAGTTGGTTTAGTTTATTGAGGGTTTGCTGTACATGTTAATTATCAAGTATGTCAACACGTCTATATTATTATACCACATATTAGGAATTGACGTCTGGTGGGACTAATAGTTTGTCAAGTTCTCCTAAGCAGTGTGACCATAGACCTGCGGGAAAGAATAGTGTAATTGAAGATAATGTAAACTTCCCAATATATTCTTCAAGCTCCAGCTCAGCTCATTATCAGGTAATTAATATTACACAGTAAATTTCTTAGTCATCATGAAAAGGACATGATAGCTGAATATGCACACTGTTTTTTTGCTTTTTTAACCAAAGCTTTGGTTGAGTTTGTTTTGTATATTTGTTTATTGCATGTGAATTGAATAATTGTTTGTTTAGATTGTCCTTTAGTAAGGATGTGGTATGATTACCCTGTTATGAAGCATGATGTGATGTATGTTTGTACTTAAGTCCTGTTTCTCTCTCCTCTACTATTTTTAAACCTAATGAAAAGATTGATCCCAAATAGAGTCAGAAAACACATACCTGCCTTGCCAAATCAACTTATTCAAAGGCCACTTCTCCAGCATGCTGGTCAAAAGCCTTACTCAGCATTATAAGACTTCAACAAGAAAATGCAATTTCATCCCTGCTATATGCTTTTCGTGGAACAGGTCTTGTGTACATTCTTTTCCAATTCATTCTGTCATCAATACAGTTTTGCTTAACCAAGAGCTCAAGGCTTTATTCACCCCCATTCTAGCTGTTTTCCATGGTTTACCCCTTCCTCTTGATCTCTGCACCAATTCATGACTCCTTCAAGGGTATCTATCCACTTCAAATACAGTAAGATTCAGTGTACTGTCTCACTTTCAATCAAAAATATTTTCTCTCCTTTCTCGTGTGTCTGTGGTGCATAAACACTCATAATCACCAATTTCATATATTCCATTCTCACCTTCACAACCAATCAATCCATTGCCAATGATCTCTCTTTCATAAGACCTATGGCCTCCAGAAAACTGGCAACAGCCTCCAGACAGGACCACAAGTCATGTAGAGAAATGATAATGCATTGTTGTCTGGGTATTGTTAGCGTAAAATGTGTTCTGTGTCTTCTTTGTGGTGATTGCATCTAGGTTAGTTGGAATCCATGGCCAGGCATATTGTGTGTTGTTACTGTCTTAATACCAGATGGTGTCCTGAGCACAGGCATAGTGTGGTTATTGTCAGGTGTGGGAGGGTTTTCTCAGTAGGATTGTTATTGGAGTATTGAGTATTTGAAAGTGTTCTAGCTCTTTCTCTGTGTCTTTTGAGTTTTTTATTTTTTGTCTTGTAATTTCTCTTCCAGTTCTACACTGATTTTAATTGGGAAGTATATACATACATATACCAACGGCGTTTTCCCCCTTACACGGAGGGTAGCCTAATTGGGAAATAATCAGATGATAGATTTTGTGTGGTTTTCCATATAATATCATGTGCTCATTTATTTTCTTGACCTTATAGACCCACTACATATCTTTACTAAACACTTCAACTACACCCCTGTTGCCCTGTTGCTACTTGATCTATTTGTAATCTTTGACTTAAGACCATCTCGGTTAACTAGTTTGTTGAGCAGATTTTGTTATGGCCAACACCAGATTATTTTATTTGGGTTTAGAATTTTGTGATTGACTCCATTGGTATGATGATAGTGCCTTTTGCAGGGTTTCTTCTGGTGATTGTCAATATGTTTTTTCCCATTTAGGGCACTTTCGTAATAAAGGGGACAAGAATAGCTTGATTAGTACCTTTGCAACAAAACTATACAGTTCAGAAGATTTTATTCTGCTTTGAGAATGCCATTGTAGTGTGGCTTGATTCACCTCTTTGTTATGATGATGAATACTAACAATTTTATGCAGCTTAGGGAATGCCACCATTTCAAAGAGATTACGTTTTAATACAATTTTTTGTGTGCTTCTGTGTTTATTTATTTTATTGATTTATTATTTTCACACGCTTTCTACCATGTTCAAGAATTTGTGGTAGACAAATTTGACAGCATGCTGACATCTCACATATATCTTACTCTCACTTCTACAGGAGTTGTAGGAGCCTCCTCTTGTTTCTTCTACCTCTGCACTTGGCAAACTTGCATCATGGTGATGGCCTGGGTAGTACCAGAACTTTTGCTTTCTTGAGGATATCATGTCCTTATTGTGTCAGAGTTTTTCAGTGATTTGATATAAATTTATTGATTGGGGTACTTGCATAATATTTCTTGTTACACCTCAGGCTCCTGGTTTGCTATAGTTTTTAATATTTTTATTGTTTATATATCTGCATTTTTATAATGATCATGTTGTACAAATATGAAATATGTTTATTGTCACCAAACTTGAAATTAGTGTGTGAAAAAGCGAAGAGTGGCCATAAACATGGAATCTTGTCGTCAGGGTATAACCATTGTGGAGATGCTCCGGGAGGAAAGGGATCAGGCTCTTGCACGTCTAGCAGCCTGTGAGGAAGAATTCAAGGCCCTTAGAGGAGCAAAAATCCATCATGAAGCTTCAAGTTGTAGTAAAGGTAGGTTCAGATATTAGTTAGTATTCAGTACATTTTTGTAGTATGACAAAAAGCATGTTCGCTGGCTGAGTGGGTTATGGCGTCGTTACTTGAGGCAAAGGTCAAGGGGATGGCAGTTCGAATCCTGCTACTGGCAAAGTTGAACCAAAGGCATGGTTCATTAAACTCCACGCTACAAAGTCCTCTGTAAAGGGCACCATTCTAACCTTCCAATGGGGGACTTTGTGATGTTAAACCATATCACATCACAACAAAAAGGCATTGCTCTATATGAATTTAACATGTAAATATAAGAACTTAAGTAAAAAATACCTTTTTCTTCATTAGAATGGATGTAAAGTGACTGCAAATGTGTAAGAAAACAAATGTTTCCTTTCTTCCAAGGAGGATGTATACTGCCATCAACTGTGAAACAGCTTGAATGCCTCAGCAACCAACTTCAAGAGAGCGAAAATTGTCGACACCTGCTGAGCGACCAGTGTGCACGTCTGGAGCATCTTGTTTCGTCTTTGCGTAAGAAGATAAATGGAGTGACATCAGAGGCAATCCACGATGGAACATCACTTACACTTGTAGATCTGACACTGCATGATGAACATTTGAACACTATGGGTGGCAAGTCAACATCAAATAATTTAATACAAACTCAGTACAATTCTCGCAATATGGCCAACACTTCTGCAAATCGCTCCAACCCATCCACTGGTTCATCAGATGGAGACGGCAGAGATAGTCTTTCGTCTTTAGATTCAGTAGAAACTGCTTCTGTTTCATCCTGGAGGAGAGGGGATCCAAGATCAGTTCCCCATTCATGTGAATTCAGTCAAAATGGTAATGTAAATTCAGAAACAGATCGTCAAAACATTCCTGGTGTTACAATTGTCGGACCAATCACAGAACTTTGAAATCAAATGTTGAAACTAAGATTTGAAATATAGGATATCTCTTGTTATAGGTTATAAGGATGTGCTTATATTTCTTCATATGAGTGACTGAATAAGACCTTATTTTTTATTTTTTTATTTCTTTTTTCATGTGACAATATTTTCTTTTATGAATACTATCAGGAAGAAGCTGTTATTGTAGAGTGGCAGCATTGAAATTTTGAATGCATTGTTATCTAGAAAACAGCTCAAAGTGAGATCTGATGAATATTATCAGGGTCATGTGAAAAAATATATTATTTCTATAATCATAAACTTGGGTATAGAAAACTGGGAGGAAAGTATGGTAGTCATTTTGGGCTCCTTTGGTCGATGCTCATATTTAGCCTTGTTTATGTGGGCCCACAATGTACCTAATTTCTCCTAGTCATCTAACAGAAAGCACTGACTACCAGGACACATGACTAACAATGATGAGAGTGTTGAGAGATAATTATCTTACAATTCATTCCTTTCATATGGTGCTCCCAGAGGATAAATATTTGAATATTTTCCCATCATGATAAAGCAGGGTAGAAAAACCAGGCTAAGTTGTGACTCTGGAAATTATGAATTGGAATCAGTTTCCATAACATAAAAGTATTTCAATGAGTAGTCAGTTATCTTGTTTTGAATCTGTTCCCCTAATATTTAACACTTAGCCAGCCGTGGAGCAGTGACTGGCCATATCTCCGTCCTGACTTTGTATGTATGTGATAACTTTTGCCTTCACATTGGTTTACTCTCAGTTGGTTAGTTGATATGGCCTCTTGTTATTGCTTATTATTATTAACATTTTCATTATCATCATCATCATTATTTTTATTATCATTATGATTATTATTATTACCACTGCAACTACTGTTGCTACTATCATATCTCTCTCCACTCGACCCTTTCCCTATAGACAAATCTTCATTCTTTGTATCCCCTTTACTTCATTTTCCCCCTTCAGTTTCCTTTTGAATTTCCCTGCACACAACCCCCCCCCTTTTCTTCTTTGTCTTCATCATCTTCTTCATCATGTTCTTCCTGTTGTCATTGCATCATGCCTCCACTCACATTTTGTTTTGTAGCATTCTCACTGTAATTCCCCATCCCTTCCCTTCCCACTGTCTGTTACTCTCCAGTTACTGTACTTAATTTCAAGTTGATTGTGAGTCACCATGGTTTTGGATCACATGTTGGACTCATGATTGACAGCTATTACCCTCCTGGATGAGACCTCGGAGCTTATCTATGGCCCGATCTGTGGGTAATTATATGATCTTACACACGTACATCCCAAATCCTTGCCCACCAGAGTTGGAATGTTGGCTCCCAGTGCAGAGATGCAAGAATTTTTAGCCCTGGGTGGGACTCAAACTCTGATCGCCAAATCAGCGGTTGAGAGCTGCACCACTGCACTGTTGGTCCGACAGTGCAGTGGTGTGCTTCGTGTATGTGTGTGATTGTGATTGTGTGTGTATATGTTGACCTAATTGTAGTATGCAGGGTTAGAGTTGTGCTCAAGGGATTTCATCTTTATATCTCCACTTATCAACCTTTATCATACATACATATACCAAGGCTTTTTCCCCCTTCCAAGGGAGGTAGCCAAAAAGGGAAAGGCATAAAAACACTCCCACCCATTTCATCCCTAAATACACTCCACACCCCTCCCACCCTTCCTCTCATCTGAGCACCTCCTGGATGACGGGTCATCCCTGCACCCTGCCCACCGCCCTGGGTCAGAAGCAGTGTCGCAAGACACAGTACATCCACAGCGAGGCCGCTTCATTTAATCGGCGACCCCCCCTCTCCGTCCCCCTTTGCATATAAGGCGAGGACGGGGAGAAATCCCTTCGGGCTGCGTCAAAATGTACTCACACATACTACCCCACCCCCCACTATATCATAACTTCATTTAATATTGTTGGCTTGGAGTTTTTCTTCTGAATCCACATATTGATTCTTTCACAATCTTCCACCATTCATCCCAACCTTTAGCACCCTCTCTTCTCTGCTCCATAGACATTCCTTGTGAATCCAAGGTCCACTTCATTCCATCCATCCTTCTCATGCTTTCCAAACTTCATTGTCATCTTCTTCTTCTTCTTTCTCTCTTCTTCTTCTTCTTCTTCTTCTAATCCCTCTAGTCTTTACTTCTTCATTTTATTCATATATCCAAGCCCTCTCAGCACCCTGATCTAACCTGTTTGACAGCTCCCTTTCCATTCTAGTTCTCTACCTTACCTTCTTATTTCTCATTCTATCAATTTTTGTAACACCTACCATACTTCTCAAATGCTTCATCTCAAAAACAAACTGTTTTTGCCTCCCTTGTATTCCGTGTCTTTTTGCATTCATCCTCAAATACTCATTTCTGGTAACACTTTTCATTCCATCATGAAATTTGCTTGCCTCCTTTATTCTTTAATTCACTCCCATATCCATTCCTTAATTCACTGCTTCATCTGATGCCAAATATTTAATCCACTTCCATTCTCTCACCCTTTTAAGTTCACATCCAACATGCCATCATCATCAGTCCTTGTACGTCTTTATCAATTTTACTTTTGCCCACATTCACTCAAGTCTCCTTAGCATCTATCATGTCATTTATATGTATTAAGAGTATTACAGGTGCTAGAACCAAGCACTATATGACCCCACTAATCCTATCCCTCAAATCCAACATATTCTTCACAACTGTCCTTATGAATCTTTCAGGGAATCGTGTCTTCTTTACAGGAAGCTCCCATTGAGTCATCATCTATATTCCAACTTCCACATTAATTTTCTTTGGTGTACATCATTTAAATTTTTCTCTAGATCCATCGTTCTCTTGCAACTTATCAGTTACTCTTGAATAAAAACTTAACAGATTTAATGCACAGGCCCTTCCTCTGCTATAACTGAATTGGTTTTCTGCAAGTTCCCCCAACCCTAAATATTTTGTTTATCTCACAATTTTCTCGCATATTTTGGCTATCGTACTGCTCAATGACATTGCTCCATAATTTATTTATGTATTTATTTTATTTTATTTTATTTATTTATTTTTATTTTTCATTTTTTTCCCCCCTTTGTAAATCTAGATTACATTTGCATCTTGCCAGTCTTAGACCACTCACCCTTCTGCTAATGAACGCACAATCAGTTCATGAAACTTGCTTACCAGTTATTCGCTGAACTCTTTCAATAACCAATAAGAAATCTCATCAGGTCCTGGGGCACCTCTCATATCTAGTGTTTCTAGTAATGTAACATACTTCCAGCACTTCCACTTTTATCCATCGACATACCAAGGGCTTCTTCCCCCATATAAGGAAGGTTGCCAAGTCAAAGGCATGCACCCACTCCCATGCATTCCACTCCCATCCACCACTTCCACTTTTACATCATTTGATACATCTCCAATTATTCTTCCCTTCTCAAAGACATTTTCTTTGGTGAATACAAATTGAACATTTTTGTCCATTATTTCAGCTCCTTTTTCACATATACCATTCCATGTACATTTTACTTAAAGATTATTATTTTTTAGCATGCCACTTACAGATATGTTAAAAAGTTGAGGTTCTTCATTGCATACATGAGCTATATCTCTTTCAGATTCTTCATTCCTCTCTTCTTGTGTTGTGTTTGCTTGTGTTCTTGCAAATTATTGGTCTTTTTGTTCACCTTTCCTTTGCCTTGTTGTTTTTACTGTCTCATACCTTCTGTTAAACCAGTCCCTATTTTCAAATTTCTCACATAGATGGCACATGTTTTTCCATGCCTGAGTTGTAAAACTTCTGTTATACTTTCTCCTTTCCTTGTCTTATTTTTTAGAATAAGTGTGTGTATGTATGAGTGAGAGAATTGACTATTTCCTTATCCAGGTTATTCCTAAAGTTGGTTCATCTATAAATGGAAAGCTCTTTTTCATTCCAAATGAAAATCCTTGCCATTTGTGCTCAATCCTTTCATTCTTCTAAATACAGTAATCATGTCATCTCTCTTCCTTTCTAATTAGGGGTGATAATTTTTTTTTTTTTTTTTTTTTTTTTTTTTTTTTCCAAACCTTTCCGTAAATAGTATGTCTGCTAGGCTGAGAACAATTTTAGTTGCTTTTTTAAATTTTAAACGCCATATATCCTTGTATGGGGCAGAGTTAAGGAATTAGGTATGTAGGAGACATGCATGCATGTTGTACATGTACAAGCATGAGGGTCTTAAGATATTTAGAGGCCTATAGATATGTATGTTCTCTTCTTAATATTGGTCATTGTAATCTGGTGACAGATCGTGCAGGGCATTTTTTTTTTTCCCCCTGCATATTTTGTTCAATTTGTGGAGTAATTCACAAAATTGAGATAGGTCCCATTGATTCCATAATGTGCACATTGAAATTTATTTAGACCATTATACATAGTTTATCTGTCTATATACCAAAGGCCTTCATAAGGGAGGCAACCAACCAAGGCATGTACCCATCCCACTCCCAATCTGTCACCCATAATGTTACACTTTTATCATAGCCTCTTGTGGATGAAGGTTCATCCCTGTCTTCCACCCACTAACCAGGCCAGAAACAATGCAACAAGACACATCCACAGCAGGATGCCACTACTTCATTTACATGGTGACCCTCCCTCCTCATCCCCTCATGCAAAAATAGAAAAGATAAGGAGAGATCTCTTTGTACCACATCAGTTTATAGTTCATTCACACCAATCTCTTGTGTTCTCCCTTCCACACTCAACAGACTTCCCCTTTTACTCAAGGTCCCCATTGCCCCATCTGTCCATCCCCAGTATTCTTTCAACAGACCTATCTGCCAGCTCCACACACACACTCTCACATTCACGCTCACAAAGCTAGATTTTTGTAGTTACATAAATTGCAGCAAGACATATACAGAGCAAGTGTAATCACAGATATGTGATGCTTAAAGCAAACTTTAACACAAAATGTTATGTGGGTAAACGAGCTTCAGTTGTCCAGCCTTGCTATGGAGGTGCTATGTCTTGCTGCATTGCTTCTGACCCAAGCAGTGAGTGGAGTGCAGGGATGACCCATCATCCACAAGGAGCTAAGATAAAAGGGACAACAAATGGCTGTGGGGTGGGTGTATGCCTGGCTGGGCCTCCCCCCCCCCCACACACACACCTTATAAAGGGGAAATAGTCTTTTGGTATACTCAATTTTGTGAAATAATCCATTACCTTTAATAAAAAAATAATGCCAGTTTAAAATTTAGTAGAAATTCATAATGGGAGAAGGCTCAAGTTAGTTCAATGAATTGAGATTATTGTATTTAAGATAAGCATGCATGCATGTATAAAGTTTTGTGGATATGTGAGTATGTAAATTTGAAAGTATTTGCATACTCAGGAAGTGCATTTGTATCTGAATGTCCAGTACAACTGAACCATGTTTGTGTGTAGTATTTATTTATTTTATTAATTATTATTTTTCTTATATACAGTTATTTAGAAGTTTCCACACCTTGTAATTGTTGATCATTTTTATGTTTTATTAAGTGGGTGAAATATGTATGAAGCATGTTATTTTGACCCAGCCTCCACCCTGAACAAGGAGGAAAGTCTATTGTGTATGTGTGTGTATACATATACAATAGTCCATAGGTCATCCTACAGATCTTTCTGGGAAGATACTTTGGTCTGTGTTGTACTAGTGTTTAATTAATTCTTTGTCACTGAAAGTAGGAGGGGAGCAGTCACCAGTTGTTAGCTTTCCATATGTGAAAAGGTGTAAGAAACACAGTTGAAGTTTACACATGTTGCACCACTTGAGCTGAAAGTAGGAGGGGAGCACTCACCAGTTGTTAGCTTTCCATGTGTGAAAAGGTGTAAGAAACACAGTTGAAGTTTATGTAAGCTGCACCACTTGAGAGAAAGGTGAGGGGAATGTCTGTTGAGCAGGGAAAGGAGAGGCAATGGGGGTAAACCAGCTTTGGTTATTGGACCCTGCAGTAGAGGTCCTGTGTCATGTTGCATCACATCTGGCCCAGACATTAGGCAGGGGCCAGGGCCAGGGGTGGCCCTTGGTCTTTGAAAAGATAAATGTAAAAGGGAAACATATGGGTGGAGGGCAGGTGAATGATTTGGCTGGAAACCTCACTTATAAGGGGGGAGGAGCCTTTTGGTACATAAGTAGACATTAAATAGTGAAAGACAGGTGGATAGAGCAAATTTTAGGAGAAGACTGAGAATAAGATGAATGGATGGGGTGAAACAGGTCTTGAGTGAAAGGGAAATGTCTGTTGAGCAAGAAATGGAGAGGGCAAGAGATATGTGTCAGTAGAGAATAGTTGCAAGATGATAAATTGATGTGGCCTGAAGGGATTTCTTGTTTTCTCTAATTACAAGAAGTAGAAAGGGTCATTATGTAGTGAAGCTGTGGGGATAATCCAGCTTTGGCTCTCAGACCCAGCTGTGAAGGTGCTGTCTTGCTGCATTGCTTCTGACCCAGGCACTGGGCAGGGGGAAGAGAGACGGTGCCTGGGTGATCTCATCCATGAGGAGCTAAAACGAAAGGGTGAAGGGTGGGTGGGCATGCCTTGGCTGGCTACCCCCCAAATAAGAAGGAAGAGGCCTTTTGGCATATAAATAGACAATGAGAGATTCATTAATTACTGGTAACCACCCAAAATAAAACATGTATATTATGTAGACAAATCAGTCCACAAACTTTGTTAAACAACTTCTGCTATAGACAATACATTATATATGGTATTTACTCTACTTTGGAATTGGTCTCTTCATGTTGGAAGACAAGAAAAGCTTTTGGAAGATTCCAAGAAATGTAGGCTTTTTGTGGTAGTATAGGAATAGTCAGAAATTCTCTGTTCCCCAGAAATTACCGATTTTATTTTTTTCAACTTTTCTAACTTGTTTTTCGTTTAGGTATTTGGAGAAATGTGACTAATGGGGGTTCCAACTAGGGAGAATCTCATTTTATATAGATGCATATGTGTGTGTGTGTTTACATAATTGTAATTTTCAGGAAAGGAGCAACGCTCGTAGTCCTGTCACTTACTCTCCAATAATTATCATACCTAGCTTCAAATTCATATATGGCCTGTAATTTAGTGGTGCCTCCGTACTTTCATCCTTTTGTGAATTGGTATCACATAAGCCACTATTCCTTCTTTAAATGAATACACTGTAAAACTGAATCTTCTCCACCAATTGTTCTTTACATTCTTTAAGTATTCAGTTTGTGATCCTTTCAGGTCCTAAAGCTGTTCTCATATCCAATAATCTCAAAAGATTGAGCATTCCTTTCTACATTTATATTTTTTAAATCCAAATACCAAAGCCTTTTTCCCCCCACCTCCCTTTTGAGGGGGAAAAAGCCCTTGGTATATAGATAGGAACCCGAATTATTGCTCACCTTGCCTTCGTCTAAAACGCTGCTCTCCTTTGTGAAGACAGATTGGAAACTTTTGTTATATGTGCCAGAGTTGAAACCTCAAAAACCTCTCCCTATTGTTAGCTTGGTGATTTCTTCAATGTCTCAGTTAACCATTCATAGATCTGTAAAGCAGTTTTGGTTCATCTCTGCATTTATATACAACCCTTTCAGAATTCCATCCTCCCTATAAATTCCCTTATGGTCATTTCTAGTGTATTGTGCAAGCTTTCTTTGTTTTAATGTTTTTTTATGCTATTTCACACCTTTTATTAAACCATTCTTGTTTCCATTGTGTATGTATGTGTTTTTACTTGTACTTATTTTATTTTACTTTTTCTTCAACTTTTCATGGCAAAATAATGACCATTGGAAATGATTTGTGAGCAGAAAGAACCAGCTTTTCTGTCATTCATTTTTCTTGTGTATCTTTTTCTTTTCTTACATTTGTAAGGTGATGATACATATCTATCTTTTTCAAAATAAGAAACTATAATCTAAGAACATACAATACTTTTGTGTAGAACCTTTATTTCTTGTATTCTCTCCCTTCACTTTTCACTCTCTCTCTCCATATATATATTAAAATCTAATATTTTATAGCACAAGGGTGGCTTGTTCCCATTGTGTATGAGTACTTAGATTGATATTACTGTCTATATTATTTTTTATTATTTTTATTTTTTGCATTGAGTTTGAACCAGTTTTATAACGGATAATAGTATACACTATTTATTAGGGCGTGAAGCAGCCAATGCTATTATTTAGTGGCAACAACCATTATGGGCTATTAGGTTTCAATATGTATTTTGGTGTAGTGAAATGATTATTCTGGCTGATTGTCCCCCCTAGCCATGAAGGAAGTCTTTAATTTAAAGGAAGATCAATTAAAAGTGTCAGTTAGTGCATAATGTTGGGACATGGCCAAGTCTTTTGAGGTTTGTTAGGATGTTTTTATATAGTTAAATACAATTCACCAAAATACATTATAATATTACTGGCATAAAATGAGGCTGTTGTAAGTTTTTTCAAGTTTTCCAATTTCTGTATACAATGCAGTGTGAGTTATGTATATTGAGGAGTAACCAGAGTGGAAAAGTACTGATTTTATTGAGTACTCGTGTGCCCTCGAGTATTATTGTCTAGGGCAGGCAATTTTCCTTTTTTTGTTTTAGGCTTCTTATATAAAGGCATACAAGTTTTCTCCTTTCACATATTTGCTATACAGTCATCACTCTTTAAGTAGTGCCATGTAGAGTACATTAGTGTAAGTTATGTTTGCCAGTACTGTATATTCAAAGTTTATCTTGTTTAAAATGGGTTACCAAGAATTACATAACTCATGAAGGATAGCTGTCAGAATTTTACCATTTGCAGCAGCTTTTAAGCAGTGATGTAAAGAAAGTAATTGGAAAGTAAAAGTTGAAGAGAATGGTTGACTGACGTGGGGAGCAGTCTCCCGGTTGTATATCACAGCTTTGCACTACCAACCCCATCCATACGGCCACCTGAAGTGATTATTTTTCATTACAAGGGTGACCATTACAAATGTTTTTAGTCAGGGACTTGCTGAAGTATGTTATCTTTAGGTCTTTATTTTTTTCACAATAGACATTTCTTTTCTTATGTTTTACAAGAAGAAATGTGCACATTCCATGTGTACTTTCGTAAGGCTTTGCCATATTTAGTGACAATTAGTGAGTACTATTGAATCTGTATCATGTGAGTTACACATTTTGTTTTAGTTCCAAGCTTGAGTTATTGAATAAATTGTTAATAAAATACCATGGTAACACTACAATGTAGTTATCACTTCGTTTTGCATGTATCTAGTCAGAATTGATTTCCAGTTTTAAAGTTTGTACCAATACCATACATTTGTACAGTATATATACATTCATGTTTTGTTGTCACATGTATGCAAGCAAATAATTAGCCACTGTTGGTATGAATGTTTTATTATTTTCTTTTGTGAAAGTTCAAATAACATGGTGATTATCAACTGTAGTTGCAATGAAATTCTGCATGGTTTTCATCCCTCATCACTTAGAATGAAACTTGATTGTGCATTAGTTGTTTGCATTGTCTCAGAATACATTATTATGCTACCTTTGCAGTGGTACCACCACAAGATATAGGCACAATGATGGCAGAAATGTGCAGTAGACACTTTAAAAGTAAATAAAAAAAAAATTATGTATGAGTATTCATACAAAATTTGGTCTAAAATACTAATGCCTACATCTGTGATTTTTCTAAAATTGTAAACTACAGCCAAGTCAAGAAGGTCATGATCTTGATAAGATTCATCTGGGACAAATGATGGGTACCCACCCATAATGGTCCCAAAGCAGCCCATTTCCAAAACCTTTTGAATCTTCACTTCCATCAGGAAGTCTATGTACATGCCTAAGTAAAGCCCAACTTTTAAATTAATTGATTGTTACCTGAAGTTTCTAAGTGGAAACCCACAGTAACTGGCAGTGGTCCTCAGGCTCTCCTACATATCTCTGGGAAGAAACTTTGGCTTGTCTGTACTGTGTTGGTGTGGAACTGTTTTTATGTCATTAGCTGAAAATATGTGAGAAAGCTATAGGAAAAGGTAAGGATGTTTTTTTGACTTTTAAGGATCTGGAAAAGGCTTATGACAGGGTAGACAGGAAAGCACTGTGGGAGGTTTTCCAGATATACAGGATAGGAGGAAAGCCAGGAGCTGTCAAGAGTTTTTATGAGAGTAGTAGAGCATGTGTCGGGATTAAAAATGGAGAAAATGAGTGGTTCGAGGTAAAGGTGGGACTTCGTCAGGGATGTGTTATGTTGCCCTGGCTGTTCAACTTATACATGGATGGGGTAGTGTGAGATGTAAATGCAAGGGTAGTGGGTCAGGGATTGGAGATGTTTAAAGAAAATGGAGAAAAGTGAGGTGAGCCAGCTGTTGTTTGCAGACGACACTGCACTTTTAGCAGGATCAGAGGAGGTATTGAGGAAGTTAGTGACAGTTTGGGAGAGTGTGTGAAAGAAGAAAGTTGAAGATAAATGTGGGTAAAAGTAAGGTGATGAGATGTACAAGGGGTGAAAGTGGCAGCAGACTGGAAGTGAACATTAAGGGAGAGCGACTGGAGGAAGTGGATAGTTTTAGATACTTGGGTGTGAATGTGGCAGGAAAGGGTGGAGTGGAGGTGGAGGTAGAATGTAGATTGAGAGAAGCGAGTAAATGCCTTGGTGGATTAAAAAGTGTAATGAGGAATAGACATTTGGGAATGGAGGTTAAGTGGAGATTGTATGAAGGAGTGATTGTGTCAACTGCACTGTATGGGGCAGAAACATGGAACATAAGAGAGCAGGAGTTTGAATGTGTTTGAGATGAGGTGTCTTTGAAGTATAATGGGGGTTACTAGGCTGGATAGAGTGAGAAATGAGGAGGAGAACAGGAGTGGTAAGGGAGTTGGGAGATAGGGTGGATGGAGTATTGGGATGGTTTGGACACACTGAAAGAATGAGTGAAGAAAGACTAGTAAAAGAGGTATGGAAGGCAGATGTGGAGGGAGTGAACATGAGGAGGCGTCCTAGAATGAGGTGGATGGATGGGTGAAAGGGGCTTTGGGGAAGAGGGGAATGTCTGTTGAGGAAGGATGGGAGAGGACGGAAGACAGGGTGAGTGGAGAAGGGTTGTATATGGATGACGATGTGATTGCATGAGGTGGAATGGGTGGGGGGTGAGGTATTATGTGTGAGAAAAATTTGACGCAGCCCGAAGGCATTTCTCCCCGCCCACCTTATACCCAAGGGGGGACGGGGAGGGGGGGGTCGTCGATTAAATGAAGCGGCCTTGCTCTGGATGTGCTGTCTTGCAACACTGCTTCTGACCCAGGGCGGTGGGCAGGGTGCAGGGATGACCCGTCATCCAGGAGGTGCTCAGATGAGAGGGAGGGTGGGAGGGGTGTGGAGTGTATTTAGGGATGAAATGGGTGGGAGTGTTTTTATGCCTTTCCCTTTTTGGCTACCTCCCTTGGAAGGGGGAAAAAGCCTTGGTATATGTATGTATGTAAAAGTAAGGTGATGAGATGTACAAGGGGTGAAAGTGGCAGTAGACTGGAAGTGAGCATTAAGGGAGAGCAACTGGAGGAAGTGGATAGTTTTAGATACTTGGGTGCGAATGTGGCAGGAAGGGTGGTGTGGAGGTGGAGGTAGAATGTAGATTGAGAGGAGCGAGTAAATGCCTTGGTGGATTAAAAAGTGTAATGAGGAATAGACATTTGGGAATGGAGGCTAAGAGGAGATTGTATGAAGGAGTGATTGTGCCAACAGCACTGTATGGGGCAGAAACATGGAACATAGAGAGAAGGAGTTTGAATGTATTTGAGATGAGGTGTCTTTGAAGTATAATGGGGGTTACTAGGCTGGATAGAGTGAGAAATGAGGAGGAGAACAGGAGTGGTAAGGGAGTTGGGAGATAGGGTGGATGGAGTATTGGGATGGTTTGGACACACTGAAAGAATGAGTGAAGAAAGACTAGTAAAAGAGGTATGGAAGGCAAATGTGGAGGGAGTGAACATGAGGAGGCGACCTAGAATGAGATGGATGGATAGGGTGAAAGGGGCTTTGGGGAAGAGGGGAATGTCTGATGAGGAAGGATGGGAGAGGACAGAAGACGGATGAATGGAGAATTGTTGTATATGTATGACGATGTGATGCATGAGGTGGAATGGGTGGGGGGTGAGGTATTATGTGTGAGAAAAATTTGACGCAGCCCGAAGGGATTTCTCCCCGTCTTCTTTTCTGCATGAAGGTACAGAGAGGGGGGGTCGCCAGTTTAATGAAACGGCCTTGCTGTGGATGTACTGTGTCTTGAGACACTGTCTCTGACCCTGGGCAGTGGACAAGATGCAAGGATGACCCATTATCCAGGAGTTGCCAAGATAAGAGAGAGGGTGGAGGGGTGTGGAGTGTATTAGGGATGGAATGGTTTTTATGCCTTTTTCGTTTTGGCTACCTCCCTTTGGTATGTGTATGTAGCTGAAAATAGTATGGGGGAGGAGAGCAGTCACAGATTGTCAGCTCTGTGTATAAAATTGCAAGAAATGCAGTTGAAGTTGATAGAAATCTTGGACATATCCAGAGACTATGCCCCTCAAGGTCTACTTTATAATGGAAGCAAGGGGGTTAACAGATTTTGGGAATGGGAAGCTTTGCTGCCCATCTGACTGGAGCATATGTAGGTACCCATCATCTATCCCTCACCTTTTATATGAATATATACAGTATGTATATATTATGTGGGTTAACTATTGTGGTCAATGGTCTACCAGCACTTCTACCCTTACGGAAAATATTGTGTTGCTTATAATATGTAAGGTGACTGAATCAGCAACTCCATCACAAAAGAGAGAGGCCTTCACTTAATTGGTTGGTGAACACATCAGAATATTTGGTGAAGAAACAAGAATCCACATAATTCACTTTTATTTCTCGCTGTAAATTCCTCCAATGTCATTCATTTTGTAGAGTAGATATAAAAGGGTCTGCTTACTCGTCTGGTCCACAAAAGTAGGAATGCCTAATTGCACAGAGAAGGTAAGGACACTAGGGTTGTGTTTCATGCCATAACAGAAAATGAAATGCACCTTGTACTGGAAATGCAAAGCAAGGCACTGTATTCTATACTGCTACTCCTTCTGCAAAGGATACACCAAGCAAAGGTTGTCAGATTTGTGTAACATAATTTTTCTAATCCCTACATCTGCTCTAACTAGCTGAAATTCCCTAAAGACATACACACTATAAAGAAAGTAGAAAACATCATGACTGTCCATTATCTTAAACCAATTATTTCTTTACTATAATGATGGAGATATACAAGAAAAAGAAAGGCAAAGATTCATAAAACATTAATCTTACTTCCTGCAGAGACCAGAGAAAAAAGGATGCTAACTGCAGATGAATGAGTCCTGACTAGTTGCGGTACTGTTGCTCAGTTATCACAGTTAATAGAGAATGATTTGTAGTGTCCATTTCAATCCTTTTTCAGAAGACTGTAAACACACACTTTAGGTTCTGTTTCGCAATTCATCCACTTCATAGTATAAATCAGAAATTACATAATTTTAATCAATCAATCCATCTATGTTACCCTTGGTCACTTCTACAAAAGAGATGCCCCCAGAGAACCAGCCATGGCCATGGTTCCGCCAATAAGTCAGTGAAAAAAAAAGTGTGTTGCTGTCTGGAAAATTGGTGTAGTATAATATGCTAGTTGTCTTCTGGTTGGTGGCTGTATCTAGGGCAATTTATGTCTGTTGCTAGCCCAGTTGTGTGTTGGTACGGTTTTAGCACAGAGTAGTGACCTGAACATGGGTGTGCTAGTGCAATTCTTGCTCATCTTTGGAGTGATTTCTGAAAGAGTTTGGTGGAGTAAAGAATTTGGTCTATAAGAGTGGTTGTTTTGTGATTCAAGTGTTTTTGTATAGATGTATTGTGGGGCACTAGGAGCAGGTTATTGTAGATATTCAGGTAGAATACTGCTGGAAGTGTTGGATGGAGGATGGACCCCAAAGGCACAACAACCTCAGGAACCATTCTCACAAACCCTCACCTCCACTAGGAGGTACAGCCTTGTGGAGCTGGTACCTGGTTCCCAGAACATAATTTCATACCATCTGAAATTGAAGTACTATATAAATGTAATTTCCATTTTACAATGTTCAGCAAGATGTTTTTCCTCAATTTCATGATGTAAATGACAAGCAAATACCTACAGACAAAAATAGCCAGGAAACTTGTCCCTAAAACTAGTCCATCTGCAGTACATTCAACAAGAAAGCCTTGCTTAAGAAATAGAAGAAAAGAAAAAAAAAAAGAAAAAGCTGTACCAAAGCACTATATATGATTACATAATATACAATTTAATAACCGAATCAATTATGCTTGGGTATTAAATCTTATCACATGGTGATAATTACCATCATCAACACTAGTAATGCATCAGACACTGGAATCGGTATTCTGTTGTCTTGAAGTCCTAATGGTATTTATTGGCCTAGGAGATCTCAACAGGGTAGCTGACAACCATTACTAGTAGCACCTTCATTGAATATACTAGCAGGTGACTAACCTAACTATAGTTGGATAAACTAGATTTGCTGGATACACAACCATCAGTGATAACTGAGATACAAGAAAATAAAGAGCTAAAACTTGGGAATGATAGTGCTGCTACCCATACATTTTCTGGAATTCTTACCTATGTAATGTCACTTTTACTAAAAATTTTGGTTTTGATATGTTGAAAAAAAATATATATCAAAGTATACTTATTCTATGGTTCTTATATTGTGTTATATATATATATATATACATACACACACACCCAAACCCTTGATAAACCAAACTGGCTGGGAGGAAGGGTCATATAATTTATCTGAAAAGTTCAGTTTACGATGGTCAGCATTTTTTCCTCCCAAATTGAAACGAGGTCAGTTTAAAGGGATGACACTCAGTAGGTAGTAGACAGGAAAATAACATGGGATGAAAGTGCACACAAACGAGCAACCAAACACACTAAAGGGCCAAGTGGAAATTGAGCTGCCCAGGATCAGCGATCCATCCACTTACTACAATAAAGGTCAGGTTATCAGAGGTATGCTTGAACTTCAGTATATCAGGGGCATGTTCAAACACGAGTTCAGTATACCAGAGGTTTGTTTGGATGGAGCAAGGCATGCAGTTTAAGGAGGTTCAATTTGTTGAGGAATGTATAAAATCACCCTGTTGTGGGGGATAAGAATACCACCCCTAATGTATCAGAAAAGGGAACTAAATGGGGGCAAAACAAGGAGACTTGTGGGCCTCCTTTTATTTTATTTATATATATTTTTTTCTCCCATGAAGCCTTAAAAAATAACAATGATATATATGTACATATACCAAAGGCTTTTTCCCCTTTACAAGGGAGGTAGCCAAAAAAACAAAGGCATAAAAACCATTCCCACCCATTCCATCCCTCATACACTCCACTCCCCTCCACCCTCTCTCTTATCTTGGCACCTCCTGGGTCAGGAGTGTCGCAAGATACAGCACATCCAGAGCAAGGCAGCTTCATTAAATCGGCAACCCTTCCCCATGCAGAAAAGGAGAAGCCGGGATGAAATTCTTTCGGCCTGCGTCAAGTTTTTCTCGCACATACTACCTCACCCCCCATTCCACCTCATCCAATAATAACAATAGATAAATAGATGAGAAAAAAAACAAATCTGCTAGCAACCTTAATAAGGGGGGTTCTCGTATATCACACCCATACATATATGTGTGTGGAGAGGACCAAGTGGTCGTCCTTTTAAATTGACATCGGAAAGAATCTTCTCCCTGCTGCCCTTCTACAAAACTCAACACACCTTCATCTGGAGGTGCAGACCAAAGACTGACACTTGGTCTCCAGACAAGGCCCAAGATCCTACTCTATCAACTCTTGACTGTATTTACTCTGCCTTTTCACACACAGAGAGCTGACTGCCAGTAACAGCTCTTCTCTTCCTACTTCAACAAGCCAGAGACATAAAAACTGTCCTACATTTATACAACACTTTGGTCTGTTGCTGGCTAATGTGGAGCTGCAGATTTCCATCAGTGAAATATGAGGCAAGTTACTATTTTATATATACATATATAATGTATGTATATGAAGACATTTTCATAAATCCATAGATTCATTCCTGTCATGTTATTGCTATTTCTAATTGGACATTACTAACCTGTTTGCACTGTTTGGCATCTCTCAAACATAAATGGCAACCAAAACTGCAGCAGGCTTCGTAATCATTCAGTGAATTGACCAAATCTATATGGCATCTTCAAATTGGTAGACAATTAAAATGGTCTCATGATTAAAATGTACAATAGATTACAATTCTACATGAGGGATGCAGTCTGTGTATATACATAAATTCTGAAAATTTGCACGATTCAAATCATGTCCCCCATATTAAAATAAAGTAGCAAGTATGTTTTCCACAACCCCAGACCTACCTTGTGATAAAAAAAATACACCATTTCTACAAGTTGTGTTTCTCAACCATGAACTAACTCACCAAATTATGATGTGTATCTAATTCCATTTCACATGAAATGGTCATTCCATAATGCTTTGCCTTATTACCACTACTTTGGATATTAGATGGGAGCTTGAGGGCCATATACATCACAGTACGGCTACTGCAGAATGATTTTAGAAACTGCATGATCCTGAAAATTCCTATTTCCCATAAATAGTAATACAAGTAACTCAATTACTGTTTTCCTCTTTAATGCAAAGAGGTATGAAGGAGTGATTGTACCTACAGTATAGAGCAGAAACTTGGAATAAAAGGGAGGCAGAAAAAGAAAAGATATTAATTTTAAGATGTGTTTAAGAAATATAGAAATGTGGAGATGGGACAAAGAACAAGAGTGGTGGTTGTTGTTATGGACTGTAGTTTACCAATGCTTCTATTCTTGTGGCACTGTCATACATTACCTTATATATTTGTTTAGTTACTCAACTGTAGAGAGCAGGGGTGGGCGTGAAGCTGTAAGATAAGGTAGACAGTGCCAAGGTAGGATGAGCATACACAAAGACTATACTCAAGTATATAAAACAACCTACAACCTACCACCAGTACCACACAATACAGCCACACTAAAATACATTCACACTCATATCACTAAATAAGCTCTTCATGACAGACCATCAAACTCGATACTTTACCAATAATCCAAGACATCAGTCCCATAGAAAAATCAGTCTCATGAAATGTACAACCTACACTAGGGTGCTTTCATTCAAGACACCATCTAGTATTAAAACGGTATCAACACAGAACAGGCCTGGCCACAGGATCAAACTGCCCTAGATGTAACTACCACCCAGAAGACAGTGAACACCTCATCCTACAATGCCCTATACTAACAATCCCTACACAAAAACACAGTATTTCTTCCCCAAGTGACTTATGGGCCCTATTGGTGGCTGTAGCTAGTTACCTGAGGGTTTGTGGGTCTCCTAAAAGAGAGACCTGGGGTAACAGATTGATTGATTATATAAGGGTGATTTCAATCTTTTCCTGCAAATTCTGTAGTGATCTGATGGGTAGTCATGAATCATTTGTGAAAAGAGTGTAGGTGAACACATTAAGATATTTGGGGAAGTCACTCATTAGTTACGATGGAGGAGATGTCTTGTTTGAAGTTTACTGGAATTTAGCATGTAAAGGTTGACCCATTATTCATAAGGAATTAAAATAAAAGGAACAACAAATGGGTGCAGGGTGGATTCATGCCTTGGTCACCCACCTTGTAAGTGGGAAAGTGCCTTTTAGTATATGTACCATATATGTAGGGTTGAGGAGTTGGTCTAGGACTATTTGAAGTATGCAATTAGAAATAGTGTCTTAGTGGCATATATCAATCCATCAATAGAATGCAATATTCCAAAATCATATAATCCAAACACACAAAGAATGTAAAGTTACTCTCAGCCACAAATTAAACATCTTGGTCCAATGTCATAAGGGTTAAAATGTTTCACCTTAAATTTTAGTGTTTTCCCCCAAAACATAGGTTCTTTCTATACCACAAAACTTTCCACAATTTTTTCAATTTTTATAAATCAAAGTATATTTTCAATAGATATATATGTATATATATATATTCCAATATATATATAAATATATATATATATATATATATATATATATATATAGATATATATGTATATATATATATTCCAATATATATATAAATATATATATATATATATCAATCACCTCAGAGTCCATTATTGACCTATGACACGAGTGAATCTACATGCATTGGCAGAAGGTGGGATGGGAATGTTTCAACCAGGAATTGATATTACAATTGGAAGTTTAAACTAGAAAGCCTACAAAACATACAACTGGCATTGTCTCCTGCCTTTACAGAGAACTTCATTTGATTTGGATACTTTTGAATAAATCAAATAATGCACCAATCCCTCCATATATGTAAGGGGTACATCCCACAGTGTAAATTCATATAAGATAAAAGAGTGTACTTATTTCATATTTTCATGTAATATAACCAAGAAATTAACACAATTTATGGTAGCATACAAAGTACTAACCACACATAACTTGCATAACTATGGAATGTTGCAAGTAAAATAGGCCCTTGGTAGAGTAGGTTTGTCATATATGTGTTAATTTTCATATTGGAGAGATGCATATAACAAGGGATTGGTGTATTTTGAAAAGATATTACAAATAAAAAACATTCTGTGTATCAACCAGATGTTATTCATCTCCATTCTATCACACAACTTTGGTCCCTTCATCATCCACTCAATTAAATATCATATTCAAATACATGGCACACTTCAAATCTTTCCTCTCTGGTATATATAATTTCTCTTGTCTAAACAAACAAAATTTTGTTATAAAACACCACTTAAAATATTCAAGAACTCAACTATTCTCCATCCCCATCACTGTCCCATTTTCTAAGTCTTCCAACATCAACCGTGTCAAATTTCCAGCGCTGAGTTAGCTTCTTGTCATCACATGCTGATACAAATATTTCTTTATTTCCAGGATTACTGTCCAAGCATCTTGGGTTTCCACCATGTACAAGCCATTGATGCTCCTATATAAAGATACAAAATAAACAAGAACATTAAAAGAAAACACTTATATGACAAAACAATAAATATAATGATATAAGAAAGACCTACACCTTTTACTAATGGTAACTACAATCCAGATGCTGAATAAGCATCTAAAAATTATTGAGATAATTTAAACATCTTATAATTGTGGATGGATGAAAGGGGCTTTGAGCAAGAGGGGAATGTCTGTTGAATAAGTAAGGGAGAAGGTAGGAGACAGGGGAGAATGGCTGTGTATAGATTTAAGTGAAACAGCCCTGCTGTGGATGTACTGTCTTTTTGCATTGTTTCTGATCCAGGGCAATGGGCAGGAGACAGGGATGACCCTTCATTCACGAGAAAATAAAACGAGGAGGAGGCAGGGGTGGTGAGTGGTAGTACATACATATACCAAGGCTTTTTCCCCCTTACAAGGGAGGTAGCCAAAAAGGAAAAGGCATAAAATCATTCCCACCCATTTCATCCCTGAATACACTCCACACCCCTCCACCCTCCCTCTTATCTTAGCACCTCCTGGAAGAGTGAGTGAGTGGTAGTAGGTGCATGATTTTGACATGGCTACCTCCCTTGTAAAGGGACAAAAAGCCCTTGATATGTAGAAAGATAATCATGTGCATTTACAGCTCAAGAAAGTGCAACTGCCACCCAACACCATGAGTACGAAATATTTAGATACAAACTGTATGAAATATATAACCATAACAAATATTGAGAGACCAATAGGAACCTACCACCAGTGGTAGTCTGGCAAGATGTACATCAAAGACTTCTTTCCCTTCTAAGGTAGGTAACTTTCTAAAACATGCACACACTCCCACCCATCCCACTCCCATCTGTCACCCATTTTACTCCCTTTTACCTTAGCTTCTTATGGATGAAAGGTCATCCCTGGCTCCCACCCACTGCCCAGGTCAGAAGCAATGCAGCAAGACACAGCACACACACAGCAGGAGAACTACCAGGAAGTACAACCCTGAATTAGCACTGTCAAGAGTACTCAGAAGATAATGAGAGAATACTCTGAAACAGACCAATACTCATCCCTGGAATCAATCGACTGTTGCCTTGAATTTCACTAAGTGGAAAACCCAACAGTCCTAAGAACCTCCAACTGATCTCTCCAGAAAAAAACCTTTGAACTATTGCCTCTGCTGTATCAGTGTGAGACTATTTATAAATAAAAAAAAAATTACTGCTGACTATACTTGTAAACAAAAAAAAAGAAAAAAATGGAGAAATCCTTTCAGGCGATGTAAAAAAAAGTCACACACAACCACTCCCTAACTACCCCTATACCCCACCCCTCCATTGCATCACAGTATCATCTATACACAGCCATTTTCCACCCACCCCTATCTCCTGCCTTCTCCCTTCCTCAGTCAACAGATATTCACCTCCTGCTCAATACCCTTTTCACCCCATATATTCATCTCATCCTCAGTTGTCCCCTCAAGTTCACTCCCCCTACTGCTGCCCTCCATACCTCTTTTACTAATCTTTCTTCATTTCTTCTTTCCATGTGTCTGAACCATCCCAGTACTTTTTCGTCAGCCATTTCCTTTTCCACCCCAGCTCTCCTCTTCACCTCCTCTTTTCTCATTCTATCCAACCTTGTAACCTCACCTTACTTCTCAAACATTTCATCTCAAACACATTCAAACCTTTCCTCTCTGCCTCTCTCAAATTCCAAGTCACTACCCCATAAAGTGCTGTCAGCACAATCACCCCTTCACAAATTTGGGAAGATGGACAAGAAAGATCCCCTAAAATAAAAGAAATAAAGGTAACACAGAAAGAAATAAGAGACCAAATAAAAAACCTAGATGTTAGGAAAAAGCATGGACTGGATGGAATTGCGAATTGGATACTGAAAGAGTGTATAGACAAACTGACAGACAAATTATACAAGATAATAGACTTTTCACTCAAAGAAGGAAAGGTACTGCAAGATTGGAAAGATGCATAGTACCAATATATAAAGGAGGAAACAAAGAAGATCCTACAAACTTCAGACCAGTATCCCTTACAAGCACAGTAGCAAAAATATGCAAAAAAGTCATCAGAAACAAATGGACCAAACACTTGGAAGAAAAGAAAATAGTAAACCCTAAACAATTTGGCTTTAGAAGTGGAAGATCATGTACCACAAACTTAATATGCTTTTACTCAAGATTAATTGAGATAATACAAGAAAGAGATGGCTGGGCAGATTGTGCCTTCTTGGACTTGCAGAAGGCATTTGACAAAGTACCACATAAAAAATTAATAAGAACAATTGAAAAAATAAGAGGAATACAAGGTAAGTTACTGGAATGGATGAAGGATTTCTTAATTGGGAGAAAAATGAGTGGTAAAAATTCAAACTGGGAAGATGTGAAGAGTGGCATCCCGCAAGGCTCTGTATTGGCTCCTTTAATGTTTGCCATATATATAAATGATATGGATGAGGGAGTAAATTGTTACATGACCTTCTTTCCTGATGATGCCAAATTACTCAAGAGAGTAAGAACAGAAGATTGCAGATTGCTAGAAGAAGACCTAGACAAAATATGGGAATAGAGTCAGAGATGTGTGAGATGAACTTCAACATTAAGAAATGTAGCATAATGGAATTTGGAAAAAGCAAAAATAGAATATCGGGGCAATATAAAATTGGAAACAAGGAAGTCAAAAAAGTCGATTCAGAAAGGGACCTGGGAGTGATCATCTGAAGTGACTTGTCACTTAATAAACATGTCAATAAATTATTTGGAGAGACTTTTAACTTATTAAGATCAATGAAAGTGGCCTTCGACTACGTGGATGAAGAAATGGTAAAAAAAATAGTGGTTACACTAATAAGACCTAAACTAGAGTATACTGCAACACTATGGGCACCTAGCACAAAAAAGAACATAAGAAAATTAGAAAGAATCCAAAGAGCAGCAACAAAAATGGTACCTACACTATCAAATTTGACATACGAACAAAGATTGGAAAAATTACCTCTATCAACACTGGAACAGAGAAGAGAAAGAGGTGATTTGTTGACTATTTACATACATATACCAAGGCTTTTTCCCCCTTACAAGGGAGGTAGCCAAAAAGGATAAGGCATAAAATCATTCCCATTCATTCCATCCCTGAATACACTCCACACCCCTCCACCCTCCCTCTTATCTTAGCACCTCCTGGATGACGGGTCAAAGGATGGAAATTCTCAAAAGAGATGACTTATTAAAATGGGACAGAAGAGAAACGAGGACACTAAAAGAAGCTAAAGAAGGACGGTTACAGAAGAGACTTGAAAAAGAATAGCTTCACACATAGAGTGATTGATGCCTGGAACAAACTAAATAGAGAAACAGTGAATGCCAAAACAATACACGATTTTAAGAATAAACTGGATGTGGAGAGACACGAAAACAGGTTACTACAAGCATAGCTCTCGTCCCGTAAAATACAACTAGGTAAATATAATCTTTGCATCCATTCCCAATTGCCTATTTCTCATAAGACATTTACTTAATTCTCTCAATCTACAATTTACTTTGATTTCTACTTCCTTTCCTGCCACATGCAACCTCAAATACCTAAAGCTATCCACTTCCTCCAGCTTCTCCCCTTTTCAACCTACTTCCAACTCGCTTTTTACCCACATTTACCTTCAACTTTCTCCTATTCCATATCATCCCAAACTCTGTCACTAACTCCCTTAATACCCTCTCTGACCCTGCCACAAACACAGTTTTATTGGCAAAAACTGTCTCACCTCCCACTTTTCTCCATTTTCTTTAACCATTTCCAATCCCCTACCCATTACCCTCACATTTACACCCACGCCACCCCATCCATGTACACACTGAACAACCATGGCAACATAATGCATGCCTGACACAGCCCCATCTTTACCTCAAACCACTCACTCTCTCCATTTCTAATTCTAACATAGGCTCTACTCTTATAAGAACTTTTGACTGCCTTTAACAGCTTTCCCCCAATTCTACATATCTGCAAAACCTCCCACATTGCCTTCCTGTCTACCCTACCATTAGCCTTTTCTAAATCCCTAAAGGCCCAAAAAAATCATCCTTACATTTTCCTAAAGCTTTCTTACATATCTTTCTACAAAAACCTGATCCACGCAACCCCTACCTTCCCTAAACCCACACTGTTCCTCACCAATTACTTCCTCTGTTCCTATTATAATCCTCTTAATTAAAACCCTCCCATAAGCCTCTCCAACCTACACTCAACAAATTGGTCCCTCTGAAACTACTACATTCATATTTGTCCCCTTTTCCCTTGTATGAGGGGAAATCAAAAACTTCACAGAATACTGCCATTGCTTAAACACAAGCAGGTAAGGTCAAGACAAAACATGTTAGCACACGTCACTCAAGCCTTAGCTCGTAATTGGTTACTTGCAATAAGTTATGCAGCGAATACTATAGAGTAAGGATTCTCTTAAACAAACTTGCTTTCCTGAACCAATTAGCAGCTTTGGGATAAGAGCAAACATTAAATTCTTGGTGAAACTTGAATGGAAAGGGTTGCAGATTATTGAGGCTTTGCAGAGTTTACAGTGTTGATGCTCCACAGAAAATAACCATCTACAAGTGGATTCAGTGATTCCTAGAAGGCATGGAAGATCTGGAAGATGATCCTCTGACTAGGAGACCAAGAACACTGAAAAATTATGAAATGATTGATGTGGTTAGAAATCTAATTGAAGAGGGTATAAGAATAACAGAAATATCATATGGCTCAGCAAATTCAGTTTTCCATTAAGATCAACTCTGCAAGCTTTCTGTGCAATGGGTCCCAAAAGTGTTTGCACCCAAACCAGCTGATTCTTCATAGTGATCTTTCATTGGCAATTCTTAGTAAAACTGAGACCGATGAAGAGCTGTTTATGAGGTGAATTATTACAGGCAATGAGACCTGGATCTACCAGTATGATCCTGAAAGTAAACTGCAGTGCAAACAATGGCTTCCATGTGGATCATCTGGACCAATCCAATTCAAATCTGGCCACCATTTTCTAGGATTCAGGAGTGATACTTGTAGATTACCTTCACAGAAAAAGAATGGCTTAAGCACAAGTTTTAGGGAAATTGAGGATGACACTGGTCAAAAAATGGTGAGAAAAACTGTATGGTTGAATTCTCTTTCACCATGACAATGCACCCGCACATTCTGCAAGAGTTGTGAAGGATGTGATTCAAGAGTTCCAATGGGAAGTGTTACCTCATCTGCCTTACAGTCCAGATCTCCCCCATAAGACTTCTTCCTCTTTCCAAAGCTCAATGAATTACTTAAAGAAGCCCACTTTGAAAACGTGGAAGAAGCAAAAAATGCTGTAAACACATGGTTACAAGAAAGGGCTGCTGAGTTCATCAAAGAAGGCTTAGATGGGTGGAAACATCATCTTCAGAAGTGTATTGAGCAGGATGGTAAGTACATTGAAAAATAAGCACTTTGTGTTTGCTCACTTCAATTAAATACATAATCTTTGGAAAAATTTCATTAACTTTTTCATTTATCCTCATAAAGCAGAACTGTACAGGCACTTCTCCAGTCCACCACTCTACCCTCCATGTACATTAAAAGACCCGAACCTAAGGGTTCTGATGGGACAAAACTCCTCCCAGACCCTCTTATGCCTTGACTTCTCATAGGAATGTACCTGTTTGGGTTACAGACAGCAGGATGTCTAGTCCCATTGCTACATCCTGTTTTGGCTACCTTTTATGACCCATGTGTGAAAATTTGGAGACAGCATTCTTTCTTCCCCCTACCACAGGTGGGGGAGTTTTAAGCAAAAAATGGATATGTATATTCTGAAAATCGGCACAGGGCAACCTCTTCAATACCAATCAAATTCTTGCAGGCAGCATCAGCTGCCTGATGTATGATGATTTGATGATGCATCACAATACTTGCATTATAAAATATAAAGTTACAACTAGTATTTGTTCTCTTTCACTCTAGATATTAATAACTACAGAAAATATGATCAAGCCCGTTCACAGAATATGGGGGTCATTAAGCTACAACTATAAATATAATCAAGATGCCAAGGCTGGCAACTTCATACACCCACTCGCACCTCACGACACCTAAATAGGCGTTATCGTATGGAAGGAGTTAAGAGTGGGGGGACAGTGACAGTACAATAAAGTAGCATTATTTCTCTAAGAGTTCATAAT
>NC_134781.1:69240047-69307547 GCF_046742065.1 Oratosquilla oratoria | reverse complement strand
GGAAGAGGTTAAGCCTGGTGTGAAGTTGTTCAGTCTCTACTTTTTTTTAACACCAGTTTCATGTTCGTTTCTCCCTGCAAGCTCGGGTTATATAAGGAGTCAGATGTTTGTCCACTATGTTATTTCTGAAGAAGCCCTGGTGGGCAAAACGTTAAATACAATGGATCCCATACTCTGCATTTGGCTTCTCTCCTACAGTTGCATAGAGTATTGTTTTCAGTTGCTTAGTTGTTAATATGATATGGTAAGTTAAAGAAAGAAAATACTTATTATAGTGTATTCGTATTAGTAAACTCATAATAGGCATCAGCTAGACGTGGTCGTAAGTACGTAAATATCCTTCATCCATAATTTATCAAACTCTTCCACAAATACCTTAGCTGCAGGCTCATCACTGCTAGCAGCCTCACCTTTCGACAACACGTGGTGAACCTGGTAACGCTCTCGAAAGCAACGAAACCACCCAGCACTCATGTGAAGCGTATTCTTCACCTGCACATTCTTTCAACATGTGAAATTAACTTGTAGCCTTACTTTGCACTGCTTGCAACGTCACTCTCACATTTCTTTGCCTATTATCTTCCAACCATGTGTATAGCAACTTTTCCATCTCTGCCATAACTGCCATACGCGATGCAGGTTGCCACAACTATCTTATGCACTGTGCTGCCAGACATGTACAGTAAACTCATAATAGGCATCTGCTAGATGTGGTCGTAAGTACGGGTGGTCGTAACTTGCGTACGTCGTAACTTGGATAGTGACTGTATATAAAAAAAATATTTTGTCATATATGTAGTTTATAAAATTATATATATCATAATTTTTGGCTGGCAGGAAGACCACATCACTTCATAGAAGGTATGTAAGGAACATGAGAAGAAAAAGGCTATGGAAATTACCTCCATGATTACGTGAAATGACTCAGATGCAAATGATCAGATTGTTGACATGATTAGGTTAAGTATAGAAGAAATGGCTCGTGTCTAATGAAAATGTATTTCGAATTACAAGCCATAGCAAATGAAGCAATCAGCAAGTCTTTGGAGTTAGCAGAAGAAAATTTTTAAAAGAATTGGAATAGTGTAGACCTTATGGTCTCTTGCAGTCTCCTTCATTCTTATGTTATGTTCTTATGTCTTGCATTCACTTATTTGTGGGTTCATATCCCACACTCTTCTCCAATTCCCAGCAGTGACTGTTACCTGACCCAACAGTCCATGTGCATAAGGCAAAGGTACCAGCTTCAGCTGCAGCTATGTGCCTCCTAGAACAGGGTCCTCACCTTCTTCAATTAAAGAGTAACAAGCAAAGACACGGGAACTTGTACAGGAAGATGAAGACAAAAATAAAATGAGAACAGACATAAAACAGCAGTTTTTCTGGAGAGTTCTCAAGAGAGTGAGGAAAGGGTTTTGAAAAATATAGGAGGGTAATATTGTACTGGAACACTATAAGAAAACTAAAAATAGCTTATGTTAATGTAGATGGTACACTATCGGCCAGGTTGGAGAAAAATGAGCCTGACATTTTGTGCTTAGTAGAGACCAAATTCCCCCCAAAAATGTTGATTTACAGCTGGGGAATCATAGATACATCACTTGGAGAAGAGACAGAGAAGACAAATTGTGTGTTGAGGTGATAGTTGTTGTGAGATATGACATAATGGTAGAAAAAGTGAATCTGAGTGAAATAATCTACCTGAAAATTAGAACAAAAGAGCTGAAAAAAGGCACCTTTGCTTATGGATTGAAACAGCATAGATTTTGTACAAGAGAAAACTGGAGAAACAGATTGAACTTTACTTGCTATACTAATACCAAATGGCTGTAATTGTTTAAGTATGAACTGATATTTTGCAACTACTACAGTTTTAATATAGAAATCCATTAGATAATTAAATAATAGACTTATTCTATTCACTAGAGGGTTGAGGGGAGTGGAGTGTATTAGGGATGGAATGGGTGGGAATGGTTTTTATGCCTTTGTTTTTTGGCTACCTCCCTTGTATGGGGGAAAAAGCCTTTGGTATATGTATGTATGTATGTATTAGATAATAGACTTATTCTATTCACTAAAACTTAGTCTATTGCCCCTACTCACTTGAATGGTTCAGGCATATTTTCTTTGTCTGAAGGGAGTAAAGGAAGTCGCTTATAAAAGAACTCCCAATCAAATGCCCCTCGGGCCCCTTCATCTTGTGCCCGGTAAGCAAATGTTTCATAGTCAATAACATCAATGAAGGGGCAAACACATGTTCTGGGATCTTTTGCTATGGGTTCTGGAAATATAAAGAAAAATGAGACATTTTAGTAAACAAAAACAAGAAATATCATCTTGATAAATAGAAAAACAAAACAATTATATTTGGAATCATTCATTCAGTTCTTATAATCAAAACTATCTGTCATTGGACATGGTCTCTTACATACCCACAAAACTTTCTTTATAAGCAACATGATAACCCTTTAGCTGAATAAGATTACTGTCTGATCTTATATATACAAACATATACCAAAGGCTCTTTTCCCCCTTACAAGGGAGGTAGCCAAAAAAACAAAGGCATAAAACCCACTCCCACCCATTCCATCCCTATCACACTCCACTCCCCTCTACCCTCTTCCCTCCCTCTTATCTTGGCACCTCCTGGATGACGGGTCATCTTTGCATCTCGCCCACTGCCCTGGGTCAGAAGCAGTGTCACAAGACACAGCACATCCACAGCAAGGCTGCTTCATTAAATCAGTAATCCCCCTCTCTGTCCCTTCATGCAGAAAAGAAGCCAGGGAGAAATCCCTTCAGGCTGCATCAAATTATTTCTCACACATACTCCCTCACCCATTCCACCTCATGTATCACAGCATCATCCATATACAACCATTCTCCATTCACCCGTCTTCTGTCCTCTCCCATCCTTCCTCAACAGACATTCCCCTCTTTCCCAAAGCCCCTTTTACCCTATCCATCCATCTCATCCTAGGTCAACCCCCCATGTTCACTCCTTCCACATCTGCTTTCCATACCTCTTTTACTAGTCTCTCTTCACTCATTCTTTCCATGTGTCCAAACCATCCTAATACTCTTTCATCAACCCTATCTCCCAACTCCCTTTCCACCCCTGTTCTCCTCCTCACCTTCTCATTTCTCACCCTATCCAGCCTAGTCACCCCTATCATACTTCTCAGACACCTCATCTCAAACACATTCAAACTCCTTCTCTCTTCCTCTCTTATGTTCCGCGTTTCTGCCCCATACAGTGCTGTTGGCGCAATCACTCCTTCATACAATCTCCTCTTAGCATCCATTTCCAAATGTCTATTTTTCATTACACTTTTAATCCACCAAGGCATTTACTAGGTTCTCTCAATCTACATTCTACCTCTACCTCCACTTCCACTCCTCCCTTTCCTTCCACATTTGCGCCCAAAACTATCTACTTCCTCCAGTCTCTCTCCCTTAATACTCACTTCCAGTCTGCTGCCACTTTCTTCCCTCGTACATCTCATCACCTTACTTTTACCCACATTTATCTTCAACTTCCTTCTTTTGCACACCTTCCCAAACTCTGTCACTAACTTCTTCAATCCCTCCTCTGATCCTGCTACAAGCACAGTGTCGTCTGCAAACAACAGCTGGCTTATCTCCCACTTTTCTCCATTTTCTTTAAATATCTCCAATCCCTGGCCCGCTACCCTTGCATTTACCTCTCGCACCACCCCATCCATGTATAAATTGAACAGCTAGGGCAACATAACACATCTCAGACGAAGTCCCAACTTTACCTCAAACCACTCACTCTCTCCATTTCTAATTCTGACATACACTCTACTACTCTCGTAAAAACTCTTGACAACTCCAGACTGGGCCCAAGATCTTTCTCTATCAACTTCAACTGTATTTCTTAACTTTTTTAAACATGGAGTGCTGACAACCAGCAACTATTCCCCTACCCCTTATTACTTTTGGCCAATGACATAGAAAGTTCTACACTAATACAATACAGAACTAAACGACATGTTCTCTCAGTGAGTGCAAAAATGATAATAGAATTTAAGATCAAACTGGATGCTGAAAGATACAATAGCTTGTCACTACAAGCATAGCTCTCTTCCTGTAAAATACAACTGGGTAAATACATGGAGATTATCCGTTAATAATGATCCAACACAGTAAATACAAAATTGCACCAAGAAACACCCAAACCTATTGGTACAAAATGCAACTATAGCTGAAAAATAACAGAATGAAAGCTTCAACCTAGAAATCATCAGTGTTATTACTCACATCAGACAACAATGAAAAAATAACACCCTATAATAAAATTAAATGGCCAAATACTTTCACTAGAAAAAAATTCTAGGCATCACAGCTGATACTCGTGACTTTCAACCTACATATAAAAGACATGACAGCAAAACTGCACGCCCTGACTTTGGACAACAGAAAGAAACTCTAATAACCATCTATAAGCAATTCATAAGAACCACACTCTACTAGGCCTCTACAGCATGATTCCCATCAATCAGCAAGACAAACTTTACAGGATCAGCAATTTACAAACTTTACAGAATGAAGCACTGAGGAATGACAGGATGTACCAAAACCACCCCTATTAGACACCTGCATACAGAAACCAAAACCCCTATAGGACATCACATGACAATGACAAGAACACAATTCTATGCCAAAACCCTAAACATCACACACCCTTCACATTACATTTCACAAGCACCACCAATAGAATATAACAAAAAGCTGCATCAGCAGCATTCTACTCAAATGTCTATAACAACCTACCACCTATACTACACAAAATCATACACACTCAGATCACTAAACAAGCCCTGACTACCAAACTTAATACTTCAACAAGCCACAGACATAACCTCCACTGAAACAACCCTCCCACACCTGATAAGAACCACACTGGCACACCTGCACTCAGGACACCCTCCAGCATTAAAACATTACCACCACAGAATAGGCCTGGCCACAAATTCAAACTGCCCCAAATGCAACCACCACATAGAAGGTGCATTGTTGTAAAAAGGGTCGTGGTACTCACCCAGATTACCAATGCTGCTCCCAGACAAAGCTGGATGACAGCATTACAGACAACTGCCTATCATGTAACACTTCACTCCATACTATACAACACATTATGAAAGACTGCATTGTACAAAATCATGCACACCAACAATATAATATACACCCTATAAAGGATTTTTGGGAAAAAACCACTCCAGCCATGGCATTCCTCAGGGAGATAGGACTGTTAGGCCACACAGTCTAGGGAACAACAACAACCACCACCACACAAGAAACACAGAACACACCACTGTCCAACACTAACAATCCCTTGACAACAACAAAATACATCTTCCTTGAGTGACTTATGGTCACCCCCCAGAGGCTGTAGGTCTTCTGCAAGAAACCAAGAGTCAACAAAATGATGGACTGATTGATTTACTCACACTTCTCTTTTCTTTCACTATATTCCATACATTTTTCAGTTTTGCCTGGTAATCATCCTCTTTCTCCATGTCATTTAATTTACTTTCAACATCTCTCTGGCTCCTTCCCCTCTCTTATTTCTCCACTTTACATTTACTCTCAATCTCCCATCTACCACATCATGATCAGACATTCCATTGGTTTCTCCTTCTAGCACATTCTTTTCCAAATCTTCCAATCTGAAACTGAATGTATCTGATCTTTGCTAAATGAAATATATAAGGAGCATCAACATACCAAAGCAGTTAACAGAGATGATTTTTAACACTTTTGGTATCACAATGCCTGCTCCTCTAAACAAAGTTTTCGGGGCATTAACCAAATCAGTCTATATCAGGTATCATCATTCCTTTAGGGTTAATTGAAATAGTCTTCACTTATTCAGTTGGATAAAATCTTCTGGCACTGGCAAGAATGAAATATGCAAAGAGGCATTTCTGTGCCAATGAGTTCAACATCAATATGAGTATGATACACATATCTATAAATGTGTACCAAAGTATACCTGATTAAAAAGAAGCATGGTTATTTGCTACATATAAGTGTACATTCTCTACATGGCATAATGTAAAGGTGTGAAGGGATATTTCTGCCATATTACGAGACTGTCACTTCTGCTACTATGCAACGATCACTACTGACGATACTGTACTGTTCATAATGCAAATGCAGCATCTCTAATTTGACTTCACAAGGCAAGCTTTCTACATGTTTTGAATACCAGTATTGTAAGATAATGACATCAAACAAAGCTGCATATTCTAAATATACAAGAATATGAATGGCATGACTTAAGAGTTCACTACTTCCTTATACAAGTACAAATCCCAAAACACTTCACTATGAAATGTGGGAAAACTCACAAAAATTCAACATATCCCAAAATCTCTAGGTCTTCCATAATTATCAACAATTCACAGTTGAATAAAATATAATTCATAATGCAGGAAGTGCTATTTAAGATTGAGCAGATATTTGTGAACCACTAATTAGTATAAGGGAACCTGCATGGAACAGTGGGTAGTGTTTTTGCCTCAGATATGGGGAGCCTGGGTTCAACCCCTAAGTAAGTGCCACACCACAATTGTTGAAGTCATACTTTTGTGGTTTCCCAACCCCTCTCTGCAATGGCATACAGTACAGGTGCAACAGACCAGTGTTGCATTTCAGCACTAGCACCTAGTCAGTAAGGTCTAGCTGATTACACTGGTTTCAGACTACATTCACAACCACAGCCATTCCAACATGCCTAAATCTTCTCATGCACTTCTCACCATACATTCAACCTTACCAAGCTGGATTTAGCCGTGGTATGATACAAAGGCTGTATTGTCCCCCATGGGATAGGCCAGTGGACCACTGAGGCTGAACTCAATTCAATTAGGATGAAATACTAAGTAGTAGTAGCCTCTGCTCTTGCTTCCTGAGGGAAAGTTTACATCCCTTGAAGTATCATATATTTATTTATAGTATCACACACTCTATACTAGACAAATGAATCATAAGTAATAACCCCTTCTACCTGTAAAAATAATACCTGTGTTAATTTATTTTTCTTTCAACCTATACACCATTTACCACAAAGCAAAGGAGCATGGGGGGAAAGAAATATTAACAACCTTTCATTCCCATCTCACTAATTCTTTACAATCTTTCCTATTTTAAACCAAAAGACAATTGCACATTTCTTTCCCATCAGTAATGTCAGTTCATCCCTGATATACCCCTTTCATGGAAAAGATTGTGGCCTCAATCTACACACTCATCTCAAACTTGCTCTGTCATTCATAAAGATTATTACATCCTGACCATACTAGGTTCATTCATCCCATTCATCTATGAAAAGGTCCATGGTGTAAAGCATACTTCAGTACCCTATCTTCACTAAATGAATATTTGTAGAAACATCACTGTTAGATACTCCATAAATCCTTGCCATCATTTCTGAAGAATTAATGCCGAGAACATCAAATTGAATTTTACCTAAGAGTGGAGGAAGCCAGTTGGTTGTGCATTCAGTATGAGAGTCTAGGAAGATTATAACATCTCCTTTCGCCATCTTGGCACCAGCCAGACGAGCACGAATCAGTCCAGACCTCTTCTTCAGGTGAATCACTTGTACTTTGGGAAGGTTTTCTTTGACATACTCGTCTAGTTTGCCTTTCAAGAAATCTTTGAAAGACAAAAGTAACAATTCATTAGTGATTTAGAAAATATGCTTTATGCATTAAAATCTGTTGAGAGATTTTAATATAACAAAATTATCAAATCACATTCAACGCAATGGATTATGCTGTATAACATATTCTGTGATCATACTATATCAAAGCTTGGGGGGGGGGGTTCCTTTGACAAAGTTGTCTAGTCTTTTATCAATAATTCTTCTAAAACTTCAATATCATAACATGGTACAAGACACTTCAGTGTGATTTCATATGTGAAGTTGCTTTCATAAACACAATGATGTAATTGTATAATTTAATAATATCACACCATGTCTTTATCTATATCCTACTACTCTAATGATAATTCATTCTATATATTCTGTTAACCAAAACTTTCAAATGCACATTACTATGCTACTAGAAAAAATAATCAAAATACACAAAACTACCTTTTGTACTAGCATCATCCACCAAAAGCACTTCAACAAGTAACTTGTCTGGTGCACGGTTGATAGCAGAAACGGCTGTACGCAAAAGAGTTGACCAGTGCTCATTGTGAAAGGGAACTACCACAGATGCAGTTGGTAGATCTGCTAAATAAACCTTCTTTGCACACCTGAAGTAATATTCCAAAATATTAGTACCATATAGAACTATAGAGTAACTAACTTCATATCTTTAGTAATATCCTTTGACCCTTCTCTATCTGTCTATTGCCTTAATCTAAAATTCTCTGACCACTAGCAATGAAGTAAAACAAATCATATGAAAAAATATACTTTGTGAGGCCAACAAAGTGAAACACATAGGGGAAAACTGACAGCCAATGATTGGCCCCTTCCTTCTATTACTATCAGCCAGAGACACAGAAACAGCCCCACAACTAGGTAAATACAACTAGCATGAAGAAATAGTGTGTGCAAACACAATACAAGAATTTAAAAACAAACTTGATCTTGTGAGATACAAAAACGGGTCACCACGAGCATAGCTCCCCTTCCTGTATAATACAACTAGGTACAACTAGATAAATACATACGAACAAAAATTATCCAAATTGGAACTACCAACACTGGAGCAGAGAAGAGAAAGAGGAGATCTACTGACTATCTATAGAATCATGAAAGGAATGGAAATCCTTGATAGGAATGATTTACTAAAATGGGACAAAGGAAAAACAAGAGAACATGAAAAGAAACTCAAAAAAGATAACTATAGAAGAGATCTGAAAAAGAATAGCTTTCCATACAGAGTGCTGGATACCTGGAATAATCTAGATAAAGAAACAGTGTGTGCAAACACTATTCAAGATTTTAAGAAAAAAATTGATGCTGAAAGATACAAAGACGGGTCACCACGAGCATAGCTCCCTTCCTGTATGATACAACTAGGCAAATGCTAATACAACACAAACAACAGTCCACAGCTTCTTCCCTGAGAAATTTATTGGAGGGCCTGAAGGCCACTGCCAACAACTGTGGAGCTGCAAGTTTTCAGTCAGGGAAGATCATGGCAACAATTATGAGTCATGAAAATATTTTGTACAGATGTTTATAATAGTGTTGTACAGTATGTAACCAATACATCAACTGACTATGTGGGGAAGTGGAAGGAAGCATACTACAGATGGTTGCACTAAATATGGTAATAAACACCTCTGTAGCATTCTATTCAACTAGCTATCAATGCCAGCTCTTTGTGTGTGAAAAAGTGTAAGAAATACAGTTAAAGACAATACAGGAGAGATCTTAGGCCCAATCCAGAGACTGAGTGTTAGCCTCTCAGGGCACCTCCTCATGAAGGTAGGGAGGTTGACAAGTTTTGAAAACAGGCAACTTCACTGTCCATCTTGCAGGACCACGCATGCAGATACCTGTCACTGGTCCCTGTTCTAGGTAAATTAATACATATGTAGCAGTAAGATGAATTAAAATTTGATTAATGAATCTAATGCACTGGCTTTATCAATACCAACAATCAGCAATGAAAAACTTTATCACATACTTGGGATGTCTAAGATCCTGAAGCGAGCGGTTTAAAGCTATATTATCTGAAGCTCTAGCATTAAAACCATTAACTTTATAGAGTTGATCCTTTTCCTGATCATGTCCTGAAGGAAGGTAATAAGCCTGTCCATTTTCACCAGGACCTTTGCGTTTCTTCTCGGCCTCTATTAACAAATAATCATTCCAGTCTTTGTAACTTTCAGGTTCCGGTAGTTTTGTGAAAGATGGTACCTGTGGAATTAATAAGCAGTAATAAGAAATCCATACAATTATATACTGAAATTTTACAAACTTAGAGGATTAGTGATACCATGTAAAGCAAAGTATGTAATTAACTTAAAGAGAAGCTCAATGGCTTCAAAAAGGCACTGGTAATTCTTGGTAGAGTGAATCAACATTTATTAATTCAAATTGTGAACATTATCCCAGGCAATTTGATCACCTTCAACACCACCCTACCTCCCTCCCTTTTCTTCCATCTCCACTTTATGTTCATTCTATCCCTCCCACAAGACAATGATCTACAATAATCAAACAATCAACTGCCTTCTCCACTGAACACACTTATGTCTATAATCAATCCAATGCTCCTTTTGGACACCACTACATAGTCCATTAATGGCCTTTCAACTAACTTCCCACCAACCATCCTAGTCTACATATACTTATGTTTGCCTTTCTTCTTAAACACTGTGTTTGCTATCATCATTTCCTTTTCAAAATATATCTCCAATGCCTTTGCAATAATTTTTCCAGCCATCCTATACCTCCTTACTACTCCATATATTGGTTCAACTTCTCTAACAATATCTCCCCAACACTACTACATTTATATTTCTTCCAAAACTCTACAAATCCATTTATATAAACCCAAAACACCTCCCTTACCTCCTCACTTTTCTCACTACAAGGACCATAAGCACTCTACAAATGAATGTATCCAGTAATGGATTAAAATGTCACAGATATTGGTTCTCCCATTTTACATCCCATTCTTTTTTGGTCTACAGAATTAACAATAAACAATATACAACCATGATATTATTTTTCATCAGTCCTCAAATATTCCCATAATGAAACAGAAGTACAATACTTGTATTAAGTCTATGGGATTAATGGAGAGTGATTAATAACATCAGATAGGCCCTTAGCTTATATTGACTATGACCACTCGGATGGAATCTCTATAGAAAAAAAAAAAAAAAAAAAAATCTTATGTGACCATGACAACATGATTCACCCAGTCACAGCAGTGTCACTAAACACTACATTTCTCCCCTTTTAATAAACACATAACTTATAGTTACAAATCCAACCTATACTGAACAATATCGGTTATTACTCACAAGGTCTTCTCTTGGAGGTTCAACATTAGTATTATCTTCAGTCACACGTGAATCCAACACTGGATTACTAGAAACATCTACTCTAGCTGAAGAGTTGTCTATGGAATTATCAATTGAATGGTTATTCTTAGGTTGGCCAAAATCACCCACAAATCTAGACATAATTTGATCTGTATGTCTTTTCCAAATGATATTTCCCAAACTTTAAACCTTCACTTTAAAATCCCCACAGTAACCAGTTCACACAAACCAGAGTGAACCCATTGAATCCCACCACTGCCTATATCTCCCATCCCAATCTTACCTTTGCCCACATCATCTTCAATGGCACTTCTCTCCACAACACACTTACCTATCTCATTGCTTCCCAACATTACTACTCCTTTTGTCTATTCCCCTCTTGTCACTCATGCTACCCTATCCATCACATTTCTAAATTCCAATGCTCCCCTTCCCCTCAATTTCATTTCTCTCAGTACTAACAAATCAATCTTTCTTCTTACAAACATACTACCAATCTCATCCCTTTTGCTTTCATCTTCACAATGAAGAAAAAGAAAAGAAAAGGAACTTACAAATGAAGCAAATGAAAAAAAATAAAAAAGAACTGAGATTGAAAAGAATTATTTCTTGGGGAAAGTGGTGGACCTGAGGCTGAGAAAATTATAAAAATGGAAAAAGGAAACAAAGCAGACAGAAAAAGACAAGAAAGAAAAAAGATTAAAGTTAGCCTATACCAACATAGATGGAATGATTTCAGGACTGAATGAATTAAATGATTATCTGGCATTAGAAAAAACAGAAATAATAGGAATAGTAGAAACTAAATTAAAAAGTACTCTACTACCAAATACTGTGGGACAAAGTCTACACAACTGTTGGACGAAGAATAGAAAGGAAAAACAGGGTGGGGGAGTATTATTTTTGACTAGGAAAGACTTAAATGTGACAAAGATAACAGAAGGAAAAAACAATGTAGAATCAATTATGATAAAAGTTGAAAGCAATCACATGAAAAGTAGAAAATTTGTAGTAGTGTATGTGCCACCCAAAACACAATCCTGGACAGAAAGCGATAATTCCAAACTGTTGGAAGATACAAAGTATGAATTGACATATACTGAAGGAGAGAGGAAATATAGTGATTATGGGTGATTTTAATTCAAAAGAAATATGTTGGGAAGAAATGACAGTAAAGGGTGGAGAAGACATCTGGGGCAACATGCTGCTCGATATGACCATTGAATACACAATGACTCAGTGGATAAAGGAAAATACCAGATACAGAAACAATGAGGAACCATCGAGACTGGATTTAATACTTATGTCAGAACCTGAAATTGTGGACAGAATAGATTACAAAACACCAATAGGGAAGAGTAACCATGTACTAATAGAATTTGAACTAAAAGAGCAAACACACCTAAGAAGAAATGAGAAACATAGAATAGGAAGACCAATGTATAACAAAACGAATTTTGAGAAACTTAAAAAATTCTTTTGTAACACAAACTGGGAAAAATTCCTAAAGGAAGAAACGAGGATGGAAGACAAATGGAATATACTAAAAGAATTTCATAATGAGGGAGTGAACAAATATATGTACCACAACAAAAGCAAGAAAGAGTATACATAAAAAACTGGTACAACAAAAAATGTAGTGAAGCTAAGGATAAAAGAGACAAAGCTTGGAAAAAATTGAAAAAAGACAAAAAACGAGCAATTGGCAAACATACATCAAACTAAGAAACGACTATGTAAAAATACACAGGGATGAAAAGAGAAATTATGAAAAAGAAATAATAGAAAAATGCAAGGAACAACCTAAACTATTTTACAGGTAAACCAGAAAACAAACAAGAAATAGAAAAACTGCACCAGGGAAATTATGAATATACAGGTAGTCGTCGACTTACGACCTATGCGACTTATGACTGATCGACTTTACGACCACGAGATAGTGCAATAATATTTAACATTTAATAGAGTAATAGAATTGCAATGTTATGCCTGGCAGTGCAGTACAATTACTTTGCATGCTGCGAGACGCGAGTACGATAGTTTTGGCAGGTTACCGGCAGCGTCAGCTTCCCTCTCATTCAGGAGCATGTGGTATTTCTGACTTCATTCATGACAAGGATTATATCTTTAATTTTTTTGTTCTTCAAACCCCCATGAAGATGTCTAAAAGAAAATTATCTTTCGATATTTCCAAGCCTGCCAAGAAACAAAGAAAGGTTATTGATCTTGACACGAAAATGAAAGTGATAAAACATTATGAAGGAGGGAAGAAAGTTAATGTGATAGCACGTGAACTTCAGTTATCACATTCTACAGTGTCAATAATTTTAAAAGACTAAGAGAGGATCTAAGGAGGTGCTAAGATGGGAGGGAGGGTGGAGGGGTGTGGAGTGTTTTCGGGGGTGAGATGGGTGGGAATGTTTTTGTGCCTTGTCCTTTTTGGCTACCCCCCCTGGTAAGGGGGAAAAGAGCCTTGGTATATGTAAGAGAGGACCTCAATTTTGCCTTGGATTTTATATTTTAATATGTTTTGCAATTAATAAAATGTAACAGTAAAACTTTTTATGCCTAGTCTGTTGTCGATAACAATATGTTCGGTACAGCATTTTGTATTTTTATGTTTTGCAATATTTTCGGTACAGTACGTAAACAAAAAGAATGTTTTGAAATATTTTTTTCCTAATTTTGCCTTGCATTATGTATTTTTATGTTTTGTAATTAATTAAATGTAACGGTAAACTTTGTTTAAGCCTAGTCTGTTGTCGATAACAATATTTTCAGTACAGTACGTAAACGAAAAGAATGTGTTTTGAAATAATTTTTTTCCTAATTTTGCCTTGCATTTAGTATTTTTAATGTTTTGCAATTAATAAGATGTAAATTATACAGTACAATGATTCTAATTTAACTAACAAAAAAGTATTAGTAGGTCAAAGATGACAGGACTTTATTCAGTATGCATAGGCCTAGGCTACGTTTCCTAACGACAATTATAAAAAGAATAATGATAATTTAACAACGTAGCTCAAAGATGATAAGATTTTATTCAGTATGCATACGTTTCCTAAAGAAAGTCTGATGATAGAATAATAAAAATGTTAAAAAATACAGTATTAAATATCATAGGGCAAAGATGATAGGATTTTATTCAGTATGCTACGTTTCTCAAAGAAAATCAGATAAAATTAAAAAAAAAAAAAAAGGTTTAAAAAATACTATACAACATAGTTCAAAGATGCTAAGATTATTTCAGTATGCTAAATATAATATAGAATATACATGTATACAGTAACAAAAATAATATTTAAAGGGTAATATATACTGTATATATACAAAGTCCGACATGCGTCCAGATCGACTTACGACCTGTCTGTCGGAACCAAACTCGGTCGTAAGTCGACGACTACCTGTACAGAAGAACAAGAAATGGCAGAAATTATGAGCAATCATTTCAAATCTGTATTCACAATTGAGAACTCACCTAACTGTGAGAGAATAGAGAGACAGAAATCCCCCAATGAAGGAAATAACTAACACAGAAGGAAATCAGCGACCAAATAAAAAACCTTGATGTCAGAAAATCGCATGGTCTGGATGGAATTATACACTGGATACTGAAAAAATGCATAGAGGAGTTAATAGATAAAATATGAAATATATTCAAATGCTCACTCAAAGAACGAAAGGTACCACAAGACTGGAAAAATACAAATACTGTACCAATATATAAAGGAGGAAACAAGGAAAATCCAACTAACTACAGACCGGTCTCCCTAACAAGCACAGTAGCAAAAATATGTGAAAAGTTATCAAAAGTAGAAGGGTTAAACATCTGGAAGAAAAAACTATTTGGATTTAGACAAGGAAGATCATGTACAACCTGATCTGGTTCTATTCGAGACTAATAGAAATAATACAAGAGAGGAATGGATGGGCAGACTGTGCCTATCTAGACATACAAAAACCATTTGATAAGGTACCACACAAGAAATTAATAAGAAAAATAGAATCAATAGGTGGCATCAGAGGAAAATTATTGGAGTGGATGGAAGACTTCCTGACTGGCAGAAAAATGAAGGTAGTAATTAGAGATAAATATTCGAAATGGGATGAAATGATAAGAGGTGTCCCACAAGGTTCGGTGCTGGTTCCAATCATGTTTACCATATATATAAATGACATAGATGAAGGAGTAGAGTGTTAAATGAATTTCTTCGCAGATGACGCAAAAATTCTAAAGAAAGTAAGAACAGAGGAGGACTGTGAATCATTACAGTCAGACCTGGACAAAATCTGGAAATGAACTCAAAAGTAGGAAGTGAACTTCAATATCAAGAAATGTAGTATAATGGAGTTTGGAAAAAGTAAAAACAGAATATCAAAAAATTGAGGAAGAAGTAAAAAAAAGTGAACTCGGAAAGAGACCTTGGAGTAATAATCAGCAAAGACATGACACCAGACAAACATATCAACAAGATAGTCGGAGAAACCTTCAACCTATTAAGGTCAATGAAAGTGGTATTTGACTATTTGGATGAAGAAATTATTAAAAAAAATATTAGTAACATTAATAAGACCAAAATTGGAATATGCAGCAACACTATGGACACCCAGTGCTAAAAAGAACATAAAGAAATTAGAAAGAATACAGAGAGCAACAACAAAGTTGGCACCAGATCTTTCCAAATTAACATACAAAGATTATCCAAATTGGAACTACCAACACTGGAGCAGAGAAGAGAAAGAGATCTACTGACTATCTATAGAATCATGAAAGGAATGGAAATCCTTGATAGGAATGATTTACTAAAATGGGACAATGGAAAAGCAAAAGGACATGAAAAGAAACTCAAAAATAATAACTATAGAAGAGATCTGAAAAAAAAGTTTCCCAAACAGAGTGCTGGATACCTGGAATAATTTAGATAAAGACACAGTGTGTGCAAACACTATTCAAGATTTTAAGAAAAAACTTGATGCTGAAAGATACAAAGACGAGTCACCACGAGCATAGCTCCCTTCCCATATAATACAACTAGGTAAATGGCCAAATTACCTGGGTCCTGGTTGGAGTCCTCTTTGCAGACCCTCTTATCCCTTAATTTCTCATTGGGGATTGCTAGTCCCCTTATTCCATTCTATTTAGTCACCTTCTACAGTACACATAGGACACAACTCCCAACACAGGGGGATCAGAAAAGGAAGTGGTAGAGACAGGTGGGGCAAGAGGGCACCAACATTACAAAAGCATTTTATCCTTCTTTTACAATAATTCTATTTTAACATAGATGAATGACATATGGCTCTGGTCCATAGTGGCATCCTAAAACAGTCTCTAATGTATTGACTGCATGTTACCATGAAGTAAATACTCCAGTGCAGGGACATAATTTGGATAATGTTCATCTCATTCTGATCAAGGAAGGTAAAGTATATTGTATTATCAAAGAACTAAACTGGCTATAGAATTGACTTACTTCAGTTTGCACTATTTCCTTTATCTTTTCATTAATTTCTACTGGAGGGGCTGCATTCTGTTCTGAGTCCTCTAGGTTACTCTCTTGAGCCTGTCTTGTATCCAAAGGTACCCCAGCATCATGGTAAGCTTGCCGCACCGTCCAGTAAGTCCCTGCCAAGAAAAACCCAGCCAGTGCAATGCTCTTTACCCACCAACGCACATTGCGTCTTAATCTCATCTTGGCATTGCGTATCCCTGAAAAGATATAGAAGTTGATAAGAACTACAGATCTAGCCTAAATATTTTCATATAAATACAATCAAATAAACACAATTACCTTGAACCTTTCAACAGATCAATCTAGATTATTTACCTGTTTGAGGAGTGAGTTTCTCTTAGCCAAATAAGTCATCTGATATAATTCACAATAAAATCAATATACGCAACAACATTCCTCAATGGGCTAATCAATATACAGCAGCCTTTAACCATTTGAAATGCAGATGCTTCCCCTAGCTGAGTAAAATCTTCTAGCATTAGCCTGAATAAATACATACAAAAAACCATGGTAAAACTAATGACTGGTTAACTAAGATTTTTAATTATTTCAGGACTGAAGATTTCTCCAAGATGAATAAACTCACTTAACATTAGTTAAAACAAGATCCGTAAAAAAACACTCATCAGTAGGTTGAATGTTGTGGCATACAATTGGCTGGTGAGGGATGGAGATTTCTCACAGCCTGACATAAGGTAGAATAATATCCACAAAAGTGACAAAACAAGTTAGTTGAGCATCTTTAACTATCTGTGAAGTTTAGGTTTCCCCCTGCAGAATAAAACTGCCTGGTGTTAGCAGGAATACGTCCATTAAAACCAATGACAATCCCAACAATATATTCAAGGACCACCCACATTCCCTACTATAATATGAATTCTTACAATAACCATCTCTTTTTTTTTCAATGGATTTCAGCCTTCACTGCTACCAGGAGCCAAAGCTCATTTATCTACAGTGTATTGAATGCAGAAGTTTTAGGCAGTCACTACCTTAGGGGCTTTAAAGACACCCATGCAGTCCATCACATAACATTCCCTTATGACTGGAGTCCTTTCCCTGTTCAAAGAAGAATGCTGGGTCACTTTTGTCTTTTACTATACCTCTTCTCTGATACCCTCTTTATTTTTTCCTTTACAACTCTATGACTTCACCTTTTCATTTTTCCTTTGCACCCTGTAGTAGGGCAGTGGACTACAAAACTGGTGTCCAGAGGGAAGAAGCTAGATGGATTGTGGTTTAATTCCTGCTATAGTCAATTTATGATGTCAGCAAAGGCTTTCCAATCTTAAATTCTAAGCTCCAACATAAGCATTTATGCCTAGCTCTCTTGAGGATGAGAATAGCAAAATAATTTTCTAAGACTTAAAAATAAATCAACAGATAAGTAAAAAAAAATCAAAATAAGTTTATGCATAACTGTGCCATTTCTATCACCATTACAGTCACCTGTCCCTATACCCAATAGAGACCTAAGGCTATGTCACAGTATACGTCTTTTGAGTCAGGGTAGCCAGGAACAGGAGTGAAAGGCTTTCCAATCTTAAATTCTAAGCTCCAACATAAGTATTTATGCCTAGCTTTCAAACAGTGACTTATTGCCATGGGTGGGTGATATGTGCTACTCAATTCATCCCTGGCATTTCTGTCTTTGTATAGGCATTTTGATCAATATCTTGTAATTCCCTTACTGAAAGGAACATCATTGAATCAAGCCACATAAAACAAACTTTTGATAAAAATATCAATCTAAGCTTAGGTATGTACAGGCTTGATCATTTTATTTCAAAGAAAATTGTTACATGTTATATGGCCCGCACATTTGGTTCATCTGTGGCCTGAGGACTGTGGGTAATTTTCTCAGGCTTGTGTGATTCATCTTTCCGTGTTCCTTACAATATTTTTACTCCTGTAGTATATATACTGTCTGTATCTCCTTTACTGTATTCCCTTGATGATGTCTTAAATAGACGAAAACATTTGGACTACGTTTCTTATTTACCAGCGCTTTTTCTGCAAATATATATATGCACATACTAAAATGATATCAGCAATGATTGGGCCTTATATGCAGTAGTCCTTCAAGATGAACGGTCTTCAAATCCCATTATTACCTTAATCTCTACCTAGAAATGCAGCTCCAGGAGCTAGCACTCAATTTTCTGGACCCAAGATCTCCCTCTCTTGATTAACTTCAACTGTATTTCCTCAACTTTTTGACATAAGGAAAACTGTCAATAATCCACTACTACCTTCCTATTTCTATAATAAACCAGGGGCACAGAACCAGCCCCCACTAATGCAACACAGGCAGATGTGTTTGTTCCCAGAGATATCTCTGAGGGGGCCCGCGGACCACTGTACTAGCCCGTGGGGTTGCGAGTTTCTCGTCGCTGAAATTCGAGGCATTAATTATCATTATCATGGTTTGGCCCCTCCCCCATCCTGCCTGTGATAAACACGATGTCGAAGGGTACGCTCGTATGTTAAGAAATTAAAATTTGACCAACCCTTTTTAGTCTGAATTTATTATGGCCTACTTATCTTATCAATCTCTGCGGCGCCTTATTTTTTGAGTTGTTTATAAAATACATAATAAAAATCTTAAAAGAATTTAAGAATCGAGATAAGGACAGAGAATCAGAACATATACACATACAAAATAAAAATATACATGTCAATGAGAAAAGAAGATAGACAAGAAGAGATGAAGTAAGAAATAAGATAAAATGGCAATTGAAAGGGCCTATGCAAATCCAAAACTTTCAGTTTCATCGGAACGGAACGGATGGAGTTGTCTTTTTATCTGCGTACGAAAATCAGCTGTACTAGCACCAGTGAAATTGTAAATTTCTACACTAACACATATAAGGTCACTAGAACACATCTGTTTATACAACTAATAAGTATGCAGTATCAACAGGCATCACCTACACCCTTTTTTCTAACTCGTTTTGTATAGGTCTTTTCCTACAGGGGGTGTGACATACCCTTTTGTTTACACAGTCTTGTCAACACTGCAACCGTCTGCTAACTAAAGTGTTGTCAAGGGAAGAGTGGAATTATGCTAGTTTACTTTAAAATATGCTAGTTCAACCCAACATGTAAAAAAAAAGAAAAATTAAATTGTAATAATCATATGTCATTCATCTTTTCCTAAGATGTTAGTAAAACAATTATATAAATAACATAGTGTTTTTGTGAAAGTAAAGGATCTATTATTTATTTATTACTATTTATTTATTACGTCATAAAAAGAAAATAAGATGTATTTATTTATCGGGTTATTGACACGAAGTTACATGCATGTGTTCTGGAAAAAAGCATATGCACGCCAGCAAGTACAATACTGTTTCTATCCTGCAAAAGAGTATTGCATCGAAAAATCCAGTTGATACATAATATATGACAGGTATCAGAACGGAGGGATAGTAGAAGTTAAAAAAGTGATAAGCATTATTTTTTGAGTGAAGATACACCCAAACAAAATGCTTTGTGACTTGGTCTTCAGACGTCACAAAATCCCTAATCGACTACATGAAATATACATTCAATACACCGTAGTGTGGAAGAAAATACATACATACATACAAATACCAACGGCTTTTTCCCCCTTACAAGAGAGGTAGCCAAAGTCAGAAGCATAAATCCACTCCCATCGATTTCATCCCCACATACTGCTCTCCCATTCACCCAGCCTTTTCCCCCTTTCTTGGCTCCTCCCAGATGACGGGTTATCCCTGCATCTCACCCACTGCCCTGGGTGGTCAGAAGCAATGCAGCAAGACACAACACATTTACAGCAAGGACGCTTCATTTAATCGGCGACCCCCCCCCCCTCTCCGTCCCCTCATGCAGAAAAAGAGAAGACAGGGAGAAATCCCTTCGGGCTGCGTCAAAATATCTTTCACACATACTCCCTCACCCCTATCCCCCACCCACTTCCATGCATCACAGCATCATCTATACACAACCATTCTCCACTCACCTCTATCTTCTGTTTTCTCCCCTCTTTCCCAACGCCCCTTTTACCACATTCATACATCTCATCCTTGGTCGCCCCCTCATGTTCACTTCCCACACCTTTTACTAATCTTTCTTTACTCATTCTTTTCACGTGTCCAAACCATCCCAATACGCTTTCATCAACCCTATCTCCCAACTCCCTTTCCATTCCCGCTCTCCTCCTCACCTCCTCATTTCTCTACAAGAGACCATAAGGCCTACACTAGGCAGTTCCATGTCCATTACTACCGGTCATCTCCATCTATAAAATTATCTAACGAGTTAAACACCATATGAGGACGGAGCCTTTATTTGTACGACGTTTCGCTTATTACAGTTTTTCAAGTACAAGTTGAGATACATATGATTGAGATTAAATAAGGGGAAAGGAGGGAACGGGGAGAGAAAAGAAGTAGGGGGGAAGGAAGAGGAGGAGGAGGAGGAGAAGGGAAATTGAACACTGGGAAAGGTTGAGAATGCTGGCCCAAACGTCCGCGGGCAAAATGTTCACAAAGGGTGGTTTAATTTTAACAATTTTGCTGGCCATGGGTATTAGGGGAATTATGTGGGGTGAGATGTTGAACATGCCCCTATTTTGTTCAATAGTGTTCGTTCCTTGAATGATCGCTGCTTCTAAACACTTCCTGCGGATCTTGTCTGGTTCTCGTATCAGCAGCTCTGCATTCTTCCAGTCCATAAGATGGTTTTCCCTGTTTCTATGTGTCACACATGCATTGGTGGTGACATCATGCCTGACGTCGTAACGGTGTTCACGTATTCGTGTATTCAGGTCGCGTGACGTTTCTCCGATGTAAACTTTATCACATCCTGAGCACGGAATACGATAAACACCGGCTTTGGTGCCCGGTGTTTGGTTGTTGTATATTCTCGTCTTCGTGATGTCTTTTATCGTTCTGCTTATCTGGCACACTATTTACAAATTTGTGGTTCTTAAAATATGTGTCAGGTGTGTGGCGATGTCGCTGGTTGGCAACACGAGACGTCTTGCTGTGCTGTCCTGCTGCCTACGGCTTTCCCGAATCTTAGCGGCCTGCTTTCTGCAATTATCCAAAATAATTCTGGAAATTTTAGTGTTAAAAAGGTGTCTTTGATAAACCTGCACCCTTCTTCTAAGTATTTTGCACTGCATACCCTAAGTGCCCTAAGGAAAAAGCCTATTACTACTCCCCTCTTGGTCCTAATATCATGGTGGGAGTAGAAATTAATTAAATAATTTTTGTTTGTGGGCTTCCTATATACTGAAGTACGTAGGACAGAATGAGTGGAAGGGTGGTGAGATAAGCACCTGGAACCGTTGGAGTTTTTATTTCTATATACCTTGAATTCAAGCTGGTTACCGTGTTTAAAGATATGTGTGTCCAAGAAAGGAAGAGAATCGTGGACTTCTTCCTCTAGGGAAAACTGAATGGTGGGCTCTACTTCGTTTAATGCCGTCTGCAAGCGATGAAGATTGAAACGCCTGGGTGTGACGAGTAAAATATCGTCCACATATCGCAGCCAGGTCACATGCTCGGGAACGATATTAGCAAAGGGTCCTGTTTCTAGAAATTCCATAAACAAATTGGCCAGGACTGCACTTAATGGAGAACCCATGGCCATGCCAAATTTCTGGTGGAAGAAGTGGTCCTGGAACTTGAAATAATTAAATTCAACACAAAGTTTTATCAAATCTATACACATAAAAAAAAATAGGGTTCTGGTTGCAAAACTCTTCCCAGACTTTTTTTTCTGGAATGTCCTCTTTGGGACTACAGAGAGTAGGATGCCGTCCTAGACCCGTCCCGTTTTTATCGCCTTTTATGACTCAAGTGGGAATGTTTGGTGGCAGTTTTCTTTCTCCCCTACCACAGGGTTTTTCGGAAGAAAAAAAAAATGAATATTCAGAGAAGTGGTAGAGGATAGTATTAAGAGTGGGGCGACAGCATAATGGAGGGACAGTCGCAGTATAATAATTAGTAGCATCATTTGTCTATGAATAGAGATTTCCTCTTTCACAGACAAATTATGTGTGCCTCTGTTCCGTAGGGGTACCCCATATATGCCCTAGAGTATCAGCTGCATGCTACTGTGCAGCTTTTAGCCCAACAATATCATGCAGCCAATACCCTAGACGGGGTAGAAAATGGAATAAAAAATGTACCTTCTTTGATATATATATATCTACACATCGAGTAAAAAATCCGCTTAGCAACACAAGTTGCCCCTTCCCCCATTACCTCTCGTGATGAACACAGTAAAATAAGTTACAATTTGTTTTATCACCAAAAGTTTATTCCGGAAAATTAAGGTATTGCTGGTCATTTATTCTATACTACCAGCAAAAGAAATAATAATAAAATAAAAATAATTGCCTTATTTTGAAAATATACGACAAAGAAAAAATTGTAATTTAGTTTGGCATGTACAGTATAACACGGGAGGGGCGCAGGACATAATCTAGTGCAAGTGTGCCAGGTGATAGTCAAACCCAAGTTTGTAATAGACGATTAGAACAAAATTTTACCGTATTGATACCATACTTAATGTAATAATGCAATAATAATGAACATACTGTTCTTAACTTCAATTAATACATGACACGTATACACAGCAACCTACCCAAGCCCTCAAAATATTTCACACAGCTGTGGGAATTGGAACTGTTTGCATCCACAAGTGTTTGTCTCGTTCCGTTGTTGTTGTTGTTGTTTTTTGTCACAAAATGTAAACTAGTAGGCTACACATTCAAAACCCTTTTGTAAATCATGATCAGGATGACAAAAAATGTAAGCACTTGTTTCCATTGTGGTTACCTAGTAAGTTGACATGAGGTGACGCCACAGATAGAATTTTTGAAGCCACAACAACAATCGGCGCTCCGTGGCGTGGCATGTTTCTCGACCAAGAGAGGATATTCGTCGAGTTGTCACGCAATTTTACATTACTAATGGAGTAGAAAGCCATTTGCTCGCATGGTTGAACAACAACTACACTTACACTTTGCAATTTTACCATAGTCAGTAGGGCTTGCATGAGCTCACAGGGAAGCATTCATACTCTATAGAGACCTGCGTTTCTCAACCAGGGTTCCCGGAACCCTAAGGTTCCGCTAAAGGTCCCTAAGGATTCCGCGGGAACAAGTGAGATAAACTAATGCACTTGATTTTTTACTTAATTTCATATACGTAATATAATTAAACACGCACGACATATTCTTGGTTATTGTAATAATGTAATATAGACATCATCCTATCTAACCTATTATTATAATTATTACTATGAAAATGAAATGAGAAAGATATGGTATATGTGTGTATGTGTGTGTTTTGCGCAGGGGTTCCTTGAGACATGCAATTTATTTTAAAGGTTATGCAAGGGTAAAAAGGTTGAAAAACGCTCCTCTAGACAGCAAATATATCAATGACATCCCACTTCCGGGTGAAATGTCAATTCATCACATACGCCGACATCAAACAGCTGGCCATGGCTGGATCTAGAAAGCTACTCAAGGCTGCGGGAAGTATGGTGATGCACTTTGTAATTATGTTTCACAAGCTGACTCTGATACACATTATTATTGAATGTTATAGTTTCGAAACTGTTTGTAGTTTGTGACAAAACTTCATGTGTCCGTACGGCCTCTCTACTGACACCACTGGAAGGGAATCGCCAAGGATGGGGAGCGAGATCATCAACAGACCTCCAGAAGTGCTGGGTGGTGACCGCACCGCAGTCTGGCCAAGTGGACTCTGTCCTTTCGTGGGAGAGAGGATTCAGAAGGGTGGATATCAGGGGGTCTGGCATGCAGCAGTGTGTTGTCTTTCAGTGTGTTAATGGAGCGGTGAGTGATATGATTATGAATACGTTTCCGGAGGCTCGTATTTGGTGGTTGTGGAGGAAGAGAAGAGAGTATCTGTGCGTGATAAAGGTCTTTGGGTGTTGTTTTAATGTTTCTTGGTGTGTGTGGGTGTTCTGCTATGTAGTGTAGCGGGTGTAATGTGTTTGTGGTGGCTGCGGCAAGTGTTTGTGTGCCTCTCATGTTGAGGTGGTCCTTGACTTTGAGGACTTTTGTTTCATGGTGTAAATGGTCTGTAGGTGTTGTATTTGTGCAGCCTGTAATTGTTTTTAGGGCTTTGTTTTGTATGATTTGAAGGGTGTTGTGGTGTGTCTCACTGAGATTAGGAGCCCATGCAGGACTCGCATAATTCAACACTGAGCGTATGCATTGTTTGTATATTGTTATATTAGTTTCTTTGTTTTGTCCAAATGTTGTTCCAGTGATTGACTTAAGTGCGTTAAGTCTGGGTGTGCATTTGTTTTTTATGTTTGTGATGTGTTGTTTGAAAGACATGGATGTATCGTATGTTACACCAAGAACTTTCGGTGTGTTTGTGTGTGTTATTAGAGTGTTGTTGATGTAGAGATGAGGTATGTATTTGTGTTCTTTTGTCCAGTTGGTGAGAAGTGTTGCTGTAGATTTGGTTGGAGCTATTTTGAGTCTGTTTGTGATGAACCATGTGTTGAGTTCTAAGCTACCAGAAGAGGCTGGATGACCGCATTGTGAACAGCTGCCCAGGATGTAACACTTCACCCCATACCATACAACACATAATGGAAGACTGCATTATACACAATCATGCACGCAAACAACACAACATACGCTCTATAAAGGATTTGTGGGAAAACCCAGTTTCGGCTATGGCATTCCTTGGGGAGACGGGACTGCTCGGACAGACTGTCTAAGGAACGACAACAACAACAGACCTCCAGAAAGGGTTTATAGTTCCAATGCCCCCGCCTTTATCTCGCAAATGTGTGCAGTCAGTATTCTATATGGGGCTACACTCGTATTCCTAGTAATAAGAAAAATCACACGACCAAACTTTTACAAACTGTTGTATTGTAACAGAATCAGGGATCCCACATAAGCAGATCAGCAATTCCCTAGACTCGTAATGAAAAATCCTTATTTTGGATAAAAAGTTCCTACTTTACAAATATTGGCATAGATGTACTTAGAGTATAAAGAAATCATATTTTTATTAAAATTTCACAACTTTGGCGTTGTGACACACTACTTAGTGTTTTCCATTTTTTTTTCGGCCCTTTAGCTATTACCTTTCCTTCGCTCTGTGAAGGTGTTGTAAGTCTTAGAGCATCCTATGATTACGTTGAATTTTTGCTCCCCTTTCAAGCGAATCAAAGTTTTACGAATCCCTCATATTCTCAAATTTTGTTTTGAGAGTTTAACACCAATTGGTTGACAGTGTCTTTTTGAGTCTAAGTATCCTCAATTATAGTCGGGAATCGTGGTATTTCATGAGGGGCGATATAATAAGAGTTTAGCTACGATGTCTTACAACGGGACATGAATCGCGAGTGGTAATGATGAGCAGTGGCTAAAATTAGTGGGGTGCTCTTGGCTAAAATTAGTGGGGTGTTGCTTCACAAAATATTTAACCATTGTTTTAATATCGTGCAAAATTAAACATATAAAAAGGAAATGCATACATGACTTTGATAACATCCTAAAAACATAACTTACCAATAGCCAAAATTGTTATAGTTCAAGCTTGTTCCATTCATTTAGATAAGGAGTCTTATCTAGTTTTCCTTTGCTGGAAGCATGATGATCATCTAATTCTACATTTTATCACATTCAAAAGCAAAGAATGGTTGTTAAACATATACGCTGAGTTAAAAAAAAAGTGCACTTGTACAACAGGGCCATTTGCTCTATCTACCAAGTGTGCAGCCATCTCGGAGATGCGCGCATGCGCACAACAGTTAAACGACACATATGCAATTGGATGCGTCCAATAGTTAAACGCCACGTCGCTGTGCAAAACTCCATTCAAGGATTTTTGTATTTTTTTCATGAACTAGGAGATGGCTACTTAAATTAAACAAAAAGAGGCTCATTATATTGAATACGATAGATAGTATCGAGAGAAAATAGGGGGTGCTGCAGATCCGCAGTGCCTATACATTTAGATAAGGAGTCTTATTTATTTAGTTTTCCTTTGATGGAAGCATGATGATAATCAAATTCTACATCTTATCACATTCAAAAGTAAAGACTGGTTGAAACACATACGTTGAGTTAAAAAAAAAAAGTACTTTGCACTTGTACAACGGCCATTTGCTCTATCTACTAAGTGTGCAGCCATATCGGAGATGAGCGCAGGCGCACAGTTAACGACACATGCTACAATTTGATGCGTCCAACAGTTGAACGCCACGTCGGTGTGCAAAACTCCATACAAGGATTTTTGTATTTTTTTATGAACTAGGAGATGGCTACTTAAATTAAACTTAATGATTATATAACGAACAAATATAAAGAAAGAAATGACAAAAAAGAGGTTCATTATATTGAATACGATAAATAATATCGAGAGAAAATAGGGGGTGCTGCAGTTCCACAGTGCCTATTCATGAATTTGGTCGAACTAAAACAATTGTTCCTCATTTGGCTCAAGAAGGAAGAATGGAGGAACCAAATAAGAGGTGTAACCTCATATGTGGTGGAGTTTACGTATACCTAATTGTGTTTCTTGTGAGGTAACGCAGTTTAGTTAGAATAGTTCGAGTAGGTTTTCCCAATTTAGGGTGATCTCTCAGTATTTGCATTGTGGGATCGGGTGCATCGGTGGAATGCAGTTGCCGATTTGGGTTCTGTATGAGTGGACTCGTCGAAGAATGCCTCTACTGTCAGCAGTGTTTCAATGTGTATAGGCGTTCTCAGGTCGTGTTTTGGGAGTGGCGGGATGTTTTTGATAAGGATGAGTGGGCGGGTCCTTGCAAGAGGGATTTGAAACTTTATATTGATGGGAGTATTCATTAATTAGGATGAGAGTGGTATATTTGATAGGTGAGTAAGGGGGATTTTAATTATGGAGATGAACTTGAGGTTGATCAGTAATCATTCTAGTTGTGTCTATGGGCACTGGAAGTCTACGGGATTAGGGCGATTGCATGTATTTGGGAATGGCGGGATGTTTTTGAAAAGGATGGGTGGGCGGGTCCTTGCAAGAGGGATTTGAAACTGTATATTGATGGGGGAACGGGGCATTTTTGTGGATTCAGGGCGTCGGTTTGGTGCAGGAATTGGGTGTATTTTAGCTTGGACCACTTGTTTTGAGGTAGAGCAAGCTTCAACAGATAGGGAGGGCAGGGATCTCTGTGAATGAGATCAACATCAAGGAAGAGTGCCATGTGCCCATATAGCTAATGTCAATGTTCATGAAGTATGCTAGTAACAGGCCTTAAGTGAGTCTCACTTGGTAATTCCTCAGCACCTTTCTTCTTTTCAAGTTTACACTCATTTGTAAGAGCACATACTACACCAGGACAAATGAAGTCCAAGGTGTGCTTCAACCCAGTATTATATATTCATCAGCCAGAGTTACCCCTTAAATGGTATGCTACAGTCACTTAAATATGTCTATAGTTACCCCCCTGAGATGGGGCCCATTGCTGTGGACCAACCAATACAGTAGGTGAAACCCTCACTACTGATCCCATCAATGCCTGGTCATCTCGCCACAGAGAGAGCCACTGTATCCATTCCAAGCCTCCAGAGCTCTGCTATAAAAATGGTAATTTATCATCCTGTAAGAGGGAAAGAATGGTCTGGGTGCTCACATAGAGACCTCACTGGAGGTTCATTGTTGGCCTGGCTCAATATGTTTGTGCCTCATCTGCATCACCCTGGGGTGGGTGTAAAATGCTGATGATTCTGTTGATGAATTTGCTGATCTCAAACACCATTTTCATTCTTTTCTCATTTCTTTATTTTTCAGTATTTTAAAATGAAATTTAAGTATTATATTCCTGTAGAAAAACATCATTAAAAATAACTAAAGCATTTTTGAAAAAAATTATGCAAGTATTTGAAGACAACTTATTGAGATCAAAGGTTGGTTGTGTTTATTTTTGTGTGAATACAACTCATGGGAGATCAAAGGTTGATGGTGTTTCTTTTGGCAAGTACAACTCATTGGGATCAAATGATATTGAAAATACAGCAAAATCCAAAATGGCCATTTAAAATGCGGAAAAACAGCTTCGAATATTTCATCAAAAACACCCACCTCAACATGGGACTTTTTCAAAATATTTGATATTATTGGAAAGGTAAGGTTTCAAAGAACAATATACTAAAATTTCATTTTAAAATACTGAAAAATAAAGAAATGAGAAAAGAATGAAAATAGTGTTTGAGATCAGCAAATTCATCAGTAGAATCATCACCATTTTACACTCACCTATCACCCTGGTTGTATGTATAGCAAGCTTGATGGATTCAGCAGGGATAGGAGGCAAGCTTACCCTTACTGAAGCACCATATCTGGAAGCCATATGTATAGAGATAATGTTTCCAATTATTTAAGTTTGGTATTGACATGAACACGCAATTATTTAATCCATTAGCCCAATTTTTTCTTGCAGGAGACTTGCAGCCCAAACTGGTCATGGCCACTAGTTTTAGTTCATGAGTGCTCTCCCCAAATACTTTTTTTTCATCACAGTACAATAGTTTGGATATTACACAAAACTTTGCAAAACTTCTTTAGCTTTATTGAACTGATCATACATACACATTTACTTCAGTAATTCTAATTATCATTCAGCTTTGTTTCATATACCACCAGTAAAGAAACCATCATAATCTCTATAGTGTTGTCTGTATATTCTGTTTCATTAAAACTATACAATTCAACTGTTTAATCTAATTTCTCTCAATATAAGGAATTCTAAAAAGATAAGCCTATAAAGATGCCAATTAGTATTTTGTTGGCAATTACCAACATTTCTATTCTTGGGGACAATATCATGCTGAAGAAGTGGAGTCATAGAGTTGGTAAAGGTGAGAATTTAAGAAGGTAGTTAGAGGAATAGCAGTTCAAAGTGATCAGCATTTTTTTTTTCTGGCAGAGATTATTCCAAAATCACAAAAGAAGGATACATGACTCTGGCCCATAGGGTTTTCACTAAGTCCCTAAATATTGACTACATAAAGCTTATGCAGTCAATATCCCATACAGGGAAGTTGCCATCATAGGTAATACCAATCAGACTTAGTGCTGAACAGCTCCACTTGATACAAGTAGTAATTGTCCCTTTTCTTATTTGAGCTTTACATCTCATTTCTATGTGTATCATAATAAAGTTAATTACTTTGAACCTATGAAATTGATTGATTACTTAAGATAAACTAATGCATTTATTATTTTCTCAAAATTCCTATTACAGGTCATAATTCATGCATAAATCAAAACTATTACAAGTACACAAAATTCAAAATCTTCATTTAATCTATTCATTCATTATCAGTTATGTCTTTAACATTTAGATTCATTATATTTACACTTATCACTTACTTAAAACACTACTAATTTACAATATGCAAATTAGTAAATCCAAGTTTGGCTAAACTGCCAAGTTTCACCCATGTTAACATTTCCACATTTTGGGTTATTCTGACTTTGTTGCAACCTCTTCATGAATATACATATTTATACATTTTATTATTTGACCAGTGGTGATTTTCCTCCAATTATACATAATTATCTATCATCCACATTTCTGGTTAATATTACCCTTTCCTCACACATAAAAGATCCTGAGACATATACTGTATCAAGGTTGGGACATTGATTATTCACTAAATATCAGGGCAATGCAGGGGAACTTTCCATCATTGGAAAAAAGGCTGAAAGTAGTGACATTATTAAAGGAAAACAAACATACTGCTTCAGGAGGTCAGTGATACATATGCTATGGAAATTTGATATCTACAACCACAAGCACATACAATACAGTATCCTAAACCAGTGATAAGGACCAGTGTGATGCAGTCACAATTTAGAATTTATACAAGTACATCAACAAAACAGAATTATTCATACAGTAAATAAAAGGTCTAAAATTCAACTAGAACAATCTCTATTAGCTCAGTGAATGTTTTAAAATACAACTTATTCATTGAAAAGTATTTTCATTTTATTTCATTTACTGACAGAAAATGCAGAATAAAATTCTTGAGGGATATAATTGAATATCAGGTATTATCCAAACTCAGTCATGGTGACTATTATGAGGAAAAAAAAAAAGTAAAAAAAAAAAAAAAAAGTTATTTCTTACAAATTACAGTGTTAAATAATACTGTTATTATTATTTTTCTTAAAATGCACTTCCTGGTTTCACAAAAGTACTATTTTACATTGTGGCAAATCGCACTAAATATGTGCATAGATTGTCCATATTGTCCCCACACCCACCCACACCCAAAGAAAATGAAATTTATAAAATAATATGACTAAGCATAGCTTTCCTTTTTTGTTGTTGCCATCTTTATTTTCAATTTTCAATTATGCATAGATTAATAAAGTCTAAATGCTACAAAAATTGTGCCCATTTAATTTTTTCTTTAATTAGCCAGTGACAGTTCTCAAACCCACTCACATATTTTTCAGGGAAGGAACATTGGATTGTTGTTGATACTGTATTAGCATGGGTCAACTTCTATGTCACAAGTTACTAGGAAGAGGAAAGTTATTGACTCTCTTTATTTAAAAAGATGGAGGAATAATTGAGATTTGGGGAGTGTGACCTTGGGCTCAGCACTTTGGGAATGCACCTTCAGGTGCAGGTAGTGTTGATGGGATCTGAAGATAGATGGAGGGTTTATAATTCTCTCTGACAATCTTGCACAGCCACCACAGTCAGGGTACCCGTTGATGGTCTCATATGTAAATCATATATAATTACAGGTAGATTCTCTTATATGACCACACACACACACACAGACTTGGATTGCCAGTGAAGATTGGAACTCTGGAAAAACACAATTTTCATGGATTTTAGCGACAAGGGAGTACCTGTGTTGTATTAGTAGGGAAGGGGAAAGCTCGTGGTGTAGTGAGGAGGTGAATAAAGAGAAGGGGAGGCATTATTAAGGAAAATGGAAGAAAATGAGGAAGGAGAGGAACGGGCCTTGGATGTCACAAGGGGAGTAAACAAAAGGTCTGCAAATGACACAGATGAGGTCAAACAGGTGATACTAGCAGCTCAATGGAAAGAGGAGATAATTACTTCTATGGATTTAATGAGGGAGGAGGTGACAACCTCCCCTGACTAGTAACGCTAGCCGAGAAACTAACAAAAATGAACGAAACATGGGTGGTGAGGTTTAGCCAACTACCACTAGTTACTCAAAGAGTTAAACTGGAAGAACTAATGAAGGAGAACCAAAACCTAACTAAAGAAATAGAAGAATTAAAAAGACAGTTAAAAGAAAGGATGAGAATGAGAAATTAAAGAGGAATAATAAAGAGAATAAAGAGTGCATAACAAAAGAGGTAGGTTGTTGGAAAAAAGTCCAAGAGAATAACAAAATGGAATTGAGAGATATGGTGAAACAACAGATGAAAGAAACTAAGGACACAGTAATTAGTGATGAGAGAGGAGAATATTGTAAGAGAAATGTATAATTACAATAGGAATGGAAGAGAAGCATAATCCAAATAGGACTACAAGAGTAGAGAAGGAAAAAGCAAACAAGGTATTAAAAATAGTTCAAGAAGATGAACAAGATATAAGGAAAGAAATTGAAGAAATATATAGATTGAGGAAATACAATATAGACAAGACCAGACCAATGTACGTTAAATTCAGGTCACAAACTACAGCAGAGAATATCTTATCAAAAACAGGAAAACTAGCAAAAAGTGATCAGTATAAAATAGAAATGGCAGAAATTATGAAAAAGAATTCTAAATCAGTGTTTATGAGGGAGAATATACAACTTAAGAGATGTTGATTTGGAGGAGAAAGTCCCCCCTTTTAAAGAGATAGAAGTAACAAGGAAAGAAATAATGAATCACTTGAGTAATCTCAATGTCAGAAAATCGCATGGACAAGATGAAATAGCAAATTGGTCATCTCCACCCTTCACTGTCATCTCTTCCCAGCAGATTTCTTTACAATTAAAATCACCCATTGTAATTATTCTTCCTCCATCTTCCATGATCTTATTTAGTGTTATCCTTGTGTCTTCTAACATATTTTTGTGTTCTCTCTTTTTCCACGAAGCCATTTTAGGAGGTACATAATTTACTACAAACTTCCTGCTCTTCCCATCCCTGTCCTCCAATTCCATCATAATGATCTCTATTCTTTCCATATATAACATTCCTCACATTTATATCCTTCTTAGTCAGGAACATAACTCCATCCCCTTGTTTTACCTCTCTGTTTCTAATCCAATAATTATATGCACCATGTCCTACACTGTTGGGTGGTAGTGGACCTTTCAATTTTGTCTCTACAATTCCGATTTTGTCCGGTTCTTTTTCCTTCAGGTAATCATTCAGTTCATCCAAGCCTGTTATTAAGCCATCTATATATGTGTAAGACACTTTTAATTTTCTGCTACCTCCATCCTGCTTTCTGTTTCCCTTCCGTTTTTCTCTGCTATGAACCATTTCCTCACTTTCATATCCACTACTCTCCAATAGAAGACTCTGTTCCGTTCTCGTTTTTTTCCTTAGCTTCTAGTCTTTTTGTTTTCTCTTCATCTCCTTCCTCTTTATTCATCTATCTTTTTATCCATACCTGTTTATATAGGTCACTTTATGCTAGTTTCCCTGTTTTTGCTAAGATATGCTCTGCTGTATTTCGTGACCTGAATTGAACCTTAATTGGTCTGGTCTTATCTATATTGTATTTCCCTAGCCTATGTATTTCTTCAATTTCTTTCCCCGTTTCTTGTTCATCTTCTTGAACTACTGCTAATATCTTGTTTACTTTTTCCTTCTCCTCTTTTACTCTTGTAGTCCTACTTGGATTATGCTTCTCTTCCATCCCTTCTACATTTCCTTCCATTTTCCTCAGTAATCCCTCCCCTTCTCCTTTTTCTTCACCTTCCCACTACACCACGAGCTTTCCCCTTCCCTACTAATACAACACAGGTACTCCCTCGTCATTGAGATCCACGAAAATTGTAGTTTTTTTTGGAGTCCAATCTTTGCTGTCACTTCGACTGTCGTGTGTGTGTGTGTATTTACCTAGTTGTATTTCATGGGAAGGGGAGCTATGCTTGTGGTGTCCCATCTTCATATCTAGACTGTTTAAATTCATGTATTGTTTTTGCACACACCACATTTTCATCTAATTTGTTCCAAACATCTATTACTCTGTGGGGAAAACTGTTCTTTTTCAGGTCTCTTCTATAACTGTCTTTCTTGATTTTCTTTCCATGCCCCCCCTATGAAAGAGATAGAAGTAACAAGGAAAGAAATAATGAATCACCTGAGTAATCTTGATGTCAGAAAATCACATGGACCAGATGAAATGGCAAACTGGATTTTGAGAGAATGCAGGAATGAACTAACAGACAAAATAGTCTAATAAGCAGTTCATTGAAAGAAGAAAAAGTTCCAGAAGATTGGAAAAGAGCAAATATAGTACCAATATATAAATGGGGAAACAAGGAAGACCCTACTAACTATAGATCAGTCTCTCTTGAAAGTATGATAGCTAAAATTAGATGGGTAAGGCATTTGGAAAAAATTGGATTTAGACAAGGACACTCATGCGTCACAAACTTAATGTGTTTCTATTCAAGGCTAATAGATGTAATACAAGAAAGAGATGGATGGGCTGATTGTGCATTTCTAGACCTGAAAAAAGCTTTTGATAAGGTGCCACATAAGAAATAGCTAAAGAAATTACAAACAGCAGGAGGAATACAGGGTAAACTGCTGAAGTGGATGGAGGACTTCTTGCATGAAAGAAAAATGAGAGTGGTGATAAGAGACAAACTTTCTAATTGGGATGAAGTGATTAGTGGAGTTCCACAAGGAACAGTTCTGGCCCTAATAATGTTTGCTATATATATTAATGATATGGATAAAGGAATTGAATATATGAGCTTCTTTGCAAATGATGCAAAACTGTTGAAAAAAGTGAACACTGTAGAAGATTGTAAGTCGTTGCAGAGTAATCTCAATAAAGTATGGGAATGGAGTAGGAAGTGGGAGATGGAATTCAATATTATGAAGTTTAGCATAACTGAATTTGGAAGAAGCAAAAAAAGAATAGAAGGATTATATAAAGTGGAAAAGGAAGAAATTAAAAAAGTGGAAAATGAAAAGGACCTGGGAGTCATTATTATGAATAATATGTTCCCTGAGAAACATATACACAAAATTTTTTGAGAAACTTATAATTTGATAAGAACAATCAAAGTGGCATTTACATACCTGGACGAAGAAATGGTGAAGAAAATACTAGTCACTTTGATAAGACCAAATTTGGAGTATGCAATGACAATGTGGTCTCTAAGTACAAAAAAAAAAAAGTATAACAAAACTTGATAGAATGCAAAGAGCAACTATGAAATAGGCACCAACGCTCTCAGAACTATGATATAAGGAAAGGCTGGCAAAACTTGAGCTACAGACATTGGAGCAAAGAAGAGTGAGAAGAGACTTGATAACTATTTATAGAATCATGAAAGGCATGGAAATTATTGATAGAGAGGATCTAATAAAATGGGATGGTAGAGATACAAGAGGACACGGAAAGAAAATAAAAAAAGACAATTATAGAAGAGACCTGAAAAAGAACAGCTTTCCCCACAGGATAATAGATGTTTGGAACAAGTTAGATGAGAATGTGGTGTGTGCAAAAATGATACATGAATTTAAAAACAGTCTAGATAAAATGAGATATGGAGACGGGACACCATGAGCATAGCTCCCCTTCCCATAAAATACAACTAGGTAAATATATACATATACTATATATATATATATATATATATATATATATATACATATATATGTATATATACATATATATAATATATATAATATACATATATATATATATTATATATATACATCTATATAATATACATATATATGCATATATATATATATATATATATATATACATTTTAAAAAGTATGAGGTGGCTGCCCCTTATGGCTGCATATTGATGATGAAAATATTAATGCATTTCAGAGGTGAAATTATATAGATAGAATGTATCTGGCAACTCCCTGCTGTCACGCTGAGCCAACAGAGTGGAATATGGAGGAGAACCCAGCCAGTCAGTTCCACAATGCCATAGGAAGAGTATCTACAGGTAAGCCCTCTCTTGGGGACTTTGCCTTTTTTAACATTAGTTTTCTTTATTTTCCTAGGGTCTGTATCATTACCATGGCTCGTAAAAAGGAATTAAGTAAAGAAACAATTGTCCAAATCATTGGACCAAAGAAAGCAGGCTATGAAACTTAAGAAATCAGTGAAATGTTGAAGGTTGTCAAGTCCAAATTCAAGAGATACATGATGTGATTCCAGGAGGAAGGAAGGCTGGAGATACCATTCCAGAAACCTAAGATAGGGCATTCTAAGAAGAGTTCTCCAATGACTTTGAATATCATAAAGTATTCTTTAGAGTCAAATTCACTAACAAAAGTAAAATCTATGAAGGAGAAGACTTCTTGGGACCTGATGCACCAGGTCACTGGGATAGTATCTCCAGCTCTCCTCCCTCCTGGAATCACACCATATATCTCTTGACTTTGGACTTGACCACCTTCAACATTTCACTGATTTCTTTAATTCCATGGCCTGCCTTCTTTAGTCCAATGACTTGGACAATTATTTCTTTAGTTAATTCCTTTGTAGTAGCCATGGTAATGATACAGACCCTTGGGAAGTTAAGAAAACCAGTGTGAAAAAAGGCAAGGTCCTGAAGAGAGGAATTACCTATAAATACTCTTCCTACAGCAGTGTGGGAGTGACTGGATGGGTTCTCCCTTATGTTCCACTCTGTTGGCCCAGTGTGACAGCAAGGAGTTGCCAGATACATTCCATCTTCATAATTTCACCTACCAAAAATGCTTTCCTATTTTCATCATAAATATGTGGCTGCACGGGTTAGGCGCTGCATACTTTTAATGAATACTGTATATGTATGTGTGTGTATATATATATATATATATATATATATATATATATATATATATATATATATATATATATATATATATACACATATAGACGTATATTCTCTATTATTAGATATTTTACTATGCAGAGAGCACCCTTCTTGAATAGAGACTAGAATAATTTTTCTTGCAACATCTGGACTAACGATACCTTTACTCTAATATGATGAATATGGAGTGGACTGATATTGCCCATTCCAGACCAGGTTATCAATGTGTATTTGAATTTTAGAACTCCTAGTTAGAGGATAATTACTGTGTGCACACTTACCTAAATGCAGGCAATGACCAGTAACAGGTACTTGCTGTTGTTGGTCCTCCAAAATAGATGTCAGAAAGATTTGTTTCCCTGCCACCCATCTTCAAAACCTGTCAACATGTTTGCCTCCATCTGGTACACTCAAGCCTCCAGACCAAGCTAAAGATTTCTATTAACTTCAAATATTGTTTTTCCAGCTTTTCACACAAGGGAGGTTGAGAACCAGCAACTGCTCCCACACTGATATAACACAAACAACACTCTAACCTTTTTCACCATAGAGACCTATGGAAAATAGTGAAAAAAATAGATTGGAGGAAAAGATAATACTGGTTGAGAGTCAATTCAGATAAAAGGAAAACCATGCATAACCAACCTGAACAGTTTTTATTTAAGAGTGGTCAGTGTACTGTATAATAAAGAGTGGTGGGTAGACTGTGTATACCTGGAAAAGTCTATCAACAAGGTGCTATACAAAAGATAATTATGAAAAATGGAAAATGTAAAACTCAAAAGGGAGCACAGTGTAACAGATAAAGGATTTCTTGAATGCCAGAATTATGCAATTATTAAAGATGAAATATCAGACTGGAGAGAGGTGACTGGTGGGGGTACCGCAGGGCTCAGTATTGGCATCAGCAATGTTGATAGTACATTTATCAGTTGATCAATCCACTGCTCCATGTCTCTTTTACAAGAGATCCATGGCTCCCAGATAAATGACAACAGCCACTGGATTGGCCCACATTGTATTGTTGTCTGGGTATGGCTAGGGTAGGGCAGTGTAAGATGAGGTGCTTGGTGTCCTCTGTGTAATGGCTGTATCTGGGACAGTTTGCTTTTGATGCCAGGCCTATTCTATGTTGGTACCATCAATACACCTTAAAAAAATCCTTAGGAAACAAATCCATTGGAAAAGCAAAAGAGGAGAAAGATTTGGGAGTGTTGATAAAAGACAATTTGTCACCTGATAGACATATCAGCAGGATTGTGGGAAAGATTGTGCAGAAGATTAAAGTGGCTTTTCAGTTTATGGATGAAGAGATCATGAAAAAACTCATAGAAACCCTGATACATTCAAGACCAGAATATGCATCAGTGATATGGTCCTCACATAGAATAAGGATACAAACAAAATCAAAAGAATGCAAAAGGCAACAACCAAACTGGCTTCAGCCAGGCAGATAAACTATACAAGGAAAGACTAAAAGCACTGGGTCTACCAACTTCGAAAGAACCAAGAAAAAGAGGTGATATGATTACAGTATTCAGGTTGCTCAAGGGGATAGACTACATTGACAGAACAAATCAAGAAAGACTGCACATTTAAATGAAGTGGAGAAATACAATGTTCCATATAAATGAATGTTTGGAATAGCTTAAAAGGTGATACAGCCAAAAATGTACATATACATGAATTTGAATCTAAGGTATGACAATTGAAAATTAAGGAGACAGGACCCCACAAGTGTTGCTCTTTTCCTGTACACTACAATTTGGTAAATGCACACACATATAAAGAAAATAACAGGAGAGACTTATAAACTGCTGAAAAATATGATAGTAGCATTTCTTGATATGGAGGACATGATGGGAAAAAAACCTGATTTGTCCTAGACTGGATTATACAGCATCTGTGTGGTTAATGCACATAAGAAAAAAAAAAAAAAAGAGAGAGAGAGAGAGGGAGGGAGAGAGAGAGAGAGAGAGAGAGAGGGAGGGAGAGAGAGAGAGAGAGAGAGAATATAAAGGACAGCACCCAAGATGATCCCAAACAGAGGATTGAGAACACTGGGGTGTCTCACAATGGAAGGGCAAAGAGAGACAGAGACATCATAATATTTAGATTAGAGAAAGGTATAGAAAAAATAGATAGAGAGGACTTGCTAGTATGGGATAAAAGATCAACAAGAGGTTGGGTTGAAAAGGCAAATTGTTTGAAGATGTTAGGAAGTATAATTTTCTACATGGATAGACTTATGCAACAAGTTGGATGAAAATATAATCCAGACCAACAACATAAATTAATCTAAGACAAAGTTTAATGGGTGGAGGCAAAGAGACAGGTCCTATGAATACAGCTCCAACCCTGTATACTACAACTAAGTAAATACAACTAAATAAGTACATGTATGCAAACACATATAGTTGTCTTCTACAAGAGATTTCTGTACTACACTTTTTATGAAAGTAGCAGTTGCCGACAAGATTGATGAGTTAAACACCATATGAGGACGGAGCCTTTATTTGTACTTGAAAAAGCTGTAATAAGTGAAACGTTGCACAAATAAAGGCTTCATCCTCATATGGTGTTTAACTCATCTGTACTGCACTTACGCAGTAATGAAGATGCGTGCCAACTCAAGTCTATTTTTACAACAAATGTAAATAAAATTCTTACAAGTGAAATTTTAAATTCAGTCTTTTTCATAATCCTAGACTCTCCAAAATCTTGTTGCAATTCATGCAAAGTGATAATACAATCTACACACATTTCACATTTATAACTGGGTAAAATGATAGTAATAGATTAGAGATGGTGTGCCCAAAAGTTTCAATAATTTAACTACTGGAGGAAAATAATTTACCCTACCTCCTATTTTTTGCTGTCACCTATGAAGTAGTCACCTTTGGCATGTATGCAGTAGTACCAGTTTTTTTTTTATGATTTCATGCCTCCCTGGAAGTCTTCCAGCATCACAGCCTAAGCACTTCTGCAATAATTCTGGATCTTGCCAATTGTGTAAAGAAAATTACCCTTCAGGCTAAATTTCAGCTTGGGAAAAAGGAAAAAAGTCACAGGAGGCAAGATCAAGCAAAGTTGGTGATGAATAGCTACTGTTTTTGGTAGTAAGGAACTGCTCAATAGGTGATATGTGGGCAGGGGCGTTGTTATGAAGAATCCAGTCATTGTTCTCCAACTTTTCTGGATATTTGTGGCAGAAACTATCCTTCAACTGCTTCAGAACTTCGAGAATAAGACCTTCTGATGATAGGAGGGGATGATTCCATATGGACAATGTCTTTGATGTCAATAAAAACAATCAATATGGATTTGGCACTCATGTGAACTTGGCAAGCTTCATTTTGGCCTTGGTGAAGTAGGCAAATTCCAGAATAACAACTGCTGCCTTACTTCATGGTTATAAGCATTAAGAAATGATTCTTCAACAGTAAATGACCTTGAAGATCAAATTGGAGTCATCTCTGACTTGTTCTTTGAGCTTCCTTTAAACTGCAATGCAATGTGCTTTCTTATCATTGTTCATCAGTCCTGGCACAAATTTTGCAGAAATGAGTCTCATCTTCAACAAATGTGACAAAATGTGGTGAGCACTCTTCAACAACAATCTTATAAACATGAGTGATACTTTGTCTATAATATGCAAGAATTGCCTAACATAAATTTTCAATATTTTCTGCTGTTTTACTTGCCAATAATCATCCAGAATACACCTGACACATGATATTCTCAGGATTTAAGGGACAGAGAATAATTTCCTAGCCCCAGACCCATACCATATGCAAAAAAATAACCACTGAAAAGTACCAAAGTCAATATCAACACTTCTGAATATCTGAAATAATTAAAAACAAACCCTTTTCAATAGAAAATAATATATATATATATATATATATATATATATATATATATATATATATATATATATATATATATAACCATAAATGTGAAGCAAATAAATGTTGGGGTCAAGTGCACTCATAATCTTTGAAGTACATTCATCCTTCCTTGAAATGTTTGTACTAGAAAATCATACTGGTTTGAGACATGACACCATCAACAAAGACTTACTCAAATGATCAATGGATTTCTGCAGCTGTCTTGTCAATCTTGAAGCAAACTTTTATGCAGGCTCTTTGCCGCAAAATATTTACTATGCTATGACTGCCAAACCACCTTCAGAAGAAATTACATTGTTGAGTATAACTCGACAAAATGTCTACTCATGCTCATACTCACTGGCATACTAACTAATGAATGATGCAATTCACTTTACCTAGCACCAGAAAACGATGCCATATTCAGTTTGCACCCATACAAATCATATTAGGTTATAATTAGCCATTGATGTCATTTACATCCTCACAATAACAGTACATCCCTTTTCAGTTGGAAAATAGTTACATATATATATACATACATACATACATACATTCTTTAAGTATCCAGTTTAAGATCCTGTCAAGTCCTGAGCCTTTTGTCACATCCAATGATCCCAGGAGATTGAGCACTTCCCACACTTCTACGTTTATCTGCTAACCTTGTTTTTTGCTTCCCTTGATTTACTCCAAAAACTTGTACTCTTTTGTGAAGACCAATTGGAAACCTTCATTCATTATTTCTGCCTGAGCTGAGGCCTCTTCAAAGACCTCACCATCTACTATTAACTTGGTGATTTCTTCCCTGTGTCTCAATTTACCATTTATGAACCTGTAAAACAGTTTTGGTTCATCTTTGCATTTTTCTACTACACCTCTTTCAAAATTGCTTTCTTCCTCCCAGCAAATCCTGACTATACCAGAATTCACAGGGAGATGATGCCATAATAGTGAGTGAAAAAGGAAGAGGACTGTGGGCCATTGCAAAAACTTCTACACACTGAAGGAGTGGAATGTTATATGAAATTCTTCGCAGATGACGCAAAAATACTAAAGAGTGTAAGTACAGGGGAATATTGTGAATCATTACAGATAGACCTAGACAAAATCTGGAAATGGAGTCAAAAGTGGGAAATAAACTTCAATAACAAGAAGTGTAGTATAATGGAGTTTTGAAAAAGTAAAAACAGAATATCAAGAAATTATAAAATTGGTGAAGAATAAGTCAAAAAAGTGAACTTGAAAAGAGACCTTGGAATAATAATCAGCAAAAACATGTCACTGGACAAATATATCAATAAAATAGTCAGAGAAACCTTCAACCTATTAAGGTCAATAAAAGTGGCACTTGACTATTTGGATGAGGAAATGATTAAAAAAATATTAGTTACACTAATAAGACCAAAACCGGAGTACAGCAACACTATGGACACCCAGTACTAATAAGAATATAAAGAAATTAGAAAGAATACAAAGAGCAATGACAAAGTTGGTACCAACTCTCTCCAAATTAACATACAAATATAGATTGCATGAATTGGAACTACCAACTCTGGAACAAAGAAGAGAAAGAGGAGATCTACTGACTATTTACAGAATCATGAAAGGAAAGGAAATCCTAGATAGAAATTATTTATTAATATGGGACAACAGAAAAACAAGACATGAAAAGAAACTCAAAAAGGATAATTATAGAAAAGATCTCAAAAAGAATAGCTTCCTACATAGAGTGGTGGATACCTAGAATAAATTAGATAGGGAAACAGTGTGTGCAAACACTATTTAAAATTTTACGAAAAATCTTGATGCTGAAAGATACAGACAGGTGACCACGAGCATAGCTCCCTTCCTGTATAATAACAATAGGTAAATACAACTAATTTTGCTAGGAGTTAAGAATGGAAAATGAATTAAAAAAAAAAAAAAAAATGCAGAGTACTGGAAATGGGCAATAGCTGCAAAAGACCATGTTGGATACAGAGTATCACTGGAAAGCTGGAACTGCCTGGGATTCGAACCTGGGACCTCCCACATGCTGGGTAAGCGTGCTTACCAATTACATCACAGTAGCATCCAGTAACCACTCTTGTACATCTCCCCTTCAGCCACACCTACTGAGAGCTAGTTTGGGAACATGCACAGCTACAGGATCCTACTCACTGCACCATATTGTATAGGGAGTGTCACTGGAAAGATGTCACTGCCTAGAAATCATATCTGGAACCTCCTATTTGCCAAGTAGGCATGCTTACCAATTGCACTATGGTCACCTCCAGTGACCACTTGCACAGACTATCATTAAACTATTCCCTTGGAAACAAATCCATTACAAAAGCAGGAGGAGAAAGATTTGTAAATGTTGATAAAAGACAACCTGTCACCTGGTAGACATATCAGCAGGATTGTAAGACAGCCATGCAGACTGCTGCAGATTATGATGGCTTTTCACTTTTTTGGATGAAGAGATGATGAAAAAACTCATAGAAATCCTCATATGTCCAAGACTAGAATTTACATCAGTAATTTGATTCCCACAGAGTGAAGGATATAAGCAAGATCAATGGAATACAAAAGGCAGCAACCAAACTGCTCAGCCTGGCAGATAGGAGGAGAGAATAAAAGCACTGGCTTTGCTAACTTTGAAAGAGGTGATATGATTATCCTGTTCAGTTTCCTACAGGGGATAGATTACTTTGACATAAGAAATTTCTTGATTAGGGAGACAAGGGCTTTAAGAGGCTATGAGAACAAAGTACATACATACATATACCAAAGGCTTTTTCTCCCTTACAAGGGAGGTAGCCAAAAAGAAAAAGGCATAAAAACCATTCCCACCCATTCCATCCCTAATACACTCCACTCCCCTCCATCCTCTACCCTCCCTCTTATCTTGGCACCTCCTGGTGCCAAGTGAGAAAGACTGAATGTCAAAAGGATGTGGAAAAATACAGTTCTTCATATAGATGCATACCTGTAATAGCTTGGGTGATATAGCCAAGCTGGAACAATATATGAATTCAAATTGTATAATAATTGGAAAATAAGGATATAGCTTAAGTAGAACCATAGATGATTCTGAAGCTATGTTAATTTGGAAAATAAAGAGACACAACCCCCACATGTTGCTCCTTTCCTGCATACTACAATTAGGGAAATACAATTAGGTAAATATACCTGCCTATTAGGTAAATATACCTGTAGTAAGCACTGAAACTATCAGTTGTTTTAAGAAAAGATTAGACAACTTTATGGATGGGGATGACAGGTGGTGATGGATACCGAGCTGCCTAGTGTAGGCCTTTATGGTCTCCTGCAGTCTCCTTCATTCTTATGTTCTTATGTATGCTCTACCAAAGGCCTTCTTAGAAGGGGGATAGCCACATCAGATCACACACCCACAATATGAATAACACACACTCATCCACCCCTCCCATAGCATCTTTGGGATGATGGGTTGCCCTGTCCCTCATTACACTCCATTTCGCTGACAGAATTGAAGAACACGATGGTTCTTCAAAACTTGTGTGTAGAAATGCAAGTTAAAAAAAATGTGCAACCATTAAACTGTTTTTCCTGGATCAATACCAAAGATTAATTCAACCAGACTACTTGGTTGAATAACTTGAAGAAGATAATGTAGATTACTTATTCATCCCAAAGCTTTTCCCAAAAATGTTAAAGAAATAAAAAAAAAATAAATAAATAAAAAATAAATGAATAGAAATAAAAGTTTTTCAATTAAAGGATGCTAATCGTTTAAAATCCCTTTATTTAAATTAGATGCTAAGTTTTGACAGACATATTGCTGCAACAACCCTATAATTTAGGTTTATGCACATTTCTGATCTATGGACCATCTCTAGATTCAGTACTCATCAATAAGTAAACATACATAACAATTTAACCCATCCCCCAATTACACAAAGGAATAAGTGTATGTCTGTACATGTACCAAGTTTAAAAAAACCATTTGAGTGTATACATATTTATACAAATATATATATATATATATATAAATATATATATTATATATTATATATATATATATATATGTACACCATATCTGATGCCAGAGAAGACCCACTTTTTTTTTCTTTAAAAAATCAGAAAATACACTCCACATCTTATATGCGAGGCTGGAGCATCTGCAGGGCTGATGTTTTCACAGATGCCATAGACTACTGGTATTTGTACCTATGGTAACTCCATAGCATTGTAATATTATTTGCTGGGAACAATGATGGGTACCTGCATGTGGGGGTCCTGCAAGATAGATAGCAAGCTGCCCATTTTGAAAACCTATCAAATGCCTCACATCTATCAGGAGGTGCCACCCTGAGGGGCTGACACTCAAGTGTCTGGACTGGACCCAAGATCCCTCTTTCAACTTCAATTGTATTTCATACACCTTTATAAACATGGCCAGTGACATAGAAACAATTCCACACCAATACAACAAAGACAACAATCCAAAGTTTCTTCTTGAAACTTGAGGCAACAATTATCATTCTTTGCTTAAACACAATTACAATTCTAATTACTGTTATCCTAATTTCTGGTACTTTGATTTGAAAAGGAATTACTACAAAAATTATAGTAGATTCTAAAATGTCAAAGTATTTGCTTTTGAGCTTGTATGTTACTGTCTATTATGTTATACCCATCACATATATCTTATTAGTATTATATGAAATCATCTTAGCTTTTGAAAGAAACATGAAATTAAGGTAATAATAGTAAGTATGAATAAAGATGACATGTTGTATGGCTCACTTGCATCACTATTATCTGTTAATGTGGACTGAAAACTCCCAGTTATGCTCACAAGTTATTGCTGTTTTGTGTATTTTGAATTTTTCACAATATGAACATCATAGTTCAGTGCATATTATCTCAATATACAAATATATTTTTTAATTTTCCCTGCTGAAACAGGGGACAGGGTCTTATATGACAACAATAATTGTTGCCTCAAGTTTTACTGACCAATGACTGGAAAATCCACAACCCCACAGCAATTAGCAACAGTCCTTGGGCTCTACAAAAGATCTATCTGGGAAGAAACACTGGCCTATTGTCTAATGTCCATGTTGTACTACTGTGGAACTGTTTCCACAATAGTAGGAAGACAGAAAGGCAATTGTCAGTTGTCAGCTCTCCTTACATGAAAAGGTGGAGGAAATGCCAAGTCAACATAGTTCTTGGCCCTGGTGTGGGGTATCTGGTTCCTAATGGAGATTAGGATGTTGACTGTATCAAAAGATGAAAGGTTGGGGGATAATTCTAACATATGTCTTGTAAAACATCCACTTGCAGGCACACACACACACACATACTTCAACGAACGGACGGCTTAGAAGACGTTCTGAAGAAAATTGAAGTTTCGTGGATCCCAACGCAAAGAGAAGTGCCTATTGTATTTACAGGGTGGGGGGAAATTGCTTGTGGGGTAGTAGGAAAGTAGGGAAAGAGGAGAAGGGGAGGGATTGCTGAGGGAAATGGAAGGAAATGAGGAAGGAGAGGACTTGGCCCAGGCAGACAGGCGAAAGGTAAACAAACGGCCCCCCGACCAGCTGAGCGACGATGAAATGTCTAATAAAAATGTAAAGATTAGAAGTATAGATAAGAGCAATACAGTAGAAAGTGATGAGAATATTTTCCAGGGATTTAAAGAGGGTGGGGGGGACACAAACCCCCCCCCCACCCCCACCCCCGACTGACAAGACTAGAAGAGGTCGATAAGATGATCGAGGACTTGGAGCGTAGGTTCGGTCATGTTAACAACATTATACGGAGAGTTGAAAAATTGGAAGAACTAGAGAAGGCGAACAAAAACTTAACTAAGGACATTGAAGAATTAAAAAAACAGTTAAAAGAAGTAAAAGATGAGAATAAAGTCTTAAAGGAGAATAATAAGGAGAACAAGGAGGGTTGGAAAAAAATCCAAGAAAATAGCAAAGTTGCATTCACTGACATAATCAGACAGCAAATGAATGAACAAACTGAAGACTCAGTTATTAAAGTGATGAGACAGAAGGAGAATATAGTAAGAGACTTAGCAGACAGAAAGAAATGTATAATTATATTAGGAATGGAAGAGAAACATAACCCAGATAGAACCACAAGAATCAAAGAGGAAAATGAAAAAGTAAGAAATTTACTAGAATTAGTTCAGGAAGATGAACCAGAAATAATGAAACAAATCGAAGAGAAATTCAGGCTCGAGAAATATAGTACAGACAAAACCAGACCAATTAAGATTAAATTCAGGTCACAAACTACGGCTGAGAATATCTTATCCAAAACAGGGAAACTAGCAACAAGTGAACAATATAAAAAGGTATGGATAAAAAGGGAAATGAATAAAGAGGAAAGAGAGGAAGAAAAACAGAAAAGACTTGAAGCTAAGGAAAAAAACGAGATAAGAACGGAGTCAGAAAAAGAGAGATTCTATTGGAGAGTAGTGAATATGAAACTAAAGAAAGTCGACATACAAGAGAAAAACAAAAGGGAAACAGAGAACACAATGGAAGTGGCAGAAAACTAAGAGTGTCTTACACAAATATAGATGGATAAATAACAGGATTGAATGAGCTGAATGATTATTTGAAAGAAAAAGAACCAGACATAATGGGAATTGTAGAAACAAAATTAAAAGGTTCACTACCACCCAACAGTGTAGGACATGATGCATATAATTATTGGATTAGAAACAGAGTGAAAAAGGAAGGGGGTGGAGTTATGTTCCTGACTAAGAAGGATATAAACGTGAAGTGTGTCACATATGGAAAGAATACAGTAGAGATGATAATGATGGAAGTAGAAGATAGAGATAAGAAGAGCAGAAACTTTGTGATAAATTATGTACCCCCGAAAACAGCCTCATGGGAAGAGAGTGAACATAAAAGTATGTTAGAGGACACAAAGATAACATTAAAGAAGATAATGGAAGAGGGAGGAAAAATAGTTATGATGGGCGACTTTAATTGCAAAGAAATCTGCTGGGAAGAAATGACAGTAAAGGGTGGAGACGGCTCATGGGGAAACGCTCTACTTGAGATGGTTACTGACCATACAATGACACAATGGATACAGGAGAACACCAGGTATAGAAATGAAGAAGAGCCATCGAGACTAGACCTAATAATTACATCCGAACCTAGAATAGTGGACAAAATTGAATATAAAACACCAATAAGTAAAAGTGACCACATATTGATTGAACTGGAACTTAATGAAGAAAAATATATGAAAAGAAATGAACAATATAGAAAAGGAAGAATGATGTATGAAAAAACAAACTTTGATCAAATAAGAGAATTCTTTCAACAAGAAAACTGGGAAGAAATATACAAAGAAGAAACAACAGTAGAAGAGAAATGGAATATTTTGACAAAAATTTACAAAAAAGGAGTGGAAAAGTATGTCCCAAGACAAAAACAAGAAAAAGAATATGTAAAATGCTGGTACAACAAAAGTTGTAGGGAGTTAAAAGACAAAAGAGACAAAGCCTGGACCAGATGGAAAAAAGACATAAGACCTGAAAAATTGAAAATATATACCTGTTATAGAAATGAATATGTACAAACATGCAGAGAGGAAAAGAGAAAATATGAAAAAGATATCATAGAAAAGTGTAAAGATCAACCAAAACTATTCTACAGATTTGTAAACAATAAACTGAAAAACAAACAAGATTTGGAGAAATTAAGACAAGAGGGAGTTGAATACACTGAGGAAATGGAAATGGCAGAAATTATGAACAAACATTTTAAATCAGTGTTTACAAGGGAGAACATACAACCTGAAGAGAACAAATGGAAAGAGAAAGTCCCCGCTATGGAAGAAATAGAAGTAACAAAGAATGAAATATTAACACACTTGAGTAATCTTGATGTCAGAAAATCGCATGGACCAGATGAAATAGCAAACTGGATACTGAAAGAATGCAGGAATGAACTGGCAGGCAAAATACATAGCATACTAAATAGTTCCTTGAAAGAAGGAAAAGTTCCAGAAGATTGGAAAAAAGCAAATATAGTACCTATATATAAAGGAGGAAATAAAGAAGAACCTACCAACTATAGACCAGTCTCTCTAACAAGTACAATAGCAAAAATTTGTGAAAGAATTATCAAAAGTAGATGGGTAAAATATTTAGAAAAAAACAAAGTGTTAAATCCAAGGCAATTTGGATTCAGACAAGGACGATCATGCGTCACCAATTTAATATGTTTCTATTCAAGGCTAATAGATATAATACAAGAAAGAGATGGATGGGCGGACTGTGCATTTTTAGACCTAAAGAAAGCTTTTGACAAAGTACCACATAAGAAGTTGCTTAAGAAATTAGAAACTGAAGGAGGAATACAGGGCAAACTACTAAATTGGATGGAGACTTTTTGCAAGAAAGAAAAATGATAGTGATAAGAAACCAGCACTCAAAATGGGATGAAGTAATAAGCGGTGTTCCGCAGGGAACAGTTCTGGCCCCAATAATGTTTGCTATATATATTAATGATATGGATGAAGGAATTGAAAGCTGTATGAGCTTCTTTGCAGATGATGCAAAACTACTGAAAAGAGTGAAAACTGAAGAAGATTGTGAATCACTACAGAGAGATCTAAATAAAGTACAAGAATGGAGTAGGAAGTGGGAGATGGAGTTCAATACAAAAAAGTGTAGTATAATGGAATTTGGAAAAAGCAAAAACAGAATAACAAGAGCATATAAATTGGGAGAAGGAATAAAAAAAGTAGAAAATGAGAAGGACCTGGGAGTCATTGTTATGAATAATATGTCACCTGAGAAACATATAAATAAGATTTTTTGAGAAACTTATAATTTAATAAGAACAATCAAAGTTGCATTTACATACCTGGATGAAGAAATGGTGAAGAAAATCCTAATCACCCTGATAAGACCAAGATTGGAATATGCAGCAACGATATGGTCACCAAGTACAAAAAAATGTATAAAAAAACTTGAAAGAATACAAAGAGCAATTACAAAATTGGCACCAACACTCTCAAAACTATCATATGAAGAGAGACTAGAAAAACTTGAACTACAGACACTAGAGCAAAGAAGAGAGGAGATTTGATAGCTATTTACAGAATCATGAAAGGCATAGAAATTACTGATAGAGAGAATCTGATAAAATGGGATGACAGAAATACTAGAGAACACGGAAAGAAAATAAAAAAAAGACAGCTATAGAAGAGATTTGAAAAAGAACAGCTTTCCTCACAGAGTAATAGACAGTTGGAACAAGTTAGATGAGAAAGTGGTGTGTGCAAAAACAATACATGAATTTAAAAATAGTTTAGATAAAATGAGATATGAAGACGGGACCCCACGAGCATAGCTCCCCTTCCCGTAAAATACAACTAGGTAAATACACACCAGTCGAAGTGACAGTGAAGTTTGGAACTCTAGAAAAACTTCAAGTTTCGTCAATCTCAATGATGAGGGAGTACCTTTGTTATATTAGTAGGGAAGGGGAAAGCTTGTGGTGTAGTGGGAAGGTGAAGAAAAAGGAGAATGGGAGGGATTACTGAGGAAAATGGAAGGAAATGAGGAAGGAGACGAATGGGCTCCTCCAGACGTCAGAAGAAATGTAAAAAAGAGGTATGCAGATGATGCAGGTAAAGTCGAAAATACAGTATCAGTAAAGGCACTAAGATCAGAAATATAGATAAGAATAATACAATAGAAAGTGGAGATAATAATTTCCATGGATTTAATGAGGGAGGAGATGCCAACCTCCCCCGATTAGCAAATATAGAGGAAAAACTAGAGAAAATGATCGAACACTGGGAGGTTAGGTTCAGCCAACTTACACGGATTACGCAGAGTTGATAAATTGGAAGAACTAATGAAGGAGAACCAAAACCTAAATAAATAGAAGAATTAAAAAGACAGTTAAAAGAAGTAAAATATAAGAATGAGGAATTAAAGAAGAATAACAAAGAGAATAAAAAGTCCATGGCAAAAGAAGCACAGGGTTTGAGAAAAGTCCAAGAGAACAACAAAATTGTATTTAGAGATATATTGACACAACAGATGAAAGAACAATCTAAAGACACAGTTATTAAAGTGATGAGAGAGAAAGAGAATATAGTAAGAGACTTAGCGGATAAAAAGAAATGTATAATTATATTAGGAATGTAAGAAACACATAATCCAAAATAGGACTACAAGGGTAAAAGAGAAGGAAAAGGTAAACAAGATATTAGCAGTAGTTCAAGAGGATAAACAAGAAATTGGGAGAGAAATTGAAGAAATATATAAAATAGGGAAATACAATACAGATATGACCAGACCAATTAAGGTTAAATTCAGGTCACAAACAGCAGAGAATATCTAGCAAAAACAGGGAAACTAGCAGTGATCAATATAAACAGGTATGGATAAAAAGAGAAATGAATAAAGAGGAAAGAGAGGATGAGAAAGCAAAAAGAATAGAAGCTAGGGAAAAAAACGAGAACAGAGCAGAGTCAAAGAGAAATTCTATTGGAGAGTAGTGGATATGAAAGTGAGGAAATGGTTCATAGCAGAGAAAAACGGAAGGGAAACAGAAAACACGATGGAAGTAGCAAAAAATTAAATGTGTCTTACACAAATATAGATGGCTTAATAACAGGCTTGAATGAACTGAATGATTACCTGAAGGAAAAAGAACCGGACATAATGGGAATTGTTGAGACAAAATTGAAAGGTCCACTACTACCCAACAGTGTAGGACATGGTGCATATAATCATTGGATTAGAAACAGAGAGGTAAAACAAGGGGGTGAAGTTATGTTCCTGACTAAGAAGGATATAAATATGAGGAATGTCACATATGGAAAAATTAGAGTTGAGATGATTATGATGGAAGTGGAGGACAGGGATGGGAAGAGCAGAAAGTTTGTAGTAAATTATGTGCCTCCTAAAACGGCTTTGTGGGAAGAGAGAGAACACAAAAATATGTTAAAAGACACAAGAATAACACTAAATAAGATAATGGAAGATGGAGGAAGAATAGTTATGATGGGTGACTTTAATTGTAAAGAAATCTGCTGGGAAGAGATGACAGTGAAGGGTGGAGACGACCTATGGGGAAATGTACTACTTGACATGATTATAGAACATACAATGACGCAATGGATACAAGAGAATACTAGGTATAGAAATGAGGAAGAACCATTGAGACTGGACCTAATAATCACATCAGAACCTGAAATAGTGGACAAGATTGAATATAAGACACCAATAAGTAAAAGTAACCACATATTGTTTGAACTGGAACTAAATGAGGATAAATACATGGGAAAAAATGAACAATATAGAAAGGGAAGATTGATGTATGAAATTTTTCTTTTTTATAAAATAAGAGAATTCTTTCAAAAAGCAGACTGGGAAAGGATACAAAAGGAGGAAACAACAGTAGAAGATAAATTAAATATTTTGACAAAAATTTATAAAGGAGTGGAAAAGCATGTTCCAAGACAAAAACAAGAAAAAGGATATGTAAAGTGTTGGTACAACAAAAGATGTAGGGAGTTAAAAGACAAAAGGGATAAAGCTTGGATAAAATGGAAAAAGGACAAAAGACTTGAAAAATGGAAAATATATACTAGTTATAGAAATGAATATATACAAGTGTGCACAGAAGAAAAGAGAAAATACAAAAATGATGTCATAGAAAAATGTAAAGGTCAACCAAAACTATTTTACAGATTTGTAAACAACAAACTGAAAAACAAACAAGAATTAGAGAAACTATGACAAGGAGGAGTTGAATACACAGAGGAAACAGAAATGGCAGAAATTATGAACAAGCATTTTAAATCGGTGTTTACAAGGGAGAACATACAACCTAGAGATATTGAGTGGGAGGAGAAAGTGCCCCCTATGAAAGAGACAGAAGTATCAAGGAATGAAATAATGAATCATTTGAGTAATCTCGATGTTTGAAAATCGCATGGACCAGATGAAATGGCAAACTAGATTTTGAGAAAATGCAGGAATGAACTAACAGACAAAATACATAGTCTAATAAACAGTTCACTGAAAGAAGGAAAAGTTCTAGAAGATTGGAAAAGAGCAAATATAGTACCAGTATATAAAGGGGGAAACAAGGTAGATCCTACTAATTATAGACTGGTCTTTCTTACAATCTTACAAGTACGATAGCTAAAATTTGTGAAAGAATTATCAAAAGTAGATGGGTAAGGCATTTGGAAAAAAACAACTTACTAAATCCAAGACAATTTGGATTTAGACAAGGACGATCATGCGTCACAAACTTGATGTGTTTCTATTCAAGGCTAATAGATGTAATACAAGAAAGAGATGGATGGGCTGATTGTGCATTTCTAGACCTGAAAAAGGCTTTTGATAAGGTGCCACATAAGAAATTGCTAAAGAAATTAGAAACTGCAGGAGGAATACAGGGCAAACTGCTGAAGTAGATGGAAGACTTCTTGCATGAAAGAAAAATGAGAGTGGTGATAAGAGACAAACACTCTAATTGGGATGAAGTAATTAGTGGAGTTCCACAAGGAACAGTTCTGGCCCCAATAATGTTTGCTATATATATTAATGATATGGATAAAGGAATTGAAAGTTATATGAGCTTCTTTGCAGATGATGCAAAATTGTTGAAAAAAGTGAACACTGTAGAAGATTGTGAGTTGCTGCAGAGTGATCTCAATAAAGTATGGGAATGGAGTAGAAAGTGGGAGATGGAATTCAATATTATGAAGTGTAGCATAATGGAATTTGGAAGAACCAAAAAAAGAATAGTGGGATCATATAAATTGGGAGAGGAAGAAATTAAAATAGTAGAAAATGAGAAGGACCTGGGAGTCATTATTATGAATAATATGTCCCCTGAGAAACATATAAACAATCAAAGTGGCATTTATATACCTGGACGAAGAAATGGTGAAGAAAATACTAATCACTTTGATAAGACCAAGATTGGAGTATGCAGTGACGACATGGTCACCAAATACAAAAAAATGTATAACAAAACTTGAAAGAATACAGAGAGCAATTACAAGATTGGCACCAACACTCTCAGAACTATCATATGAAGAGAGACTAGCAAAACTTGAGCGACAGACATTAGTGGAAAGAAGAGAGAGAGGAGACTTGATAACTATTCATAGAATCATGAAAGGCATAAAAACTATTGATAGAGAGGATATAATAAAATGGGATAGTAGAGATACAAGAGGACACGGAAAGAAAATCAAGAAAGACAGTTATAGAAGAGACCTGAAAAAGAATAGCTTTACCCACAGGACAACAGATGTTTGGAACAAGTTATATGAGAAAGTGGTGTGTGCAAAAACAATACATGAATTTAAAAACAGTCTGGATAAAATAAGATATGAAGATGGGACACCACGAGCATAGCTCCCCTTCCCGTAAAATACAACTAGGTAAATACATCATGACATAAGGAGATATGTTAAGGTTACTGCCTACAGAAGGCAAGACTACTCTAAGAAAGAAAAATATGACAAGAAACTCTGTCATAACAAGCTTGACATTCACTTTAATGATATATATATGTATGAATATATATTTTATATATATATATATATATATATATATATATACTGAGTTTATTCCTGACCAGTTTCGCTCTATGCTTCTTCAGAGGAATGTGGTCTAGTTCCAAGTTTCTGAGTTTATTCCTGACCGGTTTCACTCTATGCTCTGAAGAAGCATAGAGCGAAACCGGTCAGGAATAAACTCAGAAATACATCCGTGACTTCTTTTTCCACCTTCATCAACTTGTCATGATGTACCAGTATATATATATATATATATATATATATATATGCATACACACACATATATGTATATAACTATATATATATACATATATATGTATATATGCAAAGTAGACCACTTGGAAAAAGAAACTAACGAAGCAGAGTGCTTTTGTATCTTACATCTTCAGTATATTACATCTTTTTGCACTGAAGATGTAATATACAAAAGCTCTCTGCTTCGTTAGTATCTTTTTCCAAGTGGTCTGCTTTGCATAAGTGAACACACGTACCCGTTGTTGTCACTGTTCACTTGTTACATCACAGCTGGGTTCAAGTCCTTAGCTTCACTATGTATCAGTTTCCATATATGTCTCTTTCGAGCTCCTTGTCAGTCTCAATCGTGATGATATGGAATTAAAGTGAAAAAGTTAATGTGGTTGAAAAAGATTGATATGTATATATATATATATATATATATATATATGCATATATATACATGTATACATTTATATACACACATATATATACATATATATGCATATAAATACATTTATATACATATATATTTTTATATACATATATATATACATATATATTTATACATATATATATATACATATGTATATATATATATATACTGTATATATATATATATACTGTATATATATATATATATATATATATATATATATACACACACACACATGATTTGATTTAGTTTGATGTTGCAAACTCCCCATATCAGGAGGCTAGGACTGTGCCCCTTACAGAGGACTTTGTAGTGTGAAATCTAATGAACCATGCCCTTAGTTCAACTCACCAGTGGCAGGGTTTGAACTGCCATCATCTTGACCGCAAGTAACGACAGCTTAACCTGTTCAGACAGTGAGCCTCCATATATATATGCATACATACATACATATATATATACATATATATATATATATATATATATATATATAGATTGACCTCTCATTAATGGACACTGCATTACCGGATATCAGATGCAGCGGACAAAATCCACTGGTCCAGTCAGAAATCCGCTGGTCCGGTCCGACAGTCTAAATTTCGTGGGTAGGGTGAATGTGTCCGTTAGTTCAGCGTTTGTCCGCTGATGGCGTGATGGTGCGCACTTTGTTTTGCTTACTAGTTAACAAGATCATGATGTCGGAGGTGCGTCAGGCTATTGACACGCTCATAACTTACGTTGATCTCTCTGCTAACGGTGATGTTCAGGCATATTATGAACACTTTAAGAGAATTATTGATTCATGAATAATATCAGAAAGGGAAACAGTTAAAATTGGGCTCCTTTTTCAAGCAGAAAACCACTACAAATCAACATATTATTCACATCAACAGACACCGTTACCCCCCTTTTAGTCCATTAATGAGAGGTCAATCTTTATATATGTATATATACATATACATATATATACACACATTTATAAAATATATATATATATATACATATATATTTACATATTTATATATATATATATATATATATATATATACATATGTATATATATATATATATATAATATATATATATATATTGTATATATGTATATATATATATATATATATATATATATATATATATATATATATATATATATATACACATATAAATATATATAAATATATATATATATAAATATACATACATACATACACTGAATGGTTTCCAGTGAAAAGATTAACATCTTTTCAACCACAATTCACTTTTAATTCCATGCTATCGCAGTCAAGACAGAGAAGCTCAAAGGAGGCATATATTGGAAATTGAAACATGGTTGAACCAAGGACTCGAACTCAGCTTGGACCTGACAAAGTGTTAGTGACTAAACCCATAGCACAATGGGGTTAGTCAGTGACACTCTGTCACATCCGAGTTCAAGTCCTTGGCTTGACCACGTTTCAATTTCCAATATATGCCTACTTAGAGCTTCTCAGTTTTGACTGCTATGGGATGGAATTAAAAGTGAATTGTGGCTGAAAAGATGTACATACATATATACATATGTAATATATATATATATATATATATATATACACATACATAAATATATATATATATATGTATAGACATGTTTATATATATACTGTATATATTACATACATTTTTTTACCCAGAACAATGGCAGTGGAATCTGGCCAATATATCTAAAATTAACATGGCCAAAACCTATCCACAAGCATGTTTTTGATTGGCATCAAATCTTAGAGCCTGGAAGTTCTATGTGTTTCCATCTGGTCTTTGTTTTGTTTTCTCCCAATCTATCTTGCATATGAGTATAATTGGGTAAAAAGCTTATCTACTTGTACTCTTTACTTATCAACAGTATTAATACTGGTTGTCTCCCTGTCTGGTAAAATTAACAATGATATGACTACCAATGCAAGTCAAACTGCAGTCCTCTCACTGTTGTTATACATTTTTTTTTGTAGAACTATGTCAGAGGAAATAAGATGAGCTATTCAAAATTATAATAGCCAGGACCCATCCATTAATGTGTGTTAAATTGAATCAGAGATCTGAGCTTATCCACTGGCCTCCAAGTTCCATACATTTTTGTCTTGCATGTCATCTCTTCTCTCAATTTTGCTTGTATACGAATGTGACTGGATACAAAGCTTATTCCATTATACCCAATATTTATAAATGGTACTGATCCTGACTGCCCCCATGCCCAGTATCATTAGTATTGATACTTTGGTACTGATAGACCCAGCACTAATAGCTATACAAAAAAAAAAAAAAAAAAAAAAAAAAAAAAAAAAAAAAAAAAAAAAAAAAAAAAAAAAAAAAAAAAAAAATCCTTTTGGTATGTGTACTATAAATAAATATATATATATATATATATATATATAGGGTATATATTTATATATATATATATATGTGTATATATATATATATACACATATATATATATATATACATATATATATTATATATATATATATATACATATATATATATATATATATATATATATATATATATATATATATATTGAACATTATTAGAAGCTCTGCCATGGGATACGAACCCTGACCCGTGCGTCGATAATCACGGCAGAGCTTCTAAAAATGTTCAATCTGTCTTTAACATATATATATACTGTAGTTACAGATGGAAAAAAAAATGCAGAGAAGAGCAGTGTCCACAGCAGTTTTTTTTCATATATTACATATTCAAATGATACACAGAAATAGAAGAACAACAGATTAATATACACACTCAAGAGTGAAAGGTGACATGAGAAGGCATGATCTCGTTCAGACCTGACGACCTTTTCCAGCATCCCCCAATATTAATCAGGAGGGAATGTTTCTTGCTTAATTCAGTTCACACTTTCAACTGTCCAAAACTCGTATTTACATTTTTTCATATGTATTATAAATCAAAAAGGATTTAATTTAATTTCGTTTTTTTTTTTCAAAGAAATTTCCTTTTCCCAATACTTTGGAACCAGCCAACATTACACCTATGTTGGGAAATCCAGTTTCCCAAATATTTTCCTTACTGATCAATATAAAACTTGTAGAGTTTTACAAGCTACCTTAAGTACTGTACCAGAAATAATGGGGATTTTTTTTTTTTTTACATTCTCGTATCTAAAATCTACCTGGACACTGAATTTTGGGTGGGTTTGGTTTGACTCTCTGGGCCCTTATTTCCACCTTTGAAAGATTTCCATGCTGAAAGTAAGCAATGGGAATTTTGGATGGACATTCTAATCTCCTCCTTCAAAAATTCTGAGTGTTTGAGTGTGTATATTCATTAATTTCTATGTACTGTTTTTCTGAAGATGTAATACATAAAAGATCTTACCAGTTACTCATCATTCTTTTTTATTTTTGCATGTACAAGCAAAACACACACACACACACACACTCATGTTTCTTTTCTATGTTAATGACATGATAGAAGGTACAAACTATGCCATCAAATTTGCAGATATAAAAATTGTGAGAAGAGTGAAAGATATAAAGGACTGTAGGCAACTGCAAGAGATCTAAACATTATTTTTGTATAAAGCCAAGAATAGAAAATTAATAAAAAAAAAAAAAAAAAATACTGGAAATAGGCAATAGCTCTAAAAGATAATCTTGGCACTCTTCCTTGGGAAGCAAATCCATCACAAATGCAAAAGAGGAGAAAGATTTGGGAGTGTTGATGAAAGACATATCAGCAAAATTGTATAAGAGACATATGAACTGCTGCAGATAAAGTGGCTTTTCAATATATGGATGAAGAGACAATAAAAAAAAAAAAAAAACTCAGAAACCCTGATCTATCTAAGACTAGAATATGTGTCAATGGTATGGTCCCTACACAGAGTGAAGGTTATAAATGAGATAGAGAAAATACAAAGGGTGGCAACCAAACTGGTCCCCAGCCTGGCAGATAAACCATTTAAGAAGAGACTAAAAGTACTGGGTTTGCCAACATTGAAAGATAGAAGAGAAAGATGATATGATTACAGATGTTGCAAGAATTGAAAAGATGTGATGAAAGACATTTTCAATACAGATGCATAAATACTTGCAATAGCTTAGATTACATGAATTAAAACTAAATGCATACATACATACACCAAGGGTTTTTTCCCTTTTACAAGGGAGGTAGCCAAAGTTAAAGGCATCCACTCCCACCCATTTCATCCCCACATACTCCACTCCCATCCACCACTGCTCCCTCCTTTTCTTGGCTCCTGGATGACGGGTCATCCCTGCATCTTGCCTGCCACCCTGGGTCAGAAGCAATGCAGCAAGACACAGCACATTCACAGCAAGGACCCTTCATTTAATAAGCCACATTTGCACCCAATTATCTAAAGATATCCACTTCCTCCAGCCTCTCCCATAATACTCACTTCCAATTTGCTGCCATCCTCTCCCCTTGTGCATCTCATCACCTTACTTTTACCCATATTTACTTCAACTTTCTTCTTTCACATACCTTCCTAAACTCCATCACTAACTTCCTTAATCCCTCCTCTGATCCTGCTATAAGTGCAGTGTCTTCAGCAAACAACAACTGGCTTATCTCCCATTTTTCTCCATTTTCTTTAACCATCTCCAATCCCCAGCCTATTACCCTTGTATTTACCTCTCACACCACCCCTCTCCAAATCTAATTATATTTGGAAAATAAGGATAATCACCAGGTTGGAACCATACATGAATTTGAACTTAAATATGATAAACTGCAGAGTAGGAAACAGGACCCCACAAGCAGTGCTCCTTTCTTGTAAACTACAATTAGGTTAACACACACACATACTAGAACTAAAGGGTAGAACAGAAGCAACTCCAAAGTGGCATATATCCCCCATCAGACAAGAGCTTGAAATGAAGCTGAATATCAAGAAATGTTGTTGGACACAACTCTTTTCCTATAGAAAAATACTGAACAAAGTAACAATTTAGTTCTTATTGGAGATTTTAAGTGTAGTGAGGTCACCTGGGAGGAATGGGAAACAAGTGGCAATGAAAAATGCTGGGGAAATATCCTATTAAGTATAACACTGGAAAACACAATGATTCAATGGATAAAGGAAGTGACTTGGGTAAGTGATGACATTCCTACAATATCAGATCTGCTACTAACTAAAGAGCCAAACATCATCAGCTCCTTGAACTACCTTTGCCCCACAGGAAAAAGTGACCATGTAACAATTGAATTTCAGATAGAGGATGAGAAAATAGAGCCAGGGAATGAATCACACAGGCAAGGGAGACTTAATTTTGGGAAGGAAGATTACTTAGGATTGATTTTTTTTTTTGGCAGAAGTAAACTGGGAAGAATTAATGAATACCACGGGGGTGATGAGGAAATGGGAAATCTTCCTTGACATTTACAACCTAGGAGTGAACTAACATTACCAAAGATAAGTGGAAGGAAAAAGCAGAAACAGGACTGGTTCAACAAAAGGTATGAAGTTGATGGAAGAAAAAAAAACAAAACAAAAATAGGGACAGCTTGGGGAAAATGGAGGAAGTGAAGGAACAATAAAATGAAAACATACAAACAAGCTAGAAATGAATATACAAGAATCCACAGGGAGAAAGGAAGTAATTTTGAAAGAGGTTGTAGATGACTGCAAAGATGAATTGAAACAGTTTAACAGGTTTATAAATAGTAAACTGTGACAGGGAAGTAATCATCAAGCTAATAGTGGATGGTGAAGCCTTTGAAATGGCCTCAGCTCAGGCAGAAATAATGAAATTATCCAATCTTCTCAAATGAGAGCAATTTCATGGAGGAAAGTGAGGGGAGCAAGAATTCAGTTTTGGAAGATATAAAAGTAAAAGAGAGGGAGGTGCTCAATCTTTTGGGATCATTGGATGTAACTAAAGTTTCAGGGCCTAATGGGATCTCAAACTGGATACTTAAAGAATGCAATGAGCAACAGGCAGACAAGATTCACAGTTTTATTGAATCTTCATTAAAAGAAGGCATAGTGCCCTTTGATTGGTAAAGGGCTAGTGTGGTACCAATTCACAAAGGTGTCAGTAAGGTGGCACCATTAAATTATAGGTCAGTATCACTGACTACCACAATAGTGAAATTATGTTAAAGGATTGTGAAAGATTGATGGACCAAATATCTTGAAGAGATGAACATTCTGTCAGACACTCAGTTTGGATTAGAATCTGGAAGGTCATGTATGTCAAACCTTTTAAGTTTTCACTCAGGAGTGATGTGCTGCAGGAGAGGGGTGGGTGAAAAGCGTACCTTGACCTGGAGAAGACTTTTGATAAAGTACCTCATAGTACTCATAGTATAGTACAGGTGGGAATGGGTTGCCTTTTGGCTTTGGCTATCTCCCTGGTAAAGGGAAAAAAGCTCTTGGTATATGGATGGATGGATGGACCTCACAGTCAACTTATGTGGAAATTGGAGCATATTGAAAGAATACAAGGCAAACTACTAAAATGGATGAAAGATTTTTTGAAGGGGAAAATACATGAGGACAGTAGTAAAGGATAAGATATCAGGATGGAGAGCAGTAATGAGCAGAGTTCCACAAGGTTCAGTGCTTGCACCAATAATGTTTCTTGTCAATGTTAATGACATGATGAAAGGTACAACAAGCCATGCCAACATGTTTGTTGACAATGCAATAATTATGAGAAGAGTGAAAAACGAGGACTGTAGGCTATTGCAAAAAGATCTAGACACTATTTTTGTATGGAGCCAAGAACGGAAATGAATTTCAATACCAAAAAATGCAAAATACTGGAAATGGGCAATAACTGCAAAAAACCATCTTTAAACTATTCCTTGGGAAGTGAACCCATTTCAGAAACAAAAGTGGGGAAAGACTTGCGAGTGTTGAGCAAAAGTCTGTCACCTGACAGACACATCAGCAGGATTGTGGGAAAGACATACAAACTGCTGCAGAATATTTAAGTTATTTTTAACTACATGGATGAAGATATGACGATGAAAAAAACAATTAAAACCCTGAACAGTCCAAGAAATATGCATGAGTGGTGGTCCCCACACAGTGAAGGATATAAGCAAGATTGAGAGAATACAGAGAGCGCCAACCAAACTGGTCCCCAGCCTGGCAGATAACCATACAACAAGAGACTAAAAGCATTGGGTCTACTAGATTTGAAAGATTGAAGAGAAAGTGGTGACTGGATTAGAGTATTCAGGTCACTTCAAGGGAGAGATTACAATAACAGAAGAGATCTCTTAATTAAGGATGGGAGGACTTGAAGAAGTCATGAGAAAAAATTAAGGACATGTCTAAAGAATGTCAAGAAATACAGTTTTCCATATAGATGTATGATTACTATGGAATAATACATGAATTCAAATCTAAATATGATAAATGGAAATCAAGGATATAGATTAACTTGGAACAGTACATGAATTTGAGGCTAGGTATGATAAACTGGAGAGTAGATGAGACCCAACTAGCACTGCTCTGTTCCTATAAACAATCACATAAATTAGGTACAATTATGTTAACATACATACACACACACACATATAAGTTGAGGAAGTTGGTGGCAGAGTTTGGGAGAGTATGTGATAGAAGAAAGCTGAAGATAAATGTGGGTAAAAGTAAGGTGATGAGATGTACAAGGGGTGAAAGTGGCAGTAGACTGGAAGTGAGCATTAAGGGAGAGCGACTGGAGGAAGTGGATACTTTCAGATACTTGGGTGCAAATGTGGAAGGAAAAGGTGGAGTGAAGGTGGAGGTAGAATGTAGATTGAGAGAAGTGAGTAAATCCCTTGGTGGATTAAAGAGTGTAATGAGGAATAGACATTTGGGAATGGATGCTAAGAGGAGACTGTATGAAGGAGTGATTGTGCCAACAGCACTGTATGGGGCAGAAACATGGAACATAAGAGAAGAAGAGAGAAGAAGTTTGAATGTGTTTGAGATGAGGTGTTTGAGAAGTATGATGGGGGTTACTAGGCTAGATAGAGTGAGAAATGAGGAGGTGAGGAGGAGAACAGGGGTGGAAAAGAAGCTGGGAGATAGGGTTGATGAAAGAATATTAGGATGGTTTGGACACATGGAAAGAATGAGTTTAGAAAGACTAGTAAAAGAGGTATGGAAGGCAGATGTGGAGGGAGTGAACATGAGGGGACATCCTAGGATGAGGTGGATGGATGGGGTGAAGGGGGCTTTGGGGAAGAGGGGAAAGTCTGTTGAGGAAGGACGGGAGAGGACAGAAGACAGGGGTGAATGGAGAATGGTTGTATATGGATGATGTGATTGCATGAGGTGGAATGGGCGGGGGGATGGGGGGTGAGGTAGTATGTGTGAGCAAAATTTGACGCAACCCGAAGGGATTTCTCCCCGTCTTCTCCTTTTATGCAATGGGGGGACGGAGAGGGGGGGTCGCCGATTTAATGAAGCGGCCTTGCTGTGGATGTGCTGTGTCTTGTGACACTGCTTCTGACCCAGAGCAGTGGACAAGGTGCAGGGATGACCCGTCATCCAGGAGGTGCTAAGATAAGAGGGAGGGTGGAGGGGTGTGGAGTGTATTCAGGGATGGAATGGGTGGAAATGATTTTATGCCTTTTCCTTTTTGGCTACCTCCCTTGTAAGGGTGAAAAAACCTTGTATATGTTGGTATGTATGTATTTTTTTTTTTTAAGGAGGCCATTCTGAATACAGGCTTTGTTGAAGTCTACAGCAGTAATAGCATTGTTCAGCTTGTAAGAAGTACTCTCGATATTTCTAATGAGATCTAAGCTTTACTTTATATATATGTATATATGATTTTATGCCTTTTTCTTTTTGGCTACCCCCTTGTAAGGGGGAAAAAGCCTTGGTATATGTATGTATGTATGTATGTATATATATATATATATATTTACCTAGTTGTATTACACAGGAAAGGAGCTATGCTTGTGGTGACCCATCTTTGTATCTTTCAGCATCAAGTTTTTTCTCAAAATCTTGAATAGCATTTGCACACACTGTTTCTTTATCTAAGTTATTCCAGATATCCAGCACTCTGCATGGGAAGCTATTCTTTTTTCCGATCTCTTCTATAGTTATCCTTTTTTAGTTTCTTTTCAATCTGGATGGTCAAATATGTGTGTGTGTGTGTATATATATATATATATATATATATATATATATATATATATATATATATATATATATATATATATATATATATATATATATATATATATAGGATGGGCAGATACTCTAAAGAAAAACAATACAGGCCACTGAAAGTAAAGCTTAGATCTCAAACAATTGCAGAGGAAGTACTATCCAGAACAACAAAATTAGCAAATAGTGAACATTACAAAAATATATGGATAAAAAAAGAAATGAGTGAGGAAGAAAAAGAAAAAGAACTTAGAAACGAAGCGAATGAAAAAAACGAAAAAAGAACTGAAACTGAAAAATACAAAAAAATTGGAGAGTGGTGGACCTGAGGCTGAGAAAATGGTATATAAAGAAAAAGGAAACAAAGAAGACAGAAAAAGATGAGGAGAAAGGAAATTGAAAATAGCTTATACCAATATAGATGGAATAACTTCAGGAATGAATGAATTAAATGATTACCTGGCCTTAGAAAAACAAGACATAATGGGAATAGTGGAAACTAAATTAAAGTGTACTCCACCACCCAACACTGTTGGACAAGGTTTATACAACTGCTGGACAAAGAATAGAAAGGATAAACAGGGTGGCAGAGCATTAATTTTGACTAATAAAGATTTAAATGTAACAAAAATAATTGAAGAAAAAAATAATGTAGAATCAATTATGATATAAGTTGAAAGCAAACATATGAAGAGTAGAAAATTTGTAGTGGTGTATGTGCCCCCCAAAACACAGTCCTGGACAGAAAATGATAATTCCAAAATATTAGAAGATATAAAATATGAATTAACTAATCTACTACACTAAATAGAGTATCGAGTCAATATAAAATTGGAAACAAGGAAGTAAAAAAAAATTATTCAGAAAGGGACCTGGGAGTGATCATCTTAAGTGACTTGACACCTGATAAACATGTCAATAAATTATTTGGAGAGACTTTTAACTTACTAAGATCAATGAAAGTGGCCTTCAACTACATGGATGAAGAAATGGTAAAGAAAATAGTGGTTACACTAATAAGACCTAAACTAAAGTATGCTTCAACACTATGGGCACCTAGCACAAAAAAGAAAATAAGAAAATTAGAAAGAATCCAAAGAGCAGTGACAAAAATGGCACCTACACTATCAAATTTGACATATAAACAAAGATTGGAGAAATTACATCTATCAATACTGGAACAGAGAAGAGAAAGAGGTGATTTGTTGACCATTTACATAGTTATGAAAGGGATGGAAATTATCGATAGAGATGACTTATTAAAATGGGACAGAAGAGAAACAAGAGGACACAAAAAGAAGCTAAAGAGGAACAGTTACAGAAGAGACCTGAAAAAGAATAGCTTCCCACATAGAGTGATTGATGTCTGGAACAAACTAAATGGAGAAACAGTGAGTGCTAAAACTATACACGATATTAAGAATAAACTGGATGCAGAGAGATATGAAAACAGGTCACTACAAGCATAGCTCTTGTCCCATAAAATACAGGTAAATACATACATACATACATATATATATATATATATATATAGTGACATGCTATTAGTCATGCAGAATGCTGATCACTTTTAACTTGTACTACCCTCTCTTCTGCTATCTTTTGCCTTCACCACATCTGTGATTCCACATCACATCTTCAGTGTGATAATGTCCTCAAGAATAAAAGCACAGCTTGTTGCAAACACACACACACATTGAAATTATTGATAGAGAGAATCTGATAAAATGGGATGATAGAAATACAAGAGGACACGGAAAGAAAATCAAGAAAGACAGCTACAGAAGAGATCTGAAAAAGAACAGCTTTCCTCACAGAGTAATAGACAGTTGGAACAAGTTAGATGAGAAAGTGGTGTGTGCAAAAACAATACATCAATTTAAAAATAGTTTAGATAAAATGAGATATGAAGACGGGACACCACGAGCATAGCTCCCCTTCCCGTAAAATACAACTAGGTAAATACTGTAGAGGTGCTGTCTTGCTGTATTGCCTTCAACCCAACCAATAGTCAGGGTAATACACAAGAAGGTAAGATAGGAGGTACAACAAAAAGATTTTTGGATGGTTGTATGATAGGCATAGGGTGGAAGCATGCTTTGACTTGGCAACTAACCCCTGCATCTTGCCCACTGCCCTGGGTCAGAGGCAATGCAGCAAGACACAGGACATCCACAGCAAGGCTGCTTCATTTAATCAGTGACCCCTCTTTCTGTTCCCTCATGCAGAAAAAGAGAAGACAAGGAAATATCCCTTCAGGCTGCATCAAAATGTCATTCACGCATACTAACCCTCTCCATTCTCCACTGTACACAACCATTCCCCACTAACCTCTATCTTCTGTCTTCTCCCTTCCTTCCTCAACAGACATTCCCCTCTTTCCCAATACCCCTTTTACCCTATCCATCCATCTCATCCTTGGTCGCCCCTCATGTTCACTCCAACTACGTCTGCTTTCCACACCTCTTTTACTAATATTTCTTTGTTCATTCTTTCCATGTGTTCAAACTATCCCAATACTCTTTCATCAACCCTATCTCCCAACTGAAGAACACCTTTGAACCCTGCTTCAAATTTGTACCAAAGAAGCTCCATTTTGCTCTCTCCAAGTGATGCTCTACCACCAAACTGATGGAGTTGCCATAGAATCCCTCCTTGGTGTCCTGTTTGCTAATTTTTTCATGGAAACTTAGAGGAACTGATTTTTAGCCAACTTGAAAAACCTACCCTTTATTGCAGATATGTTGATAATATATTTGTACAAACTGATTCCCTTTTGGAAACTGATATCTTGAGGAAAAGGTTCATGGAGGTGTAAGGGCTCAAGTTCAGTGTCAAGCACAGTGAAAAGCACAGTGAAGGAGAGTCTCTCCCCTTCCTGGATGTCCTCCTCAAGTGGAACTAATTGTCCTTTTCCTTATGGTGTTCACGTCAAAGATACCAACCCCAGAATGTGCATGAATGGTGAGAGCGAGTATCTCCAGAGATACAAAGATGCCACTATTAGTGCTTTTTTTAGAAAAGCCCTCAACCATTGTTCACCTTGGAGCAACACTCAAAAAGAGTTCGACAGGGTCCATCAATTCCTCATCAACAACAGCTATTCACACCACAAGGTCCAAGCCAATCTCTGCAGTGATCAACAACTGGTAATAAAGAAAAAAAAAAAAAAAAAAAAAAAAAAAAAAAAAAAAAAAAAAAACTACAACAGAACAAGGAACCAGACATAAGATTTTTTCTAAAAAGCATGCATGTCTACCAAATACAAAGATGAAGAGAAAATTATAAAAAAATACAATCCATAGAAATGTAATCCCCCAAAAAAGAATGTGACACTTTGTCCTTCACAATCTTTTACAGGAGTAGGAAGACCTCTTCTCTACTTTTAAAGAAAAACCCTGATCCAGAACCACAGGGTGTCCATCAATCCCATGTAGTATATAAATACACATGCCCAGAGGAGGACTGTACAATGTACATCCCTTTCAGTCTACGTGGGACAGACAACCACCACATATCTGGATGAACCACCATGCACCCGCAACACGGAGGACCGAAATAATACCACTGGAACCGGCACCAACACCACCTTGATAGGGAGATTATGGTTAACCCATTAAACTCTGATGACAT
>NC_134781.1:69192547-69235047 GCF_046742065.1 Oratosquilla oratoria | reverse complement strand
TAAAGTAATCTAATTTTTTTATTTCCTTTTTTTCAAGCTGTTACAAAATCTGATGCATTTATATGGAAAATTGTGTTTCCTAATATCCTTGGCAGGGGTGAGGGGAGAGAGGGATAGAGGGAGAGAGAAAGAGAGAGGAGAAAAAAGAGACAAGAGAGAGAAAAAAGAGAAGGAGAAAGAGAGACACAGAGAGAAAATGAGAGAGAGAGAGTGAGAGAGAGTGTGAGAGAGAGAGAGAGAGAGAGAGAGAGAGAGAGAGAGAGAGAGAGAGAGAGAGAGAGAGAGCACAAGGGAGAGAGAGATAGAGCAAGGGAGAGAGAGAGAGAGAGAGAGAGAGAGAGAGAGAGAAAGAGAGAGAGAGCAATAGAGAGAGAGAGAGAGAGCAATAGAGAAAGCAAGAAAGAGCAATAGAGAAAGCCAGAGAGAGCAATCAAGAAAGCAAGAGATATATAGATAGAGAGAGAGAGAGAGGGAAAGAGCAAGAGAGAGAGAGAGAGAGAGAGAGAGAGAGAGAGAGAGAGAGAGAGAGAGAGAGAGAGAGAGAGAGAGAGAGAGAACTAGGGAGAGAGAGAACAAGGGAGGGAGGGAGGGAGGGAGGGAGGGAGGGAGGGAGGGAGAGAGGGAGAGAGAGAGAGAGAGAGAACAAGGGAGGGAGGGAGGGAGGGAGGGAGGGAGGGAGAGAGAGAGCAAGAGAGAGAGAAAATGAGAGAGAGCAATAGAGAAAGCAAGAAAGAGCAATAGAGAAAGCAATCAAGAAAGCAAGAGAGCAAAAGAGAAAGAGAGATGGAGAGAAGAGAGAGGAGGGAGGGAGGGAGGGAGGGAGGGAGGGAGAGAGAGAGAGGACAAGAGAGGGAAAGAGAGAGAGGACAAGAGTGAGAAAGAGAGAGGAAAAGAGTGAAAAAGAGAACAAGAGTGAGAGAGAGAACAAGAGCAAGAGAGACAACAAGAAAGAGAGAACAAGAGCAAGAGAGACAACAAGAAAGAGAGAACAAGAGTGAGAGAGAATGAAAGAGAGAGAACAAGAGTGAGAGAATGTGAGAGACAGGGGAGGAAGGGAGAATACAAGGAAAGAACAAGGAAAAGATATTGGCCTAGCAACACAAAAAAAAAAAAATTCGAGTGATTTAAGGGATGAACTTAATAAGGTTGTGGGTCTCCTTCAAAAGAGAACATGGATGATAAAATCTCCTTGCTAAACCCCATTCAATATTTGTGGAAGGTGTGTAAGTAATGTGCTGGTGGAATGTTCCATGGGTTAAAAAAAAAAAAAAAAAAAAAAAAAACATAATCTCCCAAAACAATTGGTACACATTATATACACCCACAAAAATTAATGAAAAACTTCATGCAAATCCATTAAGCTATCAATATATCAAATATGGCTCTTACCTGCATGCCTGCAAGCCTTACACCAAGAGTAACTGTGGTGGTAACAGCAGCTTTGGCAGTCTGACTTTTACGTTTACTATCTGGGGCATCGTCTCCATATTGTCGAGTGCCCATCTTCAGATCCAGCACACATGGATGGTGATACTTGAATGTCAAGTTTTCTAGCATTATACATTCTGCATGAAGAATAAAAATCTGAATTATTAAGCAAGCCATGAACATGAAAAACAAATGGCACGTAAAATTGACAATGCACAACTATTAACATCTTCAATACAAGTCAAATATTCATGCACAGACCAGGCTGCTTTATGTATAATGATCCAACACAATACATGCATTACAAAATATAAAGTTACAACTGTTATACTCATTATCTTTCACCCTGAATAAATATAATGTCAAAGAAAACGTGATTAAGCCTGTTCACAGAATACAGGGGTCACTCAGCTACAACTACAAAAGAAATATAATCAGGAAGCTGACACCAGCATCCTCGTGTACCCCACTTGCAGCTCATGACACATATAAGTGTCATTATATTCAACAGACTAAGGGGAGGGTATTACATAAAAACATTATCTATCTATATACCTAGAGGCTTCTTCCCTCTTATAAAAAAAGTATCCAAACATTGATCCAATAAATATTGTAATTTAATATCATTTAGTATCAAACTTATCATGGATGCTGGAATTTTATTCCGAGTCACTAGATTTTGACAGTTTCCTTGAAAATCCTTTAAACTGAAGGTTAAGTGTACGTACCAAGGGCCCTTTTCACTCTCATAAGTGGAGTAGCTAAATCAAAGCATGCACCCACCCCATACCCATTCAAACATATTGTCCCTCTCATTTTAGCTCCTCCACATCCCAAACAAAGGCTCATCCCTGTTCCCCACCACAATGCTCAGGTCACAGGCAATTCAGTAAGAAACAGCACCTCCAGAGCAGAGTCTAGCAGCCAGTGCTGATTTACCTTCACCATTTCATTATATAGCAATCCCAAACTCCCCATAGGGTTAGGGCATCGTTACTTGCAATGAAGGTTGAGGGGATGGCAGTTTGAATCCTGCCATTGGCGAAATTGAGCCAAGAGCAAGGTTCATTAGATTCCACACTACAAAGATCTGTGAGGGGCACTGTCCTAGCCTTCCAATGGGGGGAGTTTGTGACATTAAACCATATCATCATCATCATCATCACATACATATACCCAGGGTTTTTCCAACTTACAAGGGAGGTAACCAAAGACAAAAGGCATAATAAATTCATAAATCCACTCCTACCCATTTCATCCCCACCCACTCCACTACCATTCACTACCACTCCCTCCCTCTTTCCTTGGCTCCTCCTGGATGACAAGTCATCCCTGCATCTCACCCACTGCCCTGGGTCAGAAGCAATGCAGCTAGACACAGCACATCCAGAGCAAGGCCACTTCATTTAATCGGCGACCCATATCTCTGTCCCCCTCATGCATAAGAGGAGAAGATGGGGAGAAATCCTTTTGGTCTGCATCAAAATATCATTCACATATAACCACTCCCTACCCCCCACCCACTCCCGTCCATGCATCCCAATATCATTCATACACAACCATTCTCCACTTATCCCTATCTTCTGTCTTCTCCCTTCCTTCCTCAACAGACAACCCCTCTTGCTCAATGCCCCTTTTACCCTATCCATCCATCTCATCTTTGGTTGCCCCCTCATGTTCACTTCATCCACCTTTGCCTTCCACACTTCTTTTACTAATATTTCTTCACTCATTCTTTCCATGTGTCCAAACCATCCTAATACTCTTTCATCAACCCTATCTCCCAACTACTTTTCCAGCACCACTCTCCTCTTCATCTCCTTGTTTCTCACTCTATCCAACATATTAACCCATACCATATTTCTCAGTCATTTCATCTCAAATACATTAAAACTCTTCCTACCTTATATTCCATGTTTCTACTCCATACAGTGCTGTTGTCACATTCACCCCTTCATACTATCTCTTCTTAGCATCCATTCCCAAATGTCTATTTCTCATTACACTTTTAAATCCCTCAAGGCATTTACTTCTCTCAATCTACATTCTTCTTCCACCTCCACTCCTCCCTTTCCCGCCATATGCATCCCCAAGTATCTAAAGCTATTCACTTCCTCCAGCCTCTCTCTCTTAATACTCACTTCCAATTTGCTGCCATCCTTTCCCTTTGTACATCTCATCACCTTACTTTTACCCACATTTATCTTCAACTTCTTTTGCACACCTTCCCAAACTCCATTACTAACTTAATCCCTCTAATCCTGCTACAACCACAGTGTCATTAGTAAACAAAAATTGGCTTATCTGCCCATTACCCTTGCATTTACCTCCTGCACCACACCATCTATGTACACAATGAACAGCCATGGTGACTTGACACATCCCTGGTGAAGTCCCACCTTAACCTCAAACCACTCACTCTCTCCACTTCTAATTCTAACACACACTCTACTACTCTTGTGAAAACTCTTTAATGCTCTTAACAGCTTTCCTCCTATCCCATACATCTGTAAAACTTCCCACAGTGCCTTCCTATCTACCCTGCCATAAGCCTTTTCTAAATCCATAAGGCCTAAATATCCTTACCTTTTCCTAAAGCTTTCTCACATATCTACAAAGGATTACAAAGGCGGAGCATGCCGACAGGAGACCTTTTGATCCATATCTAGGTCGGATGCGAAAAAAAAATCATATTAATAATAAAATAATAAATAAAAACTATGATAATGTAAATAACAAATAAAATACATAAATAAATGCATAGGTATAGTTAAATAATAAACAAACAGGTAAATAGTAAATAATAATAAATTGACATATAACTAATAATAAATGAAAATCAGACAGACAAATGATAACAAAACAAAAACAATTAATATAAGATAAATTATAATCATTACAGCATCTTACTTAGGTATTTATCTAAATGATTCTTAAAGCTTCGAACTGAACTACATTGCACTACCTGTGCAGGAAGTTTATTCCATTCATTAACTACACGGTTGGCAAAGTTGTTTCTACCTACTTCCAAATTGAATCTATTTCCGGAGAGTTTAAGACCATTGTTTCTTGTCTGATTCTCATTCAATGTAAAAATTTGGTCACTTTTGATGTTGTCAATTCCCTTTAGAATTTTAAAGACCTGTATCAAGTCACCTCTGAGTCTACGCTTTTTTAGGGAAAACAGATTCATATGTTTTAGTCGATTTTCGTATGATTTATTTTTTATATTTGGAATCAGTTTTGTGGCTCGCCATTGTACTCTTTCCAATCTGTCAATGTCTTTAATGAGATTCGGTGACCCTACAGAAACAGCATATTCCAAATGTGGACGAACTAACGATCTATCTTACAACAAAAATCTGATCCACACAACCCTAAACCCACACTGTTCCTCTCCTAATACTCTCAATCAAAACCCTCCCATAACCCTACCCAACTGCACTCAACTACTACACTCACATTTGTCCCCTTTTCCCTTGTTAAGCTGAACTATACAGGCACTCCTCCAGTCCTCTGGCACTCTACCCATTTTTAGACAAACATTAAACCACACCAGCCAATCCACTATCACTATACCCCCCTTTTTTAGACACTCCACATTAGGGTGGAGTGATTCCTTTTTCCATTTTAAATTTGCTTGAGTGTGGAAAAGGTACCAAAATGGTATAATATCAATCACATGAAATTATAATATAACCGAAGCATTTCTTGATCAACCACCAGCCATTTTATTATATGGCACATTCTAGTTTTAACATGTTCAGTGGTTGTGTGAAGTTTGTGGTAGCTGGGCAGATTACATGTTTTGCCTTGCAGTAGGCTTGAGCTATTAAGCTGGGAAGTTGTGTGCTGCTCTATGTTAATAAGCAGTGAGTGTTATAAATCTATGTTTATACACTACACAATGGTAATCTTCACTTTAAGTGGTTAACTGAGGGTAAGAGATATGGCATCCCACAGAGAGCTCTACTATGTAAACATTCTATGACGTGATATAATGCCTCAGTGTTATCTTTTTTTTATCCATTGATATATCATAGATTTGTTCAGGCTCGTGTTGCTTCTCGCCAGCTTATGCCAAAGCTTGATTCAAAGTTCTAAATTCATCAATAATGATAGTATGCAAAAAATAAACAAAGAATATATACATACATACATACATACATATACCAAGGCTTTTCCCCCCTTACAAGGGAGGTAGCCAAAAACGAAAAGGCATAAAATCATTCTCACCCATTCCATCCCTGAATACACTCCACACCCCTCCACCCTCCCTCTTATCTTAGCACCTCCTGGATGATGGGTCATCCCTGCACCTTGTCCACTGCCCTGGGTCAGAAGCAGTGTCACAAGACACAGCACATCCACAGCAAGGCCGCTTCATTAAATCGGCGACCCCCCTTCTCCGTCCCCCCCATGCATAAAAGGAAAAGACGGGGAGAAAATCCCTTCGGGCTGCGTCAAATTTTGCTCACACATACTACCTCACCGCCCATTCCACCTCATGCATCACAACATCATCCATATACAACCATTCTCCATTCACCCGTCTTTTGTCCTCTCCCGTCCTTCCTCAGCAGACATTCCCCTCTTCCCCAAAGCCCCCTTCACCCCAGCCATCCACCTCATCCTAGGACGTCCCTTCATGTTCACTCCCTCAACATCTCCCCTCCATACCTCTTTTACTAGTTTTTCTTCACTCATTCTTTCCATGTATCCAAACCATCCTAATACTCTTTCATCAACCCTATCTCCCAACTCCCTTTCCACCCTTGTTCTCCTCCTCACTTCTCACTCTATCCAGCCTAGTAACCCCCATCATACTTCTCAGACACCTCATCTCAAACACATTCAAACTCCTTCTCTCTTCCTCTCTTGTGTTCCATGTTTCTGCCCCATACAGTGCTGTTGGCACAATCACTCCTTCATACAGTCTCCTCTTAGCATCCATTCCCAAATGTCTATTCCTCATTACACTTTTTATTCCACCAAGGCATTTACTTGCTTCTCTCAACCTACATTCTACCTCCACCTTCACTCCACCTTTTCCTGCCACATTTGCACCCAAGTATCTAAAACTATCAACTTCCTCCAGTCACTCTCCCTTAATACTCACTTCCAGTCTGCTGCCACTTTCACCCCTTGTACATCTCATCACCTTACTTTTACCCACATTTATCTTCAGCTTTCTTCTATCACACACTCTCACCAACTTCCTCAATCCCTCCTCCGATCCTGCCACAAGCACAGTGTCGTTCGCAAACAACAGCTGGCTCACCTCACACTTTTCTCCATTTTCTTTAACTATCTCTAATCCCTGACCCACTACCCTTGCATTTACCTCTCGCACTATCCCATCCATGTATAAGTTGAACAGCCAGGGCGACATAATGCATCCTTGATGAAGTCCCACCTTTACCTCAAACCACTCACTCTCTACATTTCCAATCCTGACACAAGCTCTACTACCCTCATAAAAACTCTTGACAGCTCCTAGGAGCTTTCCTCCTATCCCATATATCTGCAAAACCTCCCACAGTGCCTTTCTGTCTATCCTGTCGTAAGCCTTTTCCAGATCCATAAAAGCCCAAAAAAACATCCTTCCCCTTTCCTATAGCTTTCTCATATATCTGTCTTACCACAAAGATCTGATCTACACAACCTCTACCCATCCTAAATCCACACTGTTCCTCACCAATTACTCCCTCTGTTCCTCTCCTAATCCTCTCAATCAAGATCCTCCCATAAGCCTTCCCAACTACACTTAACAAGCTAAGCCCTCTGAAACTACTACATTCACACTTGTCCCCTTTTCCCTTGTAAAGTGGAACTATACAGGCACTCCTCCAGTCCTCCGGCACTCTACCCTCTCTCCAGCAAACATTAAATAACCTCACCAGCCAGTCCACCATCACTGTACCTCCTTTTTTTAGACATTCTGCATGGCATCCATCCAGACCAGGTGCCTTACCTGCTTTCATCTTAACAACTGCCTTCGCTTCATCATAAAAATACCTGATTTAAATATAATTTTGGCATATTGATCTCTTAGTGAAATGACACCTCTTAAAAACGAATGTGAAAATTCAGAAAAAAATATATTTGGGCAATTTTCACTCCACCCTACTCCGTATGACACCCATCAACCCAGATGCCTTGCCTGCTGTCATCATTTTAATAACTACTTTCACCTCATCTCTTCTTATTTCTCCTCCATTTTCCTCATTTATATCCATCATATTCTTAGTGCCTCCACTGCAATTACCTTTCCCTCGCTATACCTCTTTACATTTAGCAACTCCCTAAAATATTCTGTCTATCTTCCTCTAACTGCTGCCTCTTCCATTATCATCTCTCCATCTGTACCTTTTACCTTTTCTTCTCTAATTGATTTGCCTTCCCTTCCTCTCTTAACCACTTCCATACGGTGATGCCTACGTAGGCGTCATGAGGAGCAAGTGGGTACGCGATGATGCCGACGTTGGCGTCTTGATTATATTTATTGTAGTCGTACCTACATAACCTCCATTCTCTCTAAACTGGCTTCATCATATTTTCTATGGTTATCAAAATTCACAGGTGAAAGAGAATGAACAATTGAGCACTGACTTTATTTTTAATAATGCAATTATTATTACGCAACATCGCACGTCGGGCAGCTAATGCTGCCAGACATGTGATGTGTCCTGGAGTGAAGAGGTTAATTTCCTGTCATGTTCCATGACATGTTACTGACCAGGGACACAGGCATCACACACACAAAGGACACGGAGGGCTTGGAAGTTGGCAGCGGAGGACTACAAAATCGAGGCCTCCCGTCATCCGAGGTCAGATGGCCCATACATCAAGATGATGATTCAAAGTAGGGCCCTCACTTCTAGGCCCCATTGCTTATATGTTTTAGATGAGTATTAGTGACTATATTGTAAGCCTTCTTCACACAAAAATAAAGATACAGGTAAATTGTGTGGAACTGGGTAAATAGTAATAGGATAAGTTACATTGGCATACATTGGCACCTGTGCCATGGCACTAGTGTTGTATGGCTGTAGTATAAAATAAATGTGCAGACACTTTTAGGCCCTTCTGATTACCGCACTTGCACTCTCTTCACACTGACCTAATTGTAAGTAAAAAGCTAATTGCAATTAATCCGCCTATTAAATTAAGTGATTTCACTCTACTATTTTGTTGACCCCAGTGAAGTTAAATTGATCATAAAGAGGCTAAATGTTGTTCAAGAACCTGGATTGCAGGAACTGCTCAAGTCACGGTTTATGATTCTATGTACCAACCAGAATACAGGGCCTAGCACGTGATATTCCTTCCAGAATGATTTTTTTTTACTTTCAAAATTTTCTGTCATACTCTCCCCCATTTCACTTCTGCTATCCTTTTTGTCTCCTATATCTTAAGGTTTACTTTTTTTTTTTTTTTTGTACCAGTCATATGTTTCTCTTGTCCTATTTTGCAACCAATCTACAAAAAGCATTTGATAAGGTACCACAGAAGAAACTAATAAGAAAAATAGAAGCAATAGGTGGCATCAGAGGAAAATTATTGGAATGGAAGGAAGACTTTCTGACTGGGAGAAAAATGAGGGTAGTAATTAGAGACAAATATTCAAAGTGGGAAGAAATGATAAGTGGTGTCCTGCACGGTTCGGTGCAGGCTCCAATCATGTTTGCCATATATATAAATGACATGGATGAAGGAGTACTGTTATATGAATTTCATCATAGATGACGCAAAAATACGTAAAAACAGAGGAGGATTGTGAATCATTACAGATAGACCTGGACAAAATCTGGAAATGGACTCAAAAGTAGGAGGTGAACTTCAATATTAAGAAATGTAGTATAATGGAGTTTGGAAAAAGTAAAAAGAGAATATCAAGAAATTATAAAATCGGTGAAGAAGTTAAAAAAGTGAACTCTGAAAGAGACCTTGTAGTAATAATCAGCAAAGACATGACACCGGACATACATATCAACAAAATAGTTGGAGAAACCTTCAACCTATCAAGGTTAATGAAAGTGGCATTTGAGTACTTGGATGAGGAAATGATTAAGAAAATATTAGTTACACTAGTAAGACCAAAACTGGAGTATGCAGCAACACTATGGACACCCAGTACTAAAAAGAATATCAAGAAATTAGAATACAAAGAGCAATGACAAAGTTGGCACCAACTCTTTCCAAATTAACATACGAACAAAGCTTGTTCAAATTGGAATTGCCAACTCTCGAACAAAGGGAAAGAGGAGATCTGCTGACTATAGATTGGAAATCCTAGATAGGAATGATTTACTATCATGGGACAATGGGAAAACAAGAGGACACATAAAAAAACTCAAAAAGGATAACTATAGAAGAGATTTGAAAGAGAGAGAAAAAAAATAAAAAATAAAAATAAATAAATAAATAAATAAAAAAAAGTTTCCCACATAGATTACTGGATACCTGGAATAACTTATATAAAGAAACAGTGTGTGCAAACACTATTCAAGATTTTAAGAAAAAAAATTGATGTTGAAAGATACAAAGATGGGTCACCATGAGCATAGCTCCCTTCCCATAAAATACAACTAGGTAAATACAGATTGGAATAAATTAATTGATAAATCAATATACATACATAGCAAAGGCTCTTTCCCCCTAACAAGGGAGGTAGCCAAAAAAAAATGGCATAAAATCCACTCCCACCCATTCCATTCCCTCATATTCCACTCCCATTCACCACCACTCCATCCCTCTTATCTTGTCTCCTCCTGGATGATGGGTCACCCCTGCATCTTGCCCAGTGCCCTGGGGTAAAAGCTGATAAATCAATAAATAAAATAAAACTGACATGAAAAAATCCTTTTGGGCTATGTCAGTTTCTTATCCATTTACAACCATTCTCCACTAATACTGGTCTCTTACTTTCTACCTTCTCTGCTCCACAGACCCAAAGCCCCTTTGATCCCCATCCATCCAACTCATTCTCAATTTTCCCCTTGAGTATGCTCCATCCACCTCTGCCTTCCACACACTTTCTGCCAGTCTTTCTTCACTCATTCTTTCTATATGCCCAAACCATCCAGTATTCTTTGGTCAACCCTAATATGTATTACCTTATTAAAATCCAGTGCAGAGCATGTAACAGCCAAAATGTTGAAAAAATATACATTACTTTACCTAACACATTTGATGAATCTGATTTTTGCTTCAGTTTATGTAGCCGTGACTGATGACTTTGTAGTAGCCAAGGGCTATGTGTGTCTGGATGAGAGATTGGGGTAAGCTGTGTTGGTCCTGAGGTGGAAGTTGGTGTTGCTGGAGCTGATGGAGCTGATGAAGTGTCATCATCATCTTCTTCACCCTCACTCTCCAAATCAACGCTGCCTGAACTGACTCTTCTCAATCTCCTTGAAACAATTGGTAAAAATAATTATGTCATATGAGAAAATTTCAACAGTAATATCTGACCTACAATGGAAGAAGACCAATGACACACATCAATAAGTAATTTCTTATCAGTCTTACTGAAATTTCTGCAAAGTAGCAATGTAATTTTTCCATACTCTACCTCCTATAGAATCCACTTAAAAACAAATTCTTACTTTCAAACCCTGACTCATATTCATTATGAGTCAAGGATTGTCTAGTGGAGATATTGTTGGACATTGGTATATTAGGGAATTCTTCTAGAATTTTTTTATTCCTCTTAGGACTGTTTGTGGGTGTTCAACAAAATTGTGTGATGCATTTAGATTGTCTGCCAGTATGTGATTTGTTAGTGAATTGAGTAGTTGAGTTGAGGGATTGATGTAGTGAGTGAAATGTAAATGTTTGTGATGTTGTAAGCTGTTTTTTTAGTTGTGTTTGGAGTGAAATTATTTCTGCTGTTGTGTCTGTGAGTATCTGGTTTGTTTTGTTTTGTTTGAGAAAGGTATGCTGTTGTGTGTCTGTGTTATGAATCCACCTTTATGTTGTGTGCTGCCTTCTCTTACTGTTCTGTAATGTGCAGAATATGGATACTGTACACTGTGGTGTACACCTTCTTGAAATTAGAAATGACCTGCTGGTCCATTGGTTGCAGAATGGAAGTGGTTTTCGGAGGCAGGAATTTAATTGTGATGAAATTCATGTCTTGGGGAAGATGTGCCTGCATGTCAAGGGGATGTGCTGGGGCATTAATCCAGCAGCAGGAAGCACTTCAGTGGCAGTCCATTCCCCTGCAGAAATTTCTTGATCTCAGGGTCACATACCCCTTTGAGCCATTTCTGGCACAGCTGTTGGGTTGGAACGCCACATCACTGGAAGTCTGCTCTTCAGGACGTTGCCCCTCTTGAATGCTCAAGGCGTCTCAGAATGATACACTACAAGCAACATGATCTTGCAGTCACCACTCGGATTAGCACACAACATCACTGTAAGCCTGTCTTTCATAGGCTTATGCCTGGCAAAGCTTTCTCCTTGGCAGTAATGTAGGTGCTGTTAGGCATCCTCTTTCAAAAGAGCCCTGTTTCATCACAATTAAATACCTGCTGTGGGAGGTAACCCTCATGACACACCAGCTCCTCAAACTCCTTGACGAATGCCTCAGCTGTGTCTGAGTCCGCGCTTGCCGCCTCACCATGCCGTGTCACTCTGTGGATGCCTGTATGTTGCCGAAACTTCTCAAACCACCCCCTACTGGCTGTAAAGGGTACTGAAGGTGGTGTAAGCTGGTCATGGGTACCAGCCTGTTGCTGCTGCAGGTCAACATACACTTGGCAAGCCTTTGAACAGATCATTTCCTCACTCAAGCTGTCACTCTTACACTGCTTCTCCTGTATCCACACAAGCAATAACCTTTCCACCATGTCCAACAATGCTGCTCACATACCTTATACCCTTAGACACATTAGCTGACAGAATTTTATCTATATTTAAAAGAATGGTTCTTATTGTTGACTCAGGCATACCAAACTCTCTCATCAGCTTACACACACATAAACCTTGAGCAGCTTTGGCAATCACTTCCCTTTTTTTTTCTCAATCGTGATGCTGGTTTTCTAACGAGCACCAGCTTCAGTAGGACTTCTCACCTGTTTTGGAGACATTTTAAAGGCACAAACAATACAATACCAAGGGGTAGGTGCCGAAAGAAGGACTAGTCATGCACACAACAAACAAAGATGGCAGGAGGAGACACAACACAGTGTGTGAATGGTGATGTTAGCAAGATGGTGGCACGGAATTTGATTTTCCGTGCAGTAATGGATACCAATGTATCCACGTAAATAGAAATTTTCCGTATGAATAGCAACAAGATTTTCTTCATAATTTGAGCACGTAAATAGAATTTCACGTACATAAGGGCACAGGTAAATAGAGGTACCACTGTATGAGTAACGGAATAAGTTGGGAGAAGAACATACAGGCTACAATGCTGACCTATTGCTTGGGAAAGGTCCACCAGGGATGAACTAGCAGTACTATTAGGAAAGAAATGAGGTGCAATTCTAATATGAATTAAGCTGGAAGAAGTGAAATCATAAGTATGGTGAATGTGGGAGAGGTGACAATGTTCCTCACTCATCTCTAGCCACCTTGCTTTGCAAATAATGGCTAATTGGTTTATAGGTTGCAAAACAAATATAATAGTACATATATAAAGCCCTTAAAACTATGGAAGTATTTTACTATTCCCTCTCCCAACTAGCTTATAAAAACAAATGCCTTACATACATATGCCAAGGCTTTTTCCCCCTTACAAGGGAGGTAGCCAAAAAAGGAAAAGGCATAAAATCATTCCCACCCATTCCATCCCTGAATACACTCCAAACCCCTCCACCCTCCATCTCATCTTAGCACCTCCTGGATGATGGGTCATCCCTGCACCTTGTCCACTGCCCTGGGTCAGAAGCAGTGTCGGAAGACACAGCACATCCACAGCAAGGCCGCTTCATTAAATCGGCGACCCCCCCCTCTCCGTCCCCCCATGCATAAAGGAGAAGACGGGGAGATATCCCTTCGGGCTGCGTCCAAATTTGCTCACACATACTACCTCACCTCCCATCCCCCTGCCTATTCCACCTCATGCATCACACATCATCCATATTCAACCATTCTCCATTCACCCCTGTCTTCTGTCCTCTCCCGTCCTTCCTCAACAGACATTCCCCTCTTCCCCAAAGCCCCCGTCACCCCATCCATCCACCTCATCCTAGGACGTCCCTTCATGTTCACTCCCTCAACATCTGCCCTCCATACCTCTTTTACTAGTCTTTCTTCACTCATTCTTTCCATGTGTCCAAACCATCCTAATACTCTTTCATCAACCCTATCTCCCAACCCCCTTTCCACCCCTGTTCTCCTCCTCACCTCCTCATTTCTCACTCTATCCAGCCTAGTAACCTCCATCATACTTCTCAGACACCTCATCTCAAACACATTCAAACTCCTTCTCTCTTCCTCTCTTATGTTCCATGTTTCTGCCCCATACAGTGCTGTTGGTACAATCACTCCTTCATATAGTCTCCTCTTAGCATCCATTCCCAAATGTCTATTCCTCATTACACTTTTTATTCCAAGGCATTTACTCGCTTCTCTCAATCTACATTCTACCTCCACCTCCACCACTCCCTTTCCTGGCACATTTGCACCCAAGTATCTAAAACTATCCACTTCCTCCAGTCGCTCCCCCTTAATGCTCACTTCCAGACTACTGCCACTTTCACCCCTTGTACATCTCATCACCTTACTTTTACCCACATTTATCTTCAGCTTTCTTCTATCACACACTCTCCCAAACTCTGTCACCAACTTCCTCAATCCCTCCTCCGATCCTGCCACAAGTGCAGTGTCGTCTGCAAACAACAGCTGGCTCACCTCACACTTTTCTCCATTTTCTTTAACCATCTCCAATCTCTGACCCACTACCCTTGCATTTACCTCTCGCACTACCCCATCCATGTATAAGTTGAACAGCCAGGGCGACATAATGCATCCTTGACGAAGTCCCACCTTTACCTCAAACCACTCACTCTCTCCATTTCTAATCCTGACACAAGCTCTACTACTCTCATAAAAACTCTTGACAGCTCCTAGAAGCTTTCCTCCTATCCCGCATATCCACAAAACCTCCCACAGTGCCTTTCTGTCTACCCTGTCGCAAGCCTTTTCCAGGTCCATAAAGGCCCAAAAAACATCCTTCCCCTTTCCTAAAAGAAAAAAAACAAATGCCTTAATCCCATTATATATAGAATTAATACCACATTTTTTTCTTCCTCATCTGATCTATATAGGAAAAATATGCACAAGCTTTTTCATACAATAATTTTTCTTTAAGCATAACACTAGAAAAATACATGATCAAACTGCATCAAATGATACACAGTGAACTTTACCAGCTAATAAGAGGAATGAGATTCTATATAGGGTACCATGCATGAAAGCTATGAACATGAATAATAAAACAAAACTACTAACCCATGTTTGAGAGCCTGACTACTCAGCAGTGATGTTGTCTGTTCATTGGGCAATGCTGCTAAAGTTAACATTTCTCCTTCTTCTTGCAACATAACTTGCAATGTTCCCCTAAATTCTGGTGTATATCTTTTCATGTCAACTGGTAGTGTTCGGTAGAATCTGTATTCTCGACCAATGAGAGGCTTGCATACTGTCACATCATCCAATACAAACATAGATGAGTGTCCGCCAACCTGGTGCATCAATGGTTCTAGCTGCTCAAAGAAAAAGGGAAATGTAAATATAATAAATACAATTAATTCTAATACTTTGTCTTGGTCCAAATCTACAAATTAGCTTCTATCGGCACTAATTCTCAATTTCTATTATATCTCATTACACCACATGCCAGTGTATTCACTAAATAAGTGTCATGGGATTAGATCATCCTGGTAATATCTTATCCTGTATTTTGTTTTCTTTAGTAATATTAACTCTTCATTACAAGGAACATTACAAGTCCCTTCCTCCATGTATTAAAAAAAATATATACATATCAATAGGATTCAGATATTTCCTAAAATAATGAAAAAAGGGAGAATTCACATCCCTGCATTTATTTATGCAACACTTTTCATCATTTATGAAGAGTTACTGATGATCAATTTCTACAAAATAATTTCAACCTGAAAAAATGCTTCACATAAAACTTAAACAATTTCTGAGTATACACTCACATATTATATATATATATATATATATATATATATATATATATATATATATATATATATATATATATATATATATATATATATATATATATATATATATATATATATATATTTCCTCAACATTACCTGTATGAGTTCTTCTTTGTCTGTATCATGGTTCATGGTCCCAAGTGTCATTGATGATAAAGACGAGCAAATATGCCTGTATAAAGAAAATCAATGAAATTTCAGAACTATAACACACAGAGAGAATAAGGAACCATGTGGGACTATTTTGAATGTAGGTAAAAAATTAAAAATAGATAAATAATACATACATATACCAAAGGATTTTTCCCCCTTACAAGGGAGGTAGCCAAAAAAAATACAAAGGCATAAAAAACATTCCCACCCATTCCATCCCTAATACACTCCACTCCCCTCCACCCTCTACCCTCCCTCTTATCTTGGCACCACCTGGATGATGGGGTCATCCCTGCATCTTGTCCACTGCCCTGGGTCAGCGGCAGTGTCACAAGACACAGCACATCCACAGCAAGGCCGCTTCATTAAATCGGCAACCCCCCTCTCCATCCCATCATGCAGAAAAGGAGAAGACGGGGAGAAATCCCTTTGGGCTGCGTCAAATTTTTCTCACACATACTACCTCATCCCCTGTCCCCCCACCCATTCCACCACATGCATCACATCATCATCCATATACAACCCTTCTCTATTAACCCCTATCTTCTGTCCTCTCCCATCCTTCCTCAACCGACATTCCCCTCTTCCCCAAAGCCCCTTTAATCCCATCCATCTATCTTTTCCTAGGTCGCCCCACTCATGTTCACTCCCTCCACATTTGCTTTCCATACCTCTTTTACTAGTCATTCTTCACTCATTCTTTCCATGTGTCCAAACCATCCTAATACTCTTTCATCAACCCTATCTCCCAACTCCCTTTCCACCCCTGTTCTTCTCCTCACCTCCTCATTTCTCACTCTATCTATCCTAGTAACCCCGATCATACTTTTCAGACACCTCATCTCAAACACATTCAAACTCCTTTCTTCCTCTCTTTGTTCCCTGTTTCTGCCCCATACAGTGCTGTTGCCACAACCACTCCTTCATACAATCTCCTCTTAGCATCCATTCCCAAATGTCTATTCCCCATTACACTTTTTAATCCGCCAAGACATTTACTCGCTTCTCTCAATCTACATTCTACCTCCACCTCCACTCCACCCTTTCCTGCCACAGTCGCACCCAAGTATCTAAAACTATCCACTTCCTCCAGTCACTCTCCCTTAATGCTCACTTCCAGTCTGCTGCCAATTTCACCCCTTGTACATCTTATCACCTTACTTTTACCCACATTTATCTTCAACTTTCTTCTTTCACACACTCTCCCAAACTCTGTCACCAACTTCCTCAATCCCTCTTCTGATCCTGCTACAAGTGCAGTGTTGTCTACAAACACCAGCTGGCTCACCTCCCACTTTCCTTCAATTTCTTTAACTATCTCCAATCTCTGACCCACCACCCCATCCATGTATAAGTTGAACAGCCAGGGCGACATAACACATTCCTGATGAAGTCCCACCTTTATCTCGAACCACTCACTCTCTCCATTTCTATTCCTGACACATGCTCTACTACTCTTGTAAAAACTCTTGACAGCTCCTAGAGGCTTTCCTCCTATCCCATATATCTGCAAAACCTCCCACAGTGCTTTCCTGTCTACCCTGTCATAAGCCTTTTCCAAATTCATAAAAGCCCAAAAAACATCCTTACCCTTTCCTATAGCTTTCTCACATATCTGTCTTACCACAAAATGTTATGTTGCTATTACCGATATGACAATATTGAGGCTCTGACTCATATGCTTTGTACTACTATTGATTGTGTATCCATCTGATGCATTATATTAACATTTTGTGCTTGTATATCCATGTACTGACTGACACCTTGGCGTAATAAATTAATAAAATAAATAAATAAATCTCTTCACTCCTGAGAACCTCCCAAACTCACACTCTCCCCTTCCCTCTCAACTTAGTTTCACTCAAAGCCAACACATCCATCTTTCTTCTCACAAACATACTACCTATCTCTTCCTTTTTACTCTCATCTATACCACATCCATGCACATTAAAAGACCCAAACCTTAGGGTGCTAGTTGGAAAACTCCTAGACCCTCTTATGCCTTTATTTTTTTTTAGGAATGTCCCCTGTGGAGCTACAGGGAGAAGGATGCCTGGTCCCAATCCCCATCCCATTTTTCTCACCTCTTACGATCCAAGTGGGAATACTTGGTGGCAGCATTCTTTTCCCCCACCACAGATAAATAATAAATATATAAATAGGTAATTTCAGAAGCACAGTAGAATGATACATGAGTTATCAAGGAATGGTACTTAAACATGAGGGTGGTGATAAGTCTACATTAATCTTAATTATGTACAATAGTGGTTCTTAATTTTTGTTCAGCTCCTATATCCCAAAGTTCAATTCCAAGTCAACCTGATACCCCCTCTCCAATATCAGCCTACTGCTCCCCATTTTTTCACTTTTAATTTACTGTAAAAATAAAAAAAACAGGTGAATTCTAAGAAATTTTTATTTCTTTTTCACCAAATAAACAAATAAAGTATAATTCTTACACAAAATTATAATACTTTTTTTGTCGTATGTGTAGATCTAATTCTATTTAATTATGTGTGTATATCAACTTTTGTTTATGGGTATATATCTAATTCTATTTAATTCTGTCAATCAGGCCCTTGGCAGGAAAGGAACTTGGCATGCCTTGGTAAAGGAACTCCTCTTCCAAGCTAGGAACTAATTTATTACCCAGAAAACAATTCCCATGAACAAATAATTAATGTTATTTTCTTATCAGATATATACATATATACTGGAAGATGAAAGCACATTTAAGATGGTACATCATTTGTGATCACTTTTATGTATATGATTGGATGTACTTGGTACTCATTGGCACATGATATAGAGGGAACCTGGCAAGCCTTGGCAGTGCAAGCCCTGGGCAGCAGTGGGAAATATTAAGAACTTTTGATCATTGTATTCCATCACACCCCTAAAGACAGTCCTAGGACTAGGACTGAAATGTCAGGCAATAAATTTTCCGCACTGACTCTGATGTTTACACTTCCCTTTACAATATGGATCCAAGACTCCAGATCTTCACACATATTAAATATATATATACTGGAGTACTAGTGTAGAAAAACATGACATTTGAAAAAAAAGACAATAATAGATTCATGAAAATAAAGAAACATGGTGTCTGGTATTCCCAAGCCAATAACTGGAATGCAAGTGTATGATGTGTGTATATATATATATATATATATATATATATATATATATATATATATATATATATATATATATATATATATATATATATATATATATATCACCAATGACAGCACCAGACAAACATATCAACAAATTATTAAGATCAATGAAAGTGGCCTTTGATTACATGGATGAAGAAATGGTAAAGAAAATATTAGTTACATTGATAAGACCAAAATTGGAGTACGCTGCGACACTATGGACACCTAGTACTAAAAAGAACATAAAGAAATTAGAAAGAATTCAAAGAGCAACAACAAAGATGGCACCAACACTCTCCAAATTGACATACAAACAAAGATTGGACAAACTCGAACTACCAACCCTGGAACAAAGAAGAGAAAGAGGAGACCTACTAACCATCTACAGAATTATGAAAGGGATGGAAGTCCTTGATAGAGATGACTTACTAAAGTGGGATAGGAGAAAAACAAGAGGACACAAAAAGAAACTTAAAAAGGATAGTTACAGAAGAGATCTGAAAAAGAATAGCTTCCCACACAGAGTGATAGATATCTGGAACAAACTGAATGAGGAAACAGTGAGTGCAAAAACTATACAAGAATTTAAGATCAAACTGAAAGTGGAAAGATACAAAAGCAGGTCACTACGAGCATAGCTCTCTTCCCGTGAAATACAACTAGGTATATATATACGGTATATATATATATATATATATATATATATATATATATATATATTCAATGAATCAAATAAATAAATAGACAGGTAAAATGAAGCTAATAATTGGTGAGTGTAAAATAATACCCTTATCTAATCAATCAACCTAACATAGGTTAGATTGGTTTGGTTAGGTCAAGTCATGTCAGGTTATTTCAGTTTAGATAAGGTTGTCAGGCTGGGTTACGTATGTTAGGAAAAGTAAGATTAAGTTATGTTAGGTTTGGATAAGTTTGGCTGAGTTTTGTTGGTTTCATTTGGGTTTGGTTTGGTTAGGTTGGATTAGATCAGGTCAAGTTAGGATAGGCGGGATTAGGCTGGATTAGGTTAGACAAGTTAAGTTGGGTTAGTTTTACTATGTTAGGTGAGGTCAGGCTAAGTTGGGTTGGATTGAGTTGCATACCTAGATTAGGCTGGGCTGAATAGGTTAAGGTTTGGTTGGTTAGACTGGTTAAATTATGTTGTTTGGGTACAGTTATTACTTTTCATTCACCAGTTATCAGTTGTAATTTTCCAATTTAATCTTTTTATGCACTTTTGTGATCTGAATATATTTTTCTAAAATACCACTATCATATTTATAGTTTCACAATATAATTACTACTTAGGTCTTTACAAATTTCAGGAAGGAACAGCAGATGCCCTTCATGACCCATGATGAGTTATACAAGTCCCACATGAGTTTCTAATCTCACTAAGACATCACATTACCCTACAAACTATACAAAACAAAGCCCTAAAGACAATTACAGGCTGCACAAATATAATACCTACAGACCAACTACACCATGAAACGAAAGTCCTTGAAGTCAAAGATCACCTTGACATGAGAGGCACACAAATACTTCCCATGGCCTCCACAAAGCCCACCCATTGCACTGCATGGTAAAACCACACACGCCAAGAAACATTAAAACAACACCCAAACACCTATATTATACACAAATATTCCCTTCTCTTCCTTCACAACCACCAGACACCAGCATCTGGAAGCACATCCATAATCATATCGCTCATTTTTCCATCAACAAACTGAAAGACAACACATTGCTACATGCTAGGCCCCCTGATATCCATCCCTCTCCATCCTCTCTCCCCTGAGAGGACAGGGTCCACCTGGCCAGACTGCAGTGCAGCCACCATCTAGCCCCTAAATTACAAGAAGAAACTGGATGACTGCAGACAATTGTCCAGGATGCAACACGTCACCCCATACCATACAACACATCATGGAAGACAAAGGATTACAAAGGCGGAGCATGCCGACAGGAGACCTTTTGGTCCATATCTAGGGCGGATGCGAAAAAAAATCATAATAATAATAAAATAAATAAAAACTATAATAATGTAAATAACAAATAAAATACATAAATAAATGCATAGGTATAGTTAAATAATAAACAAACAGGTAAATAGTAAATAATAATAAATTGACATATAACTAATAACAAATGAAAATCAGACAGACAAATGATAACAAAACAAAAACAAATAATATAAAATAAATTATAATCATTACAGCATCTTGCTTAGGTGTTTATCTAAATGATTCTTAAAGCTTCGAACTGAACTACATTGCACTACCTGTGCAGGAAGTTTATTCCATTCATTAACTACACGGTTGGCAAAGTTGTTTCTACCTACTTCCAAATTGAATCTATTTCCGCACAGTTTGAAACCATTGTTTCTTGTCTGATTCTCATTCAATGTGAAAATTTTGTCACTTTTGATGTTGTCAATTCCCTTTAAAATCTTAAAGACCTGTATCAAGTCACCTCTAAGTCTACGCTTTTTTAGGGAAAACAGATTCATATGTTTTAGTCGATTTTCATATGATATATTTTTTATATTTGGAATCAGTTTTGTGGCTCGCCGTTGTACTTTTTCCAGTCTGTTAATGTCTTTAATGAGATTCGGTGACCATACGGAAACAGCATATTCCAATGTACATAATCATACAAGCCAACAACACAATATACATGCCATAAAGGATTTATGGGAAAACCTTGTTCCAGCCATGGTGTTCCTCAGGGAGAAGGGACTGCCCAGCCAGACAGTCTAAGGAACAATAACAACAGCCCATGAACATCCTCATTTCCATTCACACATGTAGTCAGAATTTGGCACTCAGTCTTTGCAAGTGGACCCTGAATATCTCTTAATTAACTTTGAATGCATTTCCTCTACTTTTTTCACACAAGGACAGCTGATGCCCAACAACTACTACCTTCCTCTCATTACCACAAACTGGTGACTCAAGAACCAAGGCTGTGGGTTTCCAAACAAATGAAATGTGAACCAACACTTATCATTACTATTACCAATTTCATGTTTTTACACTTCTAGGATACAAGACTTTTTTCTTTCCAAATTTCACATTTTTTCACATCTTTACAAATAGTACATTAGAGTTATGTTTCATGTTTTGTATTCTCACTTGCACAATATTCCCTAACTCAAAAATGCCGATTGCAGAACCACTGCTCATAATCTAGCAAGACAGGAGGAACACGTAATTCATAAATAACTCATATGCAAATTGACAGAAGCCAACAAAATTACACCATAAAAATAAAATATATATTGTTAGGATAAAGGAATATTTAAGTTTGGAAACAACATTGCATCATTAACTGCATTCCTACATGACATATTCTCATATGACCCTCGGTCATATCAAAGATCTGTCAGTAAAAATCAACAAGAAAATAAATATACTCAAATCAGTCACAAATATGGGCTTTGGACAGCAGAAGGAAACTAATCAAAGCCTACAAACAGTTCTTAAAAACCCCATTTGACTACACTTCTACAACATGGTTCCAAAAAGTTAAGCAAACATGTACACTTTATATACAAAATAAAGCAATGAAAACAATAACAAGGTACACCAAACTATAAAAAGAAAACTAAAATCCTCCAATTAGAAGATCACATGAAAATGATAGGTACACAATTCTATGCAAGAGTCTCCAACCCTACCCACCCATCTCATTACATCACACAAGCATAACCAACTGAATGAAACAAAAAATTATATTTGTATAAATAAATACATATACATACCAAGGCCTTTTTCCCCCTTACAAGGGAGGGAGCCAAAGTCAAAAGATAATTCCACTCTCATCCATTTCATCCCCACCCTTGCCACTCCTATCCACCACCCCTACCTATCCCATTTTGGGTCCTCCTGGATGATAGGATGTCCCTGCATCTTGCTCATCACCCTAGGTTGAAAGCAATGCAGCAAGGCCACTTTGTTTAATTGGCAACACACACACCCACCCCCACCCCATCTCTGTCCCCCCATGCGGAACATTGAAGATGGGGAGAAATCCCTTTGGGCTGTGTCAAAATATCACTCACATACAACCACTACCTAACCCCTCCTATCCCCCACCCATTCTTTTCCATACATCATAGTATAAATATGTATAAAGTAAATAGAATAAAATAAACAAAAAGATATTGTGCCAGCAACATATTACGCAAACCTATAACAGTCTTCCATCAACATTGCATAACACATTCATACAAAACACATTTATAACCAATCCTCCAAAACCAACCTCCTCCACCAAACCCCTCCAGACATAAGTCCCACAGAAGAATCCCTCCCAAGAGAAGCAATAACCACACTTACCTAACTGCATTCAGGGCACAATAATAGGCCTGGCCCCAGAAATAAACTTCCCCAGATGCATCCATCACACAGACACAGAACACATCACACTACACTGCTCCACCTTAGCTATGCCCAAACAGCAACACAATGTTTCTCCCTTGAGTGATCAGTCAATCACTCAATCAATCTGTTGCCCCTGGTCTTTCTTGAAGAGGACCTGTGGCCTTCATTGAATGGTCTCAGTGATTTATGGGGCAACCAGGTGGCTGTTACCAGTTACCTGGGAGCCATGGGGTAATTAATTGAGTGATTAACAACATTGGTAAAACAATGTATGATCAAGGTGACACAACATACACTTTTTAATACCTTATATCAGGGGTTCCCAAACAAACATATCCTTCTCATTGAAATACATGATTAAATCAAGCTTCAATAAACAGTAAACAATAATAAAAAAAAAATTATTGCTCTCTACTGTGATTTATCTTTTAAATTTTAAGATAATGTATCAGTGATATAAAAAACTAGTGCACCTTCAGAAGGCTTACAAAAGGTGGGGGTCATGGTATGTTTGGTACAAATGAAAGGGGTCATGTACTGGAAAAGTTTGGAAAACACTGTCTTATATACAAAAAAAGTATGTATCTCTTATTGAACCTTTCCTTATTTGTCAGATTTTGGTCATAGTGCCAAATACTGTACAAAAGAGTAAAAATGTATGAGGCATATCCATAATCAAAAGTTTTCTGAATGCAAGACAAATAAAGTAAAATACACAATCAGCACAAGAAGAACAATGAAGGTTCAATCCTTGGCCCCAGCCAGGACCCTCACAGGAGGGGTTGAATATACCCGGGGGTGGTACTTTTAGTGAGGCAACAATTCTAGCCTGGATTTGCCGCTCATAAGGCAGACAAAATAATGATAATTATAATAAGAAAAGTTCAAAACAGCTTTGAATATTTTACCCTGATCGATGAATTTTGCATTTGAATTGACAAAATATGAAATATTTTCCCTTATCCTTTCTGCAATAGGGACATTCAATACAAAATTTAAATTCTGTTTAATTATTTTGCAAGCTAATAGCTAAAATAGGTAGTAAGGGATAGTGAAGGTGGGAAGTGGTGAGGGGGGGTGCACTGAAAACTTTGCCCTTGGGCAGCACTTAAGCATGTAAGGGCTCTGCCACCTGCCCACTGCCTCAGTCAGGAGCAATGGTGGAAGACACAGCACTTTCACAGCAGGTCCTAACAGCCAAAGCTAGTTTACCCTCCACCATTTCATTTACATTGTGATCTTTCCTCCTTGTCTATTGTATGTATATATAAAAAAAAGGAGAAATTCCTTTCGGCTCCACCTATTTATCATCTTTTAATAAACTTAATATCTGTAAATAATGCCTAGTAACCAATAACCAGGCAGTGAAGGTAAAAATCTCCACTAGAAAAAGATACTAAAATTCTTACAAGACAGAAAATAGACACCACAACTGATGATTGATTTATGATCAAATGGTAAACATTTGTCTTTTTTTTAAAGCTCCCTGATTGATCACACTCAATAATAATGCCTCCAATTTCTGGAAAAATGACAAAAGTACTTTTACATACAGTGCATTTTCATGAAGTCAATTGTCTGACCTGAAGTCCATTTTGTTGTTAGTCATTCAGCTTGCACTGTGTTACTTGCTTTGCCCTAGCTTCTTAAGGCATATCTCTACTTTGTTGACATGTACTGAATCTAACATTTCTTTCCTAAGCGATTTATGGACCAACCCAGTGGCCGCTCTCAGTTACCTTGGAACCCTACATTTCCTGCACGAGATATACCTTGACAATATAACATGTTTGATCTACTTAGTTGTTGTCGGTGCTGGTGATTAGTTCTAATTGTCCATTTACTTTAACACATAAACAGCTATACCTTATAAAGCTGTTCATAATTTTCCCTTTCAATTTTAGAAGTATTTTCAGTAATTGCTAATATTACCATATCATTATATTCAAACTTAATTTTCTTCTCAAAATCAGGATGAAATAAGGGGTAATCTCTATATATGTTGTCACAAATTATCAGTTTTCAGGACTACAAAAATATTTTACTCTGTTCAGCATGAGAGGGATGGGAAGCAAATATATATTTAAAGAAAGGACCATTAAAATCAAGAATGCAGGATTCCCGAGCTATCTTCTACAAATAATATACCTTCTCTAGAAATATAATTTCCTAGAGTGCATTTAAAAAAAATGTGTATACAGTACTCCATTTAAATATCCTATATTATATTGTTTTGCCAGCTTACAAAGATATTGTTTATACAAATACATATTTAAACATAAAAATGGGAAACACTTTAACCACTAATAGTTTCCAAAGAAATAGTGATATAAAATATTTACCTTGAATCACCTGCAACTTATAATAGAGCTGAGAAAAATAATCTTCCAACATTTATGAACCAGAGTAATACCACTGTTTCCACATATCTCACACTACAGTACATATACACTTGGGGTGATTGCAACTAATAAATTTCAAGTATTTATTACATATCTTTCTTATCAAACTAATAAAAGATTAGTTAATGGATTTAAGGTTGAAAACCATTCTTTCAATTTTGAAGAAGCTACAGCTATGTCCACGACCCACTGAGATAAACTTGTTTTCATATTTCATGGGTAACTCTAAAACATAAACACTCGATATGTCCAAAAAACGTTTCGTGTGCAAGAAATTATTGCAAAAATGGCCAACTATTGAGTGTTATCTGTACCTCAAACAACTTTCTTTTCAAATCATTCCATCACAGTAATACGTATTCCAGAGTAAGGGCAACGGCAATAATATATGACATTTCCCGCAAAGGCCACAACGTTGAGTTATGCTGAGGAACGTTTCCCAGTATAAATAACCAACCTGAAACGAGTAGAACACGCAGAATTATGCCCTACATTGTCTAATGAATATGGCGATCTACAGTGTTGAGCCAATGGCAAGAGAGAACCTGGAATCCTAATGTGTATCTTTGTTGTGTGCTATGTTAGAAGCTTATTATTCCACCATTTTACAATACACAATAATTATTAACATTTCATTTTTATTTTAACTTACAACTTGTTTTTCTGATTTTATTATATATTTATTTGTGTTATTTTAAAGCCACTCAACTAAAGCTCTTGAATTTTATGTTTACAATTTCAGCTGATAGAGCAGTGTGTGCAGACGAAAGGGCGCAGTGTGTCACGGCCGTGACGTCATGGAACATAGTGCCAGGGCTGTCAACATTTAGCTCGGGTTGTAGTGTGCGTGTGGAAGTCGTGCAGGAACAGTGGTACAATAGAGAACGTTGTTCTAGCCAGAGAACGAGCAGTGAGGACGGCAAGTATATCTTAAATAACTACTTGTGCGTATTTCAGAGTGAAATACATTAGTATGGATAAATCTAATATAACTGGAGATTACAGTGTTCTTAAGGAACATTTATTTTCAAATGGAAAACTTAGCTAGCCAAATCAAGAATACAGTGAATTAAGGATACTTTTGTGAAAAGTATGATGCATCACCATACTGTATATTTAGAGGACTGCAAATGAAATATTGGTAGCGTGCAGCTTTGAGATAAAAATATATGTTCTTATTAGCTGTCTTTCCAAGTTGTTGCAAAATAATTCCTCATGCAAATTTGACACTATAAGAAAGGGAGGTTGGAGAGATTGGAACAGTCACTACAATACTAGTTTTGCTGCCCACTCAATCATACCTCCGTACAAGTTTGTAGGCAGAGACGTTGTCAGCCATGAACAACGTGATCCAGCCACAGCTACCTTGCTAGATAGATTTGTCCAAATTATATCTAACCATTAGAAGTCGGCCTGCCTGAGGCAGACCAAATTCAACCTAAACATAAATGGCAGTCCTCTGACAATGAATTTCCCGATACTCTGATAAGATAATGACTGAGACTTAAGTATATATATACAAGAGTAACATTGTCGTTAAGTCAAATGCTTGTCACTGCCCAAACTATGCACGCCTACCTCGCTACCTCTCCTTGCTCAACCCTGCATCCTCACTTAGACGCCCAAGCGTCCTGCGGTGTTGGGGGTGATGCTGCGGGGCGGGTTGGGATGGTGAGGGTAAACATTGGGAAAGACATGGCCAGGGACACCTTAGGGGAGAGCTGCAGAGTCGAAGAAAGGGATCTGCAGCTGCACGGCTCGGCGTGGAAACCGGCTGTACCCCCATGTTCCATCAAAGTGTCGTTCGGGCGCAGGCCAGAAACCCAACAGGAACCTCCTCGCGGGAACGAACGTCATTACATCAACTTCGGAAGTAGAGACAACGATGCTCACAAAAACTTGAACCCCCATGGAAATGTGCGAAGCGTTCGTCGCGGCGGGTGCAGAGGAGGAACTCTAAGGACTAACAATTCCTCACGATCACCTGACGAAGGGTGTCGAATGGAGTCACTGTGCAACAGACAGCGAGTGTTTGATGACGAAGGTTATATTCAACGAGCTGCTTGCGTGTGTGTCAACGAAGGCGAAACTCAGGTAAGTGTGCCCCGATATTGGTTCCTGTACGAGTAGGTAATCGAAGTACTGTATGGCTTGGCGATCGTGATGTATCCCTCCTAACCTTAAACGGGGTTCGAAGATCGATCCTCATTCGGAGATCACGCAGTTTCCACGCGATTCTCACGTGATAGACGCGCCTCACCAGATCCGCGACTATGAGTGAGGGAATGAGAAAGGGAGAGGGAGGGGGTTTCCTCGCACAATTGGTTGGCAAAATTGCAGTTAAATCTTATTGAGGGGGGACTATAAAAGTAACAGTGACGGGTAGGCTTAACTGCTCCCTTGGTTACAGGCCCGACACGCGTACATACACGTGTGTAGCCTATACAGAGCAGGTGGCGTGCGCGTTCGTAAAACCACCGTTTGTGAAAATAATTGGTTACAGAAAATGGGGCGGACAGCACGGCATATACTTACATCCCAATTTCCATATTTATAGATACTTAATCTCTGATTCTCAATCTTTAGCCTTGGAGTTTATTCACCGCCCTTCCACAAGGATGTAAATAGCTTATTCCTCTTTGGTTGGCTTTGTATTTTCATGATTATTTTCACTGCCCTCGTTTCAGTTTGCGTGTTATTTACAACTACTGTACTAAGATCGTTTATAATGATATTTTGGATGGGACATGTTTTCAAAGGCTATTTTTTTGATTATTCAAATTCTTGGGTGTTAATATCCAACTGATTGGCGTCCCTTTTCCCATACCGGGATGCTCATCAGAGCTACACTCGCCTGATTAGGCCTACCAGGTGAGAATTGCTTGAATATCAATCGAACATGTATCTATTTTTTTCTAGAAGCCATAACCTGCTGTGTCCCTGATTTCAGCTTTCTCGTCGATATACTGGACATTTGATACTAATTGTCATATGTTTGTTACCTGCATAATTTTTATTTGTGCATTTTTACACATGTTCCCTTCGTCAAGACGTGCGAGCGCCACATCCCGCTCATCTCGAATCGAGTCCCGGATGTCTGATTCCTGTTTATGAACGTTACATGCCGCGGCAGCCTTAGGGTATAAGGGCAGAGTTGACGACTTCGGTCGCAGCTATATGTCTCCTGGTGTATGACCTTCACCACCATTTTACATTCAGAAAGTTCGTTACCGAGGACACATCTAGCACATTTCTACATGTTAGTACACATTCTGGCTCTTTGGCCGAAACCGTGACACTTAAGGAACAGAAAAACAAAGTTGTATACTTCTTCCTTATAAGGTATAAGATGACCTTAGTCGTGTGTTGATATTCAAATGTTGAGAATGCATTGTCGTTTATTGATATTTTTTCATAAGTTCGGTATTACAATTTCCTTGTATTAAGATTCTCAGTCATTCCAAATTAAGGTACTCCTTATATTCTCACAATCATAATATCATACATTATTTTGATCGTAGGCATAAACGCATCTTCTTAGATTGGTGCCTTTATTTTATCTTAACATTTTTTCAGTTTAATTTTTGTCGCTATCAACTTGCCTATACCATCAAAGCTATCAAATGACTGTGAAGTTTAGTTTCCACGTTCTGCGTGTCATTGCTCACCATAGCTTTCTTATTACTTGCGACTTTCTCTTTATTTTTTTTTTTTTTGTAATCAGTACTTTCTTAACTCTCAACTAGTTTGCAACTCGCTTGGTTTTTAATGATCTTTCATTTAATCTAGTTTATCATGTATGATTTGTTCAAAGGCTACGGTCTGAGAGTCCTAGATCTTGTTGACATAAGTCGTTGAAAAATAGACTCCAATTTTATGAATTATCCAGTCTGTGTTGACTGAGATTTATTATACATTTTTGGCATGTTACATTATGATATCACTGTCTAGCATGTCAATATGTGTATTTGGTGTTCCTGATCATTGTTCCTTGCAAAAATCACATCATGCTACTTTTTGCTGAAATGGCTTTCCGAACAGCTCACATTTAACTGCACATTCTTCGTCGTCGGTTGCCACTTTCATTATTACCTGTCCTTTTTTTTTTTTCATTTCCTTTTTTATGCGGACCAAGTTGTCAGCATCACCTAAGATATCTTTAAATATAGGTTTGAGGCTTAATTTCTTAATCTGATTTCAATTTCTCAATGTGCTCGTTTTCTTTTCTGGAAAGGAGAAGGATTTTGTCATATCTAAGCACTTAGGTACTTCATATTACCACCATCTTATCACCATAATTTGATCATCTTAACAGTTTTCTTAATAGCTATAACTCACAATTCTCCAGCAGTATTTTAAAGTTAATCATGAACATATTTAAAGACACTAGATTTTATTCATATCTCAGACACTAAACGGCATTTTGATTAAAAAAGTGGAGTGCCCCAAGATACGCCTATATTTAACAACACCTATTAATGGGGCCTAGAGAAATGTACAGGATTTTTGGTAACACGGGAGGGAGTTTGGGTTCTAATATATATATATATATATATATATATATATATATATATATATATATATATATATATATATATATATATATATATTGTCTCTGAAATTAAAAATAAAATAAAAAGGGAAGGTTACTAGATGTCATCAATTAAAGATATGGAACGAGTGGGTTGGAAAGATACCAGTGAAAGGTTTTCCCGTCTTTCTGATATCAGCGCAAAAACATTCAGGGTGTCAACAATGAGCCACCGGTCATTGAGGGGTTAACGTGTATTAGTGTTCTGTATATCTACCAGGGGCTAGAAAATTCACAGACTAGGAATCCCCCATTCAACCATTGGAGCATCCCCCTCCCCCACACACACACACCATCGTCTTCATACCGGATGGTTGTTCTTCATCGTAGCCTAGTTGTTTGGGACCTTTGGAACCACATCTTGAACAAACTAAGGAATTCACTTCAAGGATGAATCCTTTCCTCTTTGCTTTTGTTCCCATATAAGACGCTCTTCACTTGGTCAAGAGGCAGCGTGGGGAAAAAATTCTACTTGTGCTCATAACACTCTTCACACACACACACACAATAAAGGATATAATCAAATGGGATAGTAGAAATACAAGAGGACATGGAAAGAGAATCAAGAAAGACAGTTATAGAAGAGATCTGAAAAAGAACAGCTTTCCCCACAGGGTAATAGGCATTTGGAACAAGTTAGGTGAGAAAGTGGTGTGTGCAAAAACAATACACGAATTTAAAAACAGTCTAGATATAATGAGATAAGAAGACGGGACACTACGAGCATAGCTCCCCTTCCCGTAAAATACAACTAGGTAAATACACACACACACATACATGTCCCCTGAGAAACATATAAACAAAATTTTTGGAGAAGCTTATAATTTAATAAGAACAATCAAAGTGGCATTTACATACCTGGATGAGGAAATGGTGAAGAAAATACTAGTCACTTTGATAAGACCAAGATTGGAATATGCAGCGACGACGTGGTCACCAAGTACAAAAAAATGTATAACAAAACTTGAAAGAATACAAAGAGCAATTATGAAATTGGCACCAACACTCTCAGAACTATCATATGAAGAGAGACTAGCAAAACTTGAGCTACAGACATTAGAGCATAGAAGAGAGAGAGGAGACTTGATAACTATTTATAGAATCATAAAAGGGATAGAAACTATTGATAGAGGATCTAATAAAATGGGATAGTGGAAATACAAGAGGACACGGAAAAAAAATCAAGAAAGACAGTTATAGAAGAGACCTGAAAAAGAACAGATTTCCCCACAGAGTAATAGGCATTTGGAACAAGTTAGATGAGAAAGTGGTGTGTGCAAAAACAATACATGATTTTAAAAAGTCTAGATAAAATGAAATATGAAGACGGGACACTACGAGCATAGCTCCCCTTCCCGTAAAATACAACTAGGTAAATACACATCCTGCCCAGGGGTGAATTTCAGTATCGCTGCACTTCGAGTCGTTACTCCAACTCTCGTGGGCGGGGAGTTAGGTGTGTGCGTGTAAGGTCACAGCATTACCCATAGATCGGTCATACGAGCTCTGAACTCTCTTTCGAGAGGGATATAGCTGTCGATCACGAGTCCAGCACGTGATCCAAAGACCAAGGTAAGTACACACACACACACATTGTTGTCAAATCTGAATAAGATGGATATGTTTCACAGAGACTGATTTATTTGGGTTGGAAAGATTACGCGAGGTCTAGGGATACGGTAATTTACGTTTGACATACTCTTGGAATATCCTAAAAGCGGATATAGTTCAAGCTGGAACCACACACGAAAAGCTACAAGATACACACACACACACACTTAAAACCAACCAAATTTATATGTACGGTACAGCGGTTGGTAGGCGTAATGGACGAACGTGTCAACTATAGTCAGCGCAAGGAGAAATGACCGATAAGGCGGGGCTAGGAAATTTCCCGGTGTTGCCACACATGGGCATCCATGGCGAGAACGTGCGTGTGGATGCAATGATTTCTGAATGCAGTGTGAGGGGGGCGGGGCCAGAGATTAGATGTAGCGGCAACGTCGCTCTCTCTTTTCCATATGCCATGTCTAGACTCGAAGAAACGAAACCTTTGTATAGAAAACATTGCTTTGATTTTTATCTCAGTGGTGGTGTGTGACAAAAATTATAATATAATCATATGTGGCAACATTATAAAATTATAAAATAGAATTATAAAATAAAATAAAATTATAAAATAATTAGATGTGGCACCACAGGGGAACTCCCAGTGCTCCGCCCTAACGGCCAGTTCTCAGTGCAACGGGTATAGTCTGTATCAAGACTGGACCTTGGTTTGTGCGACGGCACAAATAGCGTGCCCCTATTACCCCTCTGAAATTAGGTCGGGCAGGATGACGAGATAAGATCTGAAGATCTGCTGATTGTTTGGTGTCGATTAGATAGATAGTACTACGCTACCTCCCGGAGCGGTGACATCCTGTTATCCAAATCATCTGACATGCGCGCGTCTGCCCTTGCTAATCTAAAAACTTTTTCTTATGTCTCGACATTTGAAGGACTGGGCTGCTAGTTTTTTCCATGCTATGTTTTCGTTCCACTGTTTGCTTTGCCTCTCCTTTTTTCATGGCCGGTACACTGGTGGATCGTGAAATTTGTGTAAATTATTAATCTGTATTTCCAACAGTTACCGGTTAATGTTACATTGTAGACATTTTACTAATCTTTGGTACTGTAATTCTCAAGATTTATTGTATTAGAAAAATTATCAAAATTCAATATAACCCGATAATTACCAAGAATTGACACAATTGTAAAGAAAAAGTCGAGGATAGTTCTAAAGTGCTATATAAATTTTCTGATATTTTACAGTCGTTCTCAGAACCCCTATGCCTTTTTTGAAGAACATTTATACCAGTGGTTCCCAACCGGTGTGCCGCGGCACCAAAGGTTGCCGTGAGTTCAACTGAGGGTGCCGCCAAAATTCAGGGCAAAAATTACTGTCACAATTATATTTTTGTATTGTCATCTATTTTCGTTCATTAAAGCAGCATCAGTGTAAATATGAGTATTGTCATATTATCCAGGGACAAAATTTTGTTACTGATGTTGAATCAACAAAATACTGACAAACTAGAATTTAGATTTTCTAATAAGGGTGCCGGGGACTTCTAAAAAGATTTGGCAAGGGTGCCTCAAGCCAGAAAAGGTTGGGAACCATTGATTTATACTTTCATTCTAGCTGCTGCCAGTCGGCATTGTAGAACCCCGTCGTAGGGAAAGATGCAAGACTATATCGATTATTCCAATAGGAAAAAAATATGTATATATAACTCGCATGTCATCATGAAACCTGTGATGAGACTGCAATTAGCATAAACAAATCAGAATGTATTCTCTTCACCAGTGTGTCGTCAACAGCAGTGCATAAGAATGATCGGTGGGTAGGTCTATGCAAGAGTCCACCCACTCACCCGTCGTGCTGCTTCACACGGGCAAAGACGACGAATGGCGACAAGAAACAAAACCCAGAGCTATATTATTCGAACATTTATAGCGACCCATCCTCATTATTCCATAACATATCGCAAAAAAAAAAAAAAAACTTCTAACCAGACCAACAAACCCAGTGCTTCATCGGGCACACCTGGATGTCGACCCAAAAAGGAATTACGTCTGAGGTCAGGTCACCATCAATCACTAAAGCGGTATCGATGTTCCGCGCTTTTCATCGATTTGCGCTATCGTTGTGCAATAAAGGCTGATCTGTTATGATCAAACGTAATAAATAAAATAACAGTTTAAAATTGTACAATGACCACTTCATGGAATTTATTGGTTTGGAACTGATATAGTGATCGGGATAGGGACATCCATCGAATGCGCAGCGCGATCGATCGATGGTTGCGCGATCGACCGATTGCTGCGCAAACAATGGATCCGTCGATGGCGCAGCGCGATCGATCGATAGCGCGGGACATCGATACAGAAGGTGCCTGGCATGCCCGAGAGGGTATGACCCATGCGCACTCCCTCCAGACGACTCTTCACTGAGTAACCTCCGGGTTGACACAGCAGCGGTGGCCATAGCCCCGGAAACCTTGAAAAAAAAATACAATAAATCTAGGACGTGAACCTTCAGCAAGACAGATCGGGACAACAAATACATTCTCGGTATTCCCCAACCTTGTACGGTTTTAGTGCCATGGCTGTTTTTGACAGACTACTCACCTGTTGCCGAGCACCATTTGTAATCTGATCAATATCGAACTTTGTACTTTATCCTCGTCCTTCTACTATCGCTGGTCCTCCGAGGATACTTATCGTGCAAAAACGTAGATAGGCCTTACAGACTCGAGGTCATCGACCCTTCCCAGTCTGTAGCACCTACCCTACTTCTCATGACTTCGAGATGGATCCTCTTAGAAAATAGAATAGTTGACTAGCGAGGGTGAATATATCCCATAAGTCAGGGGAAATAAATTACAACTGCACACCAATCATGAAACGACATGGGATTCCTCACAACTAAAAGATATTGCCTGACAATTTGAAGAACGGTATATAAGGGCGTTCGTCATCTAAAACTCAAACTCACCTTCCCACTCTCACGAAGTGGGAAGTGAGAAACACCCTTTTTTTCCCCCCCAATGTTTGGGTCGCCTCTCCGCCTGGCCAGGACTGTCAGGAACCGACGCCAGAAGCACGCAACAAGTCCCGTCGTCTGTAGAAGGTTACTCGAAATGTGGCGATTCTTTACCAAGAACAAAATATAACGACGATTGTCATAATCAAGATCTAAGGATATAAGGTCTAACCACTTCCGACCGAATTTCGAGGGAGTTGGCGCAGCGGGCCCGTGAACGCCACCTGGCTGTTCAAAGTGGGGTTGGCGGGTCCTACAGCTGTCAGTTGAAGCTGGTGCGTCGTCCGAGAATGTCTTCGCTCGCACCGCTCCACGCAATTAGTTATATTCTGACAAATATTATATGAAATATATATATAAAATATTATAGTTCCTGTCTATATATATATGAATATATAATATATATATATATATATATATATAATATATAAAATATTATAGTTCCTGTCTTCCTTGGCGTTTCACAGTTTTCTTCAGTGTTTCACAAAGCGAAAACGGACCCAGCCTAATGACGTCAGAAGCTGCGCACAATAATCATAATCGTTTGTGGATTAACCGTAATATTTGGTGAAACCTTACGTCCAAAGAAAGGTATTACCCAGGAAAGATGCCTCGAAAAAGATACAAATTATATTTTGTTGTCAACCAGCGTTTCTATCCCTGGGGACAATGTCGCGTCGATGAGAGAGTCAAGCCTTGTTTACGCGGGGCAAGTATAAAGCAAGTCAAGTGTGCAAGTTAATTGAACTGTAGAGGAAAACGAGTAAGTACGTTTTCGCACGGGCCACTTGTCATTGACTTGACCTGTGCGAATATGTACTTGCTTTCCTCTCCAGTTCAAGTAACTTGCACACTTGACTTGTCCCTGAACTTGCTCGGTGTAAACGAGGCTTTATCGATGGTAAAAGGGAGATTTAACGGGGGTGGGGACGGAAAGGAGAAATAGAAGTTAGCAATGACCAGAACTCTTCTTTAAATGGAACTAGTCTCTATCCATAAAAGACTACCGCATGACCCTGGTCCGTAGGGGTGTCGGTATAAGCGACTGCATAAAATAAATGTAGCCATGACCTTCATGCGGATTAAGAGATCAGAACCTTGTGTTTCTGTAAAAGGTGCTCTGACCTCGCCTCACTCGCACAATATTTTTTATGATTCTTATTTTCTATTCTTTATTATTTTTGTTTATAGATTGCTGTTAACACAGTATAAATATTCTTGATCATCTTTGCCTTTCCATGTTGAAATAAAATCCTACAATGTCGTTCCTGTATATAAATTTTAACAGGCGGAGCACATTTTATTTACCCTTTGAATGTAGTGGTATTCCTTACACAGTAGATTTGTCCTGTAATTTATCATCTAACTTGGAATTCACTGGAGAACAAAAAATTGTCCTGCCGTTAGGTTACAAAAAAGGCATATTCATTAACATAAGAAAATAGAAACTGGTGACATACATAAACAAGATTAAAGAACTAAAATACAAATGATCATTAACTGTAGAAAAAAAATATGCGCAAATTTCGAATGGAATGAATGTAGAAGGTTGCACTAAAGAATATTCTGCTGTGGAAGGAAGGGTGGGGTGGGATAGGTGGGGCGACGGTGAGCGTCGATCAATCGAACCAGATCACGCATTTGAAAAAGAAGGCACGTTACTGAAAGCGCTGGCCCAGAAAAACGACTTTGGATTCAAGTTATCGTCCGATTCCGAAGTGGTTTTGGGAACATTGACCCCTTTTTTCTATTGCATTCAGATCCTCGTGTTTATCTACTCGAAGACACTTCATTTACATATCACAGGGTTTCTCATTGGTCCCACTGAAGTGTTTTGGTTCGAGAGCTTTTTTGAACGCTTGCTGCCGTTGTTAGGTCTACTACTCAACGTTTTTGCCGAGTTTCATTTTAATTTATTCGACTTAACTGTTCATGTAATTATTTTATTTGTATTTAATAAGTTTATTCTTTATTTTATTTATCTAGTTATTTCATTATTTGTTTATATATTTTATTTAGTTGTTTATTTTTCATTAAGCTTACTGCGTGGGGAATAAGTCAGTGAGCTAGTTTTTGTGTCGAATTTCGGTCTGTCTGAATCAAGTCCTTGAATGGAACTATTTTCGAGTACATTGAGGTACCTCAAGGTTGCTTTAAGGAAAAGACGGGAGTGCATTTGTGTGTGTGGGAGGGGGGAGGACGAGGAGGGACATACCCATGCGCTCATCTATGTAAGATCGAACACGAGGTCAGTAGACATAAAACTGCGCACTTGAATATTTTATATGTCGTCATACCAACTTTTATCTTAAATAAATCGGTCACGCAGTCATTTATGCAGTCACTGCCGAGTCAGATATTTCGTCGTAAGAGAAATTCCGTATTGGTCAGAAGGCAATTCTCATCACAATTAAGTCATGTGAAGACGATGAAAGAAGAAAACAAAGAGGACCAATGACTGATAAAGGGGAAGCAGAGATAACTTAATTTTACAATTTTTCTGGACAGAGATTTTCACAGTTGAAGAAAAAATAAATATCTGTGGCAAAAAAAAAAGTAGTAGGTGTCACCGTTTAGTAGAATTAATATCGACAGCAGAATTCGACGGCGTACTCGAACGTACAAATGCATCGCCTTAGACTTCGTCGAGCATTTGATAGCTTCAAAATTGCATCGCACCGTGATATGTATACAGCGAACGTGCTAATTTTTTCATCCCTTCATTGCCATAGACTTACCCTAATACTTAATTCTTTCAAAATTGGTGAGCATTATGATATATGTTTTAGCAGATGCTACATGGTGAACAACTCTATACAAAAGTTTCTCTTTTTCATATCCCAATGTCTGTCGGCGGGGGAAACAACTAAAGCATAAACCAACGATTAGGTAACTGAGTGACAGAGTTCAGGTTAAGAAACCTAAACACTTGTATGGTATTCTCAAATGTTTCCTTACATGGGTCTCATTTCAGTAGGAGTAGCAACTCGGGAACAATTCCCCCAACCATTTTTGTACGAGAGGACATATGTTCCCCACCCCATTTCACCACATATTTTTCTAACATCACAAAAATTACATATCATGGTTTCGCTGATATAATTCGTAAAAAGTATTTGGTAATTTTAACTTTATCTAAGATACGAAACTTGCTATTTTATAGGATTGTAGATTTCGAAATAATGATCATCACATTGAGGTGAATGATTGATATTATGTCAAAATGAAACCTTTCAGTGGTACAAGTTTATGCATGCCAGCTTCTCTCCCTTTTCTATAGCAAACATGGACATGTTCTTCTACTGACAGTTTCACCACAACCATATATATTTGGTTTATAAACCTATGACATGCTTGAATCGTGTCTATTGCACATCAACTTGTCATCACAAATTATAAAAGTATATGAAATAAACTGTTATTCGTTCTTCTGTGGTGTCTTATGAGACGTCTTTCAACTCCCAAGTATTCTCAGAAGTCGTCTCATTATCAATTCTGTAGCCCAGCCTGGGGTTCCCAGTCCGTCCCTCGGTCTTTGAACTCACAAACTGACCTCATAGATGTTCCTACTCACAAACCTGCATCAAGAGCTGTATTTATGTAGAACACATATAAAGGATTCGACAGATATTGGTATTATTACAGAATTCATATACAATCCTTATAAGACAGACTTGATATTTCCTGCACGGTCAAAATTCGGGATACAAAACATCTGATCTTGATCAAATGTGAGCTTATATTACTAGATTAATTAGTTTATTTGACATATCAGTCACCCGTGATGTGTGGAAAATATAGCAAGTTTAGTGACAACTCATCATATGTCAGAAATGTTTTAATGCATTTCATTATTCGAAAAAAAATTATATTAGGAAAATTAGTTTGTGCACTAATATGATAAATACTCAACAGTCAAAGATACTTGCAAACATGTGGTATATCAGTGAATGACCGCAGAAGTACTTGTTGTTCGTATCAAGGCCAATAGTATCTATTGACCTTGGCTTGTATAGTGTGACTTTCTTGCCAAGTGAACAAGAACCAACTCAAGACAAAAACATGAGTGGGCGTACGATTTCCTCGTCCGAAATCTTCGCATCCATCACTAGTTCTCCCAATACGAGTACAATTCATCATGGAATGAATTTTATTTGAAAGATTATTTTATTACAAAATTGTATTTCTGTAAAAAAAAAAATACTCGATTTTCTTTCACGGCTACCAGGTAGGACTTTAGTAAATTGAAACTTGTGGACTATGAAAAAAAAAAAAATCTTAAGTCGTTTAAGATGGATTTCGGTCATATCCTCCTGCCTGCCAAAGGACACTACCTCCAAAGTCAGCATCATAGGGGATTCACTTACAGCCTAGACCAATCTCACGGCGTTCTTTTGAAGACTAGACTAGGTTCCGTTATTATAGGATAACTGGTCCTCTTTCAAATTAGTTTCTCCGTACTTTCTGTCATCTTCATACAACCTTTCTCACTGCAACGCCTCATTCCTAGTGCTGTGTGCCCTCCGACAACTTCAGCTGGCATTGCAATAGTGATTTTAATTTGGTCATAAAACGATAGCACACACTGTGCCAGACAACCACAATGAGTGCAATGTGTAGCTGAGAGGCAGGCAGTCTTCTGGACAGAACTTTGACTTGGTCGGACGAAAACCCGTACGGGTGAAGATCAACCTTCTGTGTAGGCCTATGATGAAACAGACTGGCGTTTGCCACAGCAGAGCTGTAATACAGTTTTTTATGTATTTGTATTTTCTTTTTCGTCGCAATCCGTTTGAAAGAGAGCTTTGGAAAATGGAGAAATGGGAATTAGGGATAAAATAAGGCTTGTCATGGTCATGTACAATCCCAGCATCTCACCCATAGCCAGCACCACAACGCCAAGTTATGATCCAGAGCTCTATACCGTTTATATATATATATATATATTATATATATATATATATATATATATATATCACGGGGGGAAATATATACGGTGCACACACAGGACCAAAGACCATTTCTTCGCTTTCTTCCATTTTTAATTGATGGCTTGATTACAAAGAATCATCTTCAGGAAATAGACAAAATTATTACGAAACGCATAAGTCACATTGCAACACAAGTGGTAAGACGTGTAGGGAAGTTTTCATCCATAAATAACAAAATAGAAGGTATGAGGAGAGGTCACTGGCCGAACGCGTGTCCTGGCAAGGCCAATAGAAGAGTCTCAGTGTTGATACTACAGGAACTAGGTGCTGAAGAAGATGGGTTTGTTGATTAGTCTGGTCGCACAGAGCTGGTTCCTTTAGTTTGTGGTAGAATTAATAAAGGTATGGTAGAGGTCATAAATGATTAGATATTGATTATTGAAATTTCCCTATCTCTCCCAAAAGTTCACCATCCTTATGTCACTGTACTGCAATAAATAGTAATAGTTTGCACGATGCAATCTTGATCCAAATTGATCGTATTATTGCTCATTTTATTTTGTGGTTTCTTGTTGCCAGCGTTACCACAGTCGCCTAATGAGACTACGACGTGCCGTGTCCCCAATATATGTACAGAATTACGGGACGCGCAGACCTCGGTAGCGCTACAGTATTTATACACTAAATTAGTTTTGGACATCTTCCCAGAATTATTGGGCGAGTTATTCTTGATCACATGTACTATTTTCACTTCTTTATATTTATTATTTATTTGTTTATATTTTTTACATCTAGGTTAGATTTCTTATCACTTCGTTCTTACCCATGGGTCTATACAGTTTCCCCTTTACCTATTTCTATTTTGTAGTTTGAACTACTGAAGATATTGCGGTGGAAATATCTTACAAGTATGATATTTGTCCAAAAATGTGTCGATCTATCATGCTGCTAGTGACACTGACAGTCCTTATTAGTCTATCTAATACTCACGAACATCTAAGTAATGCAGCTCTAGATGAAGAGACTGTCAAGAGAAAAAAGGAGATAATGGTCTCGTGCATAAGTCCTGATGATACCTTGTAATTATGGAAGCGTTCGCCTTTCTCGCTCGTGCGTTGGCGGGCTTGGGATAAACGTTAGTGATGAAGTTGCCAGATGCAATTTATACCAAACTGCTATGTCGAGTTTTCGTTTGTCTTCGTCTACACCGTGAACCTGAACCCAGACGAATCTTGCAGATTGAATCCAGTTACGGAGATTCAGATTATCGTTACAGACGAAATGTCACCAATGTTCCTACAATGTGAATGTGGTTTCATAATTTGGTTTCGTATAAATAGGTTTTCAATATAGAGCACGGATGCTTGGATACGAAAAGGATTGAGTGGAAATCCCACTGCTACACGAATCTTCTGAACATAAAGTTTCACTTAACCAGAAAGAGGCTTCTTGATAGCTATGGTCTACAACCATTTCATTTGTAGTCGTCATCGAGACATCATTAAACACTAACAAGTGCAATCGTGTCAGTCATATTGATTCCTAAGATACTAATTAACTCTTCTGATGACTTAATATATCGGGAGTATGTGGTGAGAATGAAAGTTATTGTTTGGTTCAGGCGCTTAGCTGTTGTGGATGTCTGGGCTTAATTTCAGCGTTTTTTTGTTTTGTTTTGTTTTTAGGTTTATACGTTACACTAAAATAACTAGACATCATCACCTGTTATCAAAACAAATTTAGCACTGTCATTAACTGCATTCACATAATTAGTGAAGTAATTCACAGTATTATTAATAGGCTTGGTAGTGATTTAATTAAAGCCAACAAGATCGTTTCGACATTTATGAAGATACGTGTACTGGTCGGTCAAGAAACAAATGCGAAAAAGCTTTGCCGCACAGTTGATCTAATTGTCGGAAAGATGGTGGACAGCTTCACGCAAACATACGAAGTGTGGGGAGCCCTGGCAAATAAATATGCTTACGTACATGTGGTTGTTCGAGATTTGAGTTAATTTCTTTTCGCGCTCAATATTACACAATCATACATGATTGCAATATATATATATATATATATATATATATATATATATATATATATATATATATATATATATATATATATATATATATATATAATTTCAGTAGTTCAATGTCCAAGGTTAGTTGACAGGGAAACCCAACGTGGCTTACGCTTACGCTTACGTACCTACCGCCTTGAATGTCCATTGCTCGTCTTCAACTCGCATCCGTACGGGAGCCCGGCAGTAGGTCACCAGACTGCCATACACTTGCGACCCAGTTTCTCAAAATAAATATACTTGACCATGAGAAAGACTAAAAGCCCGTGTAAAAACATCCAATCGAATTTTGTTAGGACGTCAGACATACATCATAGGGGGATTGAACTCTTCACCATAAATGTGAAAGTTAAATTATATGATTCGTTTTTTACTATTAGCAATTAGAATTCTTCTCTATGAATATTAATATGTTTATAGAAACAAACACAGGAGTACACAATATTTTCTGGGATTGTTGAAGACTTTAATTGCTTGAATCAATTTAAAATGTTTATGAACCTGAAGTCAACAGTTGTAGGAGTTTCACGGCATCTTATTGATTACTTGGGGCTCGATAATTTCTTTG
>NC_134781.1:69170047-69187547 GCF_046742065.1 Oratosquilla oratoria | reverse complement strand
TGGCAGAGGTACTGAATGCATAAGTTTTACACAGTATTTGAGGGTCTTTATTGACACCCCTTCTGACCAGAGCCACGCAACATTGTTTTATGATCGCAGACTGATCTCCAGGTACGAGCAGAAGAGAATTCTGGTTACATTGACCTTATACTTTCTACTGCCCTTGAGGCTCTACAACCTGTACCACTCCATCTTCGGCATGCTATTGCCCCTGAGGTTAGAAACTGTGGTTATAGCCGACGAAATCCTTAAAAAGAAAAGAAAATGACAAATCCCTTACGCAGCGGGTGGTTGGTACCTCTAGTAACAGAGATGTCACAACTTTGATCATTATTACCTTTCGTACTTTTTTTTTCTTTCTTTTATTCACCTCTGTGGGTAGCATCTATTCGGTAACGGACGTTAATCTGCTTTATTTGCATTGCGCAAGTTTTATACGAACCACTGCAAGACACAGAACTGTACTCCATCTTCCTTGATTAGCTTTACATCCCTAATACTTTACCTATGACAGAAGACTCGTTTTATAATTTATACTATATGTCAGTGCTGTATTTCTATTTCTGGGCCTTCTGAGCAAGTATTTATTTGTAAATTCAACTTCTTCATAGCTAAGTTTCCTAAGTTATTATGGTGATCTCAGAGAAGAATTGTGTGCTCGTCATACAAAGGCTGAGTCTGATTGACAACGCGTTATTGACTGCCAACATATACGAATGTTATTGTCAACAAACACATTTCCCAGAGATCGAACGGCTGTAGTTCCATGTAATGTTGACATTTATTTTTGCAGTACACTCGTATATCACCATTGGATAGTTTGCTGATTTTAAAAAATACGATAGAATGTATTCACTTAATCATAAAAGGGTTTGTTGTTGGAGGAATTTGCGAGAAAATTACGACGCAAAACATTTGGTTCTCGCTTTAGAGAAGGCACTTGGGCACTGTCCAGACAACACATGGCTGCGGTCACGCAAGCCGTTGCTGTAATCTACTCCAGTTACACACACACACACACACACACACATATATATATATATGTATGTATATATATATGTATGTATAATAATTTTATTTGGCATTGAATCAATATACATGAAGTGCAGATAATGAAAAGAACACATAGTTCGAAATAACAATTACAAATGCCGAGGATAACACAAAAAAGCATGTAAGCTTATTTCTATTGTGGTCCTCATTAGGCTGATTTTCTACACTAAGTTACACAGACAACATACGTAGGGGGTTAAGGGGACCAGAGACAGTCATGAATAATACCAATCAGTACACATATGACACACAAACATTATTATAGATTTGCTAATATTACTAAAATGTTCGTAACACGTAGGATATTGAGACCAAAACTTGAGCATCATCACAATAAGGAACATTGCATTATGCATCAGGAACAACAAAATATTGCTAAAAGGTACTTAAAACAATATGAAAGAGTACCAGATCAGTGTAGTACCATTAATGATATACTACATTATTGTACAGCTGTGTCAGCAAGTGTAGGACAATAAAGGGGGGGGGATCCCAGGGTAAGAGATGTGTATCACGGGATAGAAGGTAGCAGGCCATAAACAATATCAACATAGCCTACATATATACATATGTATGTACAGTTGTATCATTCGCTACAAAGTTTTCTTGAAAGATAGGCGTGTTCCCAACCTAAACTCATGAAATCGTGGAATTCAGGTCAAGGGCAAGGGCAAGGTCAACAATAAATCTTAATCTCTAACTTTAATAGTCCGATTTACTACGACTAAAATTATATTTTATTTCAGTTATAATCTTAACTATCACATACGTATATATTATAGCTTTGAAAATCGCTATGCTAAAAATAAAAAGGTGATCAGGGACATAAATCTATTAAAATGACAGTTGACAGAAGAATTTTCTTGTGCGCAGACGCCACGACGTCATTCGTATGGTCCTGGTGTGGCTCAGAAGGCGTGGGCATGTTTTGATCACGTGACGTGTATTGTATCCAAGACGCCTTTGGAATTCTCAACACATCTCGATACTACGGCATCACATGGAATTTTGTTTTTCGTTCTTTATTTTCTATAACAACATTGAAGACAAGCCAGTTAAAACAAAAATATTGCAAAACACTCTAATCACACTTTGACCTTTCGCCAGTAGTAACCAAGCGCGTCTAGACATTTTCATAAATGGCAAAGATGATCACAACCTCGGTAGTGAAAGGGTTATGGCCATATCTGTTCGTGTCCGAAACATTCCACGTACTCATTTGGTTGCGAGGAACTGAGGTTTGTTTTTATCTATTTCATTGTTTTATTAATTCGTTTCTTTATATATTTGTAAGACTGGTTTTTACAACGGTGGGAAAAGGAAAATTAGACATATATTAATCATAATCCAAAATGGTGTAAAGCTGATGAAATATATCCGCGGCTGATTTACGAAACCAGGAGTTGTACAGTACGGTCACTGTGACATAGTTAACGCCATTACCTTCTTTACAATCAAATCACATCCGTCTGGCATGGATACATAGGTATTTAGCAAATATTATGGTCTCCCCTCCTAATATGGGTCGGATAGATAAACACCCGGCAGAACGGATCATTTATGTAGAACACGCCGGGAGGGGCCATGGCCGGACAGAATGATGTTGTAAGCTAGAGCAGGACGCTTGGCGTGGTCTGAATCCGCGCGGGAAACTAGAAGACTGTTATCTGCTTCCATGACAACGAGACGTCTTTGTCACCGAAATGAAGGAACGTTAAATATTAATAACTGCCCTGGGAATTCAAAGAGCTGGCAAATATAGTGATATTTTTAATTGCATCAAAATTTTATTATTCGAATAGTTTTCAAAATATGAAAATGTAGGAACACCCAAAAAATCAGGATGAAAAAATTGGAAACGCCAACATTTGACTCCACTACGAGAGGACTAGAAAACTAATTTATATTTCTTCATGAAACTTGAAAGTTTCTACCGGTTCTTCCCCTAGCCAACATCGCCTGGAAAACTAAAGTTCATTCTAAATCCGATATCTGTAGAGGAGAGGCAGTTCGAGCTAGGAAAAAATCACCGGTCAACAATCCTTGCACGTAAGCTCGCTGGCTCGGGCAGTCGAACTTCTGCCAAGCACCTGATCGTCGCCTGTGTGGGGCACATCAATGGGTATAGTATTTTAACGTCTCCCACCTACACTCGCTCTCGCCCGCATTCGCTCAATTGCTGCCAAAGGCACCGCACCCAAAATTCAAACGGCGTATGTGATCCTCTGCCTAACCTTCACACGCCCGCCCATTTGTAGCATCTGATACTTTATTTGTTTTAGCATCAGTAATTAAGATAGGCTGACACAAGCCAGAATAAAATTTGAGCATATTTCCGTTATAATGTCATTTTTTTCTCGTCATTGTTGGCGGTTGATGATAGAGAAGGTTACTGATGAAAAAAAAATCAGTGTAATCTGAATGTATAAGTATGCTTTTCGGTGTTTGCGTTCTTGCATTGTAACTTATCTATACAGTGAATGCACAATCTCGAGGCTGATTTGAACCATGTAAACATGATCTTTGTATATTATGCATTTATTTGAATAAAGTGCTTCACACTGAAAAATATATTAATGTGAGTAAAATATATTAATGTGAGTGGAACCGTATTAATGTGACGTTTTGTGTTTACCTTATAGATGTGTGGGACCTTCACAGGAGGGGGCACATGTAATCACTGAAGTGAAAAACCGCAGAGGGTTGATGGACCACTCCACCGTAATTTCCTGGTGTTAAATCAGCATTTTCATAATTTTCTCATTACATGGCTTGTGCTAATTTCACAATATATATTCGCTATTATAATGGTTTGCTTATTAGCCATTTCGTCCACACATACATGTGTCGACCAGGGGTGGGGTGTGCTGTGCTCCATTTTTTTAACCTTTTTTATACAAGTCAAGTAGCCATCGGTACAAAAATCTAGGGCACTGATTGCATAACTAGAATAGCCACGTGGGTTTCTTGAAAAGTTTTAATCAAGTACCCAACATCTGTCAGCGTTTGTTGATTTTTACACACGCTCCAATGATTGTTTTCAGGCGAAGTGGGCAATTACCGTGTCGAACGTGATGAGCACGACCTCGTCAGAGAAAAAGAAAAACAAAAACGACCGTAATAATATTGCATTCTTAGTCTTTTTACACTCTAACCTAAGGACAAATTTACAATGAAACTAACGTTTCCTCAGATATTAAAAAAAAAGAGACAAGGGAATTATAGGGGAAATGTTATTTGAGCAATATTGGAGAAGTGCAGAACAGCTACTTTCGAATATTGGTAAAGAAAATCTTCATGCTCTAATGAACGGGCTGTAGTGTCTGACCAGGAAGGATAGTTGAGACCTTGAGATGTACCACCAGCGGGCCTAGGCCTGTATGCCGCCTACTCCCAATTAACGGACAGAAGAGCTTTTAACTTTTTTTTCTTTCTTTTTTGTCATTGCCAGATGGTTCAGGCCCGGAGGGCAGGAATGATTACTTGTCTATTGAAAGGTTAAGCTGGAGACAAGCTAAATCGTTAACTGAGTATTTCTCGTGCTTCCTTCATTACCCAATTCACCAAGTCAGAATGCCACCCTCTCCATGTACAAGTATATCTAAAAAGGAGAAATTTAACTTTATGGTTAACTTGACCTGTGATATTTATAAAAGCGTGGTGTTCTGTAGGTTATGTCGATTTTGGAATCTATAGATTTTTAGTTGTAGAAAGATCAACATTCCAACAGTTTTCGTCTGAAAATATATTATTCTAACGGCATCTCTCCCGTCTGAACCCTAATATTACACTTTGGGGGTTTGGGGATTTCCCCCAAGTTGAGAACACCAGCATCAACCCTTTCACTGTGGAGAGGATTGGAGAGTCCATCAAAAAGAGTCATATGGCGACAGCTAGAATAAATACGATGCATCGAAAGGAAATGAAACAGAACGAATTTCAACACTGTCCCAGTCGAGGTACTCTACTTCCTTTGAAAGAAGGACCCTGATTAACGAGGTTATGTTGTACCAAACGGGAAAATAATAATAAATAATAATACTGTTGAACTCGACTTAAATGTTTGATTTGGATGGACTCCAGATGACTTTATTACGGTGAAAAGAGCCCAGAAATGGGTAACTATAGAACAAGACTGGCACAGGCCGGGGAAACCTCACAGTTGCATCGCAGGGGCCTCTTGGGTCGAACCTCACTTGCCCCACAACAACGTTGATCCGATCAGTGAGTCAGGGTATTGAGGAAATCATGACATCATAAGAGAAGGAAGAAGCTTTCGATGCGTCAAGGAAGGGAGACTTCCACGAGATTGGCAAGAAAACAATAATCGACTTATAGAAATCAAACGAGTGGATTACCAATTAAATTGTGGAACCAGTCGCTGTTGATATGTGCTTTTGGTTGGAGTTAATTATATTTATTACATTATATTTTTCAGTCGTCATGGATTGGGCATAATGGATTTGCATATTCTTTAATCCATGGCAAAAGGGTTCTTATTCAAATTTAGGGTGCTGAAATTTATTTGATGCGTTCAGAGGGGTGCGAAAATCAGAAATTAAGAATCACTGTTATAACAAATGTCATTTTCTAATTTGCGCAGAATGAAAACGTGGTTGAGCAGCGCAATGAAAGACAGAATAAAAAGTTTGGCAATCGTGACATGTTACCGGAACAAACTCAGCCTTGAAAATGCTCCTCGGATTTTGTACATGTTTACTATATATATATATATATATATATATATATATATATATATATATATATATATATATATATATATATATATATATATATATATATATATAATAGATATATATTATATATACTGTACATATATGTATATATATATATATATATATATATAATATATTAGATATATATTATGTATATATATATATATATATATTGTATATATTATATGTATATTATACAATATATATTATATATATGATATATATATATTATATAATATATACATATATATATATATATATATAATATATATATATACACACAGACAAAATGAATAAATTGATGGACGCCTGAATATTTTGTTGAAATGAATTATCACGCTTATATGTTAACGTAAGCAGAAGTGTCTTGTAATTACCATCACCTTTTACTTGGTTTTTACAAGAACTTTCATGCGCAATGTATAAAATAAAAATACTTTCCATCACTTTTGATAATAGTCGAGTGTGGAAGTATGCAAAGGACCCATGAACAAATTCAAGGGCAAAGGCACACCTATTTTGAATATTAAAACAAAAGGGGTGTTCCCACTTGCTTCATTTATCTTGAGTAAACGAGGAGGGAAGTCTGGCTGTCGTACTTAGCTGTAAAACTGTGCCACACTGCATTGCTTTTGACCCGAGCCATGCGGCGAGTTGCAAGGCGACTTTTCCTCCTCGAGATACTGTGGGAGGGGTGGTTGAATGGGTGTTATTTACGACGTGGGTGTGTATTCTGGCGTGGGCACCCAACCCCATCCCCTTACAAGGGAGAAATGGCATATAACATATATATGATATATTTCCCGAGCAGTTCCCAATTTTTCATGTCACCAGGAAATGTTAGGAGGCCGCGAGGCTGATCTGTGCGCGTAAGATTACTATATTTAGCCTCCATATATAGACAAGGTAGCACCAGTGTCGTTCTTAGTCCATCCTTGGTTTCCAGAATGGCTAATGTCTCATTCAGTCGAGTCACACATGTCTGTGATGAATGTAAGTTGTAGCTATCCGTTATTAAACACTTTGATCTTTGTTTGAGGGGAATAAGCCAAGCGCAGCAAACCGCAAGCGGGTAATATGAAACGGCATATAACGGCCGTGCTCATCTGGGACGAGAAAGGCGTCCAGTTCGAAGGTCAGAACCCACCGTTTTCGTTAGCCCTAACCTATGGGAGAACAACTACGACTTAGCCCATGCGGAAGTAGCGTACTGTCACATCACACCGGTCCAAGACTCCTGGTTGCCGATGACTATCGCCCCTCGAATCAATAACAACCCCTTCCGTACTGAAAGGTACTAGTCTTTATATCCTTTGCTGTCGTCAGCCATTTACCTACATATGACCCGGTTTCAGTAGCAACAGGGCTTAAATCTATTTCAGTGAGCCTTTTCCCAATATTGAACCAAACCATGGCTATGTAGCAATATATAATATATGATGTCAATATGGAAAAAGATTCCAAAAAATGGAACTAGTCCTTGAAGTAAACGGGGAGATCGAATCCCCTTGGATGTACACAGGACAAAAAAAAAACATGGGCAAGAATTGTTACACTGAACGTACAATAAAATGCAACCACAGGGTACGAAACTAAAGTCTGGAGAATGAATAAAAAAAAAAAAAAAAGATGCAGCTTCCCACAACACGGCAGTTGAGAGGAGTGCACTCAAGTGGAGGTGGCAAGTGGTGAGGGCGTACGAATAGATTCAAAACAACACGAAGACAACCAAAATACAGATTAAGCACGGGATGCCAAATCACAGACACGCACGCTGAATGGAGCAGAAGGCAGAGTTTGCTGAAGGATGCTAGATCAGAAAATGAGTAAAGAATATCGAAAGAGATAACTAGAGAAGAGGAAAGTACAAAGTATACACTATTTTCTGCTTGTTTCGTGGAATGTAAATTATAATAATTGAAATGCAGTTTTTTTTCTACCACTCCTGTCAGCCCAGTATTTAACTACTTATTTAAGAGGGACAATGTCCCGATAAATTATATTGTCTGTATAACTAGAACATAATGTGTAAAAATAAAATCACTAAAACTTGAAAGTGATGTGAAAAATATATTTGAATATGATGCCGCAGAAACACCTGCACGAAACTTGAATGAGAATGTAATAAAGGACCGTTTTCTTTTTCAACATAACGTATATATTGTCTTTCGATTAAACCTTTCCATACCTTGTGATATTTTTTCTTTTATTTTGGCAACCGCCTGTCAATTTTTTCATCTCCGTGGGACAGTAAGTTAGCGAAGGATTGAACACGATTTTATCATCTGCAAATTACAGTAATTATTATTTTATTTTTTATCTTATGTGTATGAAAATAGAAACAGCTTGGAAGGGGGGGAGCAAATATCAATGCTTGTGACACCATTTTATTTACACAGGATGCGCATTCTGGCTCCCTTCCCATGACATATCTTACATTCAGTCATATCTTACCTGTGATTTCTGACTTGGCATGAGACGCTTGTTATTTCAGTAAACGCCAAATAAGAAATTCATGGAATATATGCAGTCAGGTCTCACGAGTTATGGATCCCACATTATCAAAAGAATAATTGGCTGAAGACCAGTGACAAAATGTTAAGCATGGCCAGTTTCGCGCCACCCGACAACAAAGCAGTCGAGAAAGATCTGTAAAGCTACAAATCAGCTTTACTTCGAATACTTTTGTGGGCTGTTTTGAAAAAAACAATAACAGACCTTTATATCTGAATGGAGTAGGGTCTCCGTATATGAATAAATTGAATAGCGATGGGATTATCTGAAGATAAATAGATGTGAATAACAAATTAAATAGTGACATCTTTTCCAATGTTTGAAAAGCTCAGGAAAGAAGTCGTACATTACTCGACCACGACCGACATTTTGAGCCAAGATTTGTGTCAAATCTTGTATGAAAAAAATAAAAATAATGACTCCTGACTCTGAGACTTACATGAGCGTGCCTTCGACATAGTGAAGCATTTTTTTTTACAGATAGAAAATAACAAATGTTATACAATTTTTGCATACTTCTTGAGAAATTTATTGTTCTAATTAGTTATAAGCAAAACATATGCACAAATATACTGGACAATGTGATATACAACACATTTGTAAAATTCTTAAAATACTCTTAGCTTTTGAAGAACATGGGCCCCAATTGACCCTTTGAACAATGGCGGGCCCAATTTTGCCCTTTTGAAGAATAATGGTTCCATGTAAGAAAAAAAATGAAATGATTAGGTTTGGTTTGGTTAGGTAGACCTTGTGAACAATAGGGGTTCCAGTTTTGCCCTTTTGAAGAATTGGGGCCCCAAATCAAACGGGTCTTCTATTCTTGAAATGCTCCAAATACTTTAGTGTTGCAATACAGAAATGCAGCCTGATAGCCCCAAACACCCCCAAAAAATGGGGTCTTCATCGTTACAATTGTATTTTTTCTTCGCTTAATAAGATTCACTTATATATCGTCTTATAAATTAGATAGTATAACTGATTAATTTGTAAATTAATACTATGTCCCTGTATTACAGCCTGACAGTACTAAACAAACAAAAGAAATTCTTATTCTAGCGTGAATATTTGGCACCATCGCCGATGAAAGAGCCTCGGCGCTTGTGATTTTCGACACCTTCTAGTGTCAGTTAATACACACGTTTTGGCACTGGAAAAAAGGGGTACACTGCACAAGGGTGCAAGTGATTGGGAGCGTCTCCAACCAACCAAATCGGCATATTGTGCTTTTATTTCTGTATTGGTTTATATATCCACTTGTGTATACATTTGTGTATGAGTTGTGTATTTTACATATATATGTGTTTTTAAGTACGGTTTAGGTGGGTCTACATCTTCCATATACTGGAGTACTGACTGCATAGTTATAAGCAGTCACTACTTCCAGAACAAGTGATCCCCTTGCGGATCAGAGTCACACAGCAATATGTTCGGCGACAAATCTTCTGCTATCCTTCTTAAATCCCTTTTTACGTGTCTGAGTGGCATCGATCCCGTTCCTATGCATGTCGTCAAAGGGGATTCCCCTCTGTCTTTTTCTCCCTCAAGAAGTCAAGGCACGCTTTGACTTGCCCACCAGTCTGATTGGGAAATTTTGTTTTTATTTATTTTAACGCCTGGGTGGCATACTGGCTTTTTGCCAGACATTCGAAGTGCGCTCATTCGCGATTCGTTAGGATGTTCGAGTGACTGTCGGTTGTATTCTAAAAAAAATCTTTCCCTTCCAAGGATTTATATTCGGGAAAAAAATTAAGAATACCACCGTAAAATTCTTACGATGATATTCTTAAAAAAAATCCCTTCTAAGAATCTATATAAGATTTATATGAGGAAATATTTATATAAGGAAATGTTTTTATTTAAGAATATCACCGTAAGTGTAACGGACTGAACGTAAACAGTATTTAAAGGAAAAAGTTGCTACTAAATTTTGTTTTATTTCTGATAGGTTTTCCTGATATTAATCCAGTTTCCTTGTGCATTTACGGTAATAATGCGAGACTTAGTAGTGTACTCTCATGTAGTGATTCATCTTTATCAAAATGATAAGACAGTTAATGAGTGGGTGTGGTATGAAACGGTAGTGTGCTGTTTGGATGCCAGTCGACCGATTTGCCAGGCAATCCTAGGAAATACAAGCATAAATTCAGAGGGATTTTACTGTACTCTAAAGGACGGCCAGATTCCAAGGGTTTGAACGCTAAGGGGAGTCGAACACCCCCCCCTCCTGACCCCACCCCTCCCCTTCCTTCGTAGAGACGGTCACATGTTGAAGCGAAAGTTTGTAGGGCAACTAAATGTTTACGCTAGTTTCACCGCACACAAATGAACCGACAAGGCCGTTGTAGAGCTCCAACCATAGACGACGAGACGCTGATATTGAAATAGGTGAAGGTCGCATAGGGTGTTATGTAATTGACTGACAAGAGGTTGAAGATAGTGGAGCTCTGATGTCAAACAGCTAAATAAGGACAGGACCTGCAGGAGCATGATCCGTGAAGAGAAGAGGGTCCGTGGGGGGGGGGGAGCAAGAAGAAGGGGGACAAAGTAGGAAGACGCGAAGAATTAAGAAGGTAATTGCAACACAGCGAGGGTAGCATTAAATGTTGTTGGGCAAGGAAAAATTAAAGTACAGGGGGGGGGGCGGTCCTTGGAAGATGAAAAATTAAACAACAAAAGGAAAAAGGGGAAGTGTGAGAGCCCATGGCCTTCAAGGAGCCGAGTGATGGTGATGCGATTGCGTCATTCGGCTGGGATGCCATTCAAGCTGGTTATCAGTTGAAACACATGAACCTTTTTAGATAGGCATGTCGTAATAAATCACTCAGTGGTGCAGACGCTGTGACAGCACACAGCCGCACTCGCATTGAAGCTAGGTATGATAATTAGAGTAAGAGACAGGACACCATGAATGTTGCTCCTCTGGATCATCTCTGGCAAGCCTTTAGGGAGACTCTTGGTCCAGCCCCCACCATGTTGCAAATTTTGCCAAACATATTTTTTCCTTTGTTGGATACGTGTAAAAAAAATGGTTAAAGTCTGTGCGAGTCAAGGTTTTCTCTCACGACTGTGCAAGACACTAGGATAGGCATTTACCAACCAACATACCAAGGCCGAACAGATCCTATTCGTCTTGAATCGTACTCTGGATGACGCATGCCACGACAGGAGCTAGTACGGGCCACTGGGAGAATGAGTAACTGGCAGGAGCAAAGAGTAGGAGCAGCGGAGGACATAGCTGGCAGTTGGAAGACTTTTTGCTTTTCTCCTCATTTGGGCGCGCGAGGCTGGTTGACCCTGGGTGTCGGGCAAGCCAATGTCTCTTTGTCAAGTAGTTATACTAATTCAAAGGCTTCAAAGAATGTTGTGCGTATTTCGTGTTTTATTTCTTCTTCCTTTGGTCGCGATCACGCGCAAAGAAAATGATATTTACAAGAATATTTTTAACATTTGTATGATAATGTTTATGCGTGTGTGCAATATCATATACCAAAGTTGACAACGCGTACCTTTGGTCGTTCATAAAGGGCACCAATCGGGATAAAGGGACATGGTGGTAGTGGCGACAAGGATATCGTTGTCATTGCTGGTGGTGGCGAAGGCGGTGGGGGTTGTGGTGGTGGTGTGAACTTCGACAGCCGCGGGTGTTGAAATCACTCCGTTGAGAGCATTGGTTATATTCAATGAACAGAGATCTTGGCGGGACCCAGTTTCGTAGAAATGTGGTAATCGTGACGGCAGCATTGATGTGGCAATGGTAAGGCTTGTAGTGACCAGTTGATGGCTTTAGTAACTGATTAACATACGGTTGTATGTGGTATATTCGAATGTGATGCGAGCATGGAGCCGGGGAGAGCTCTGTGGTTGGCGCGGAAGTGGGAATGGGGAAGCATCATGCTCTTGGTTGATATGCAAAAGGCAACGAGTTGGGTACGCGGGTGTACCGCATGTACCCACACAATCTCCACTTTCTTATTCCGTCTCGGTACAAATGGAGATGCGATTTCCAAGTACAAATCCTGGACAGAGCGTGCGCGCTCCAAAAAGGCATATCCGTCACTGGCGGTGTGTGTGTGTGGGGGGGGGGGGCTAAATTTGTATTGCGTCGTCATCCGGGAAGGCCTGGAATTGGCCGGGTTGAACGATAATTTTCCAGCGGACCAAGACCGAGACAGGAAGTCCGTGTCACCATGGGGGAACGGGCTTGACTTGTTGGCCAAAGCGACACGCTGGGGAAAACGCACAAGAAATAGTACGCTTTCTATCCCGCATATTTATTATTATTATTGTTATTACTTCTATTAGTGATAATTATTATAATTAATTTAATTATTGTTATTGTTATAAAGGTCTACAAGGGTAGAGCATACAGACAGGAGACCTTTTGGTCCATAATGTTAGTATGATTATCATTATTGATGATAATAATAATATTATTATTATTGTTGTTGTTGTGGACACTGCATAACTTATCTGCAGACATTAATAATGGAAATTAGTGACATATTACATAACATGACTAGAAGCTAATATCGTCTCAGAGAATAAACTAATCAAGTGTAACTATCCCTCCTTTTTACTGCAAGCGTCTCAATGGATAGAAACACCAGTTAACGGCGATAAAGCACAACGTAAGCTGAAAGCAAATAATTTTTTGTTACCTCTGAAATCGCTTCTGGATATGTTGTACGAGCCACAGTCAGCGGAAGATGATGGAGATTGGCCAAACACTGAGATCATGCATGTAACCAAGGCCTCCTCCATAACAGGCATCAGACAAGTAATCTGCCGTATCATCGACAGCCAGTTGAAGTACTACAGTCATTTGCCCCTCCACCCGTCCTCTGACCCTGTTCAAAGGATCATCTCCGAGGTAGATGATTTGCAGTGGAAGAGACTGACAAGCACTTCCGTATTCGACGAATGGAGTGTGGAGGTGTCTGTCTGGGAACTTGTCAGTGATGGCCCAGTTTGGTTGAGACAGCGTGTTCGTTACTGACACTCCAGTATACATTAATTTGTATGTTTGTGCGTACATTTCTTAATTCCTGCTTTCTGGGTTTATGCTGTACTCCATCTTTTTCTTGAGTTTCCATCTCTTGGTTTTATTCATTTATTTATCTATTTATGTTATTTATCATTTTCGCCTTCACCTTTGTTTTTTTGGGTGATTTCTCTCTGCTTATTTGTCATTTCATCTAAAATACAGGTATGATTTGGACAATGGGGAAGTTGATCACGGAAGTTGGCAAGGGATTCATCATCATCATCATCCCACCACTAGTACATTATCATCAATATTATTATTATCATTATCACATATCATTATTGCGAGTATTATTACAGCATTTAGAATTATTATAATAATTAGTATGATCAATATTATTAACATTGTTGTGGCTGTTCGTGTTATTATTATTATTATTGATACTTTTTATTGTCATTATAACTATTATTACAATATGATTCAAGAAGTATGTTGGTTTGTATTGCCGCCTCTGTCCCCCAACAGCTTCCGGACTATTTACAAAACGTTGCCAGACGTATGTTTACCAATGCTAATGCGTGATGCATCGGAAATCTGCGTTTGTTTGTTTGTTTCCCCCTCCCACCCCTCCTCCTTCCCCTTCCGTCCAATGTCCCGGTATCCTTCCCCACTGAGGACACAATCAACGACATTTATTCCAATTTACTTCCTCGGTCGTTTGACCGTCACTTCCTTCTCCTCCTCCTCCTCCATGTCTGCCTTCCCCTTCTCTGTCACCATTCTTCTCTTTCAGTTGATCTTCCTTGGTCTGACCATCGTGCAACACACAGATCCTCACTTCCTCATCACGCCAAGAGGCGCTTACCTGCAACTAGGGTCACCTGTGTCCTATATACTATTACTTCTAGAACAGTTGATATCTCACGGTATAAATTTCCCTCCTTTACTCCTCAGTTCATTTCCTGATGTACCTTCTGTAAGTCTTATGCCATTCCCTCCCACCCCACCCGGACTCATCAGTCAACCCTTAACCTTTTCTCAAGCGCAGAGGTACGACAGAACCGAGTAAAATAGCTTGGCGACAGCCAGAATAAAAACGTCTTGTACTTCGAACTCGCCTCGTAACTAAACGGACCCACATTTGATCCCAACAAATAAGACTAATGTGACGGTTTCGGACGCGGTCTAGTTTTTCATGGCTCATAGTCTCCTCTAATTTCGGAACAAGTGGTAATTAAAATCAGTTAAGACCCCTCATTGACCACCCAGAATGAAATTAAAAGTTTCCTTGTGTCCGGAAGGTCTTTAATATACATTTGTATTTCATCTATTTTGCAAAGACAATAAAATTCACGGGATTGACATTCTAATGAAATTCACGGGATTGGCATTCTTAATGAAATACATAAGAATGGTAAAATGTTAAATTGTGCAATTAAATAAAATTACAATAAACAAAGAATTATAAAATATGTATTGGGCAACTACAGAGAAGAAACTATCTGTGCGGTTGAAATAAATAAGATATTGTGTGTTGTTGTTTTGACCTTTTTCGGTCTATAGTCAACGCAGCTTCGTCGTTGCCGTAACGGCCTTGATGACGTCTGCCCCGGCATTCGCTGCCGCCTGACCTTGCTGCCATCATCCACTTTTATCCCATGCCCTTTCCACTTGCCTCCTAACGCCCTTCCACACCTTCCCCTACCTCTAACTCGTCTTCCACATCCGCCCCCCTCCTTCTCCTCCTCCACTTCCGTATCCCCTCCCTTCAATATTTTCTCAACTTTCTCAATAACCCTTTTCTGTGCTTTGGGTCGACTTGTTTAAATTGTTTTTCTTCCGTGTTTTCTCTCTCCAGATTTATTGAAGTGTTCACGACTCTTAAGATGTGTTGTTGTGGGTAACGGTGATTGTTATAAATAAAAAGTACAACGACGGTTGAGGATGCAGAACCATTGTACCGAGGGAGTGTCGTGTTTTTAAGTCGTCGCGGAAATAAAGTGAACGTCTTTTGATTCTGGGCTGGAGGGATTTTACCCTGCACGGGATGGGAGAAAAGCCCCGCCACGTGGTAAATGTCCAAAATATTCTCTTCCACATCTAGCGTTTGATGATATCAACTCGTTTATTTGCATCGATATAACCCAACTACATTCAACGCTAAACCTCGCCCCTCTTGGGCAGCTGGTGGAACCACTGCATCTCCCCAATATATATATATATATATATATATATATATATATATATAATATATATATATATATATATATATATATACATATATATATATATACATATATATATATATATATATATATATATATATATATAAGCGGAGTAGGAAACACAGGAGTCTTAGTCTTGAGTTTATTCCTGACTAGTTTCGCAGGTATGCTTTTTCAAAGGATACCTGCATACCTGCAAAAGCATACCTGCGAGATTAGTCAGGAATAAACTCAAGACTAAGACTACTGTTTCCTACTCCGCTTACGTCAGCCTGTTAGGATGGTTTGGACACATGGAAAGAATGAGTGAAGAAAGACTAGTAAAAGAGGTATGGAAGGTATATGTATGTATGTATATATATATATATATATATATATATATATATATATGTATGTATGTATGTATAATATATATATATATATATATATGTATAATATATATATATGTATAATATATATATATATATATATATATATATATATATTATATATATATACATGTACCGGGTGTTGTAGTTACTAATGGCTCTTCCTTCTTTTTACAGGGGGAGGGGGAGTCAGAGCGAGCATGCACTGAATCCATGCAGGAGGAAAAAAATAAAATAAATAAAAAAGGGGGAACCCCCAGTCCTCTCGCCCCATCTCATTTGGTCAGCTTTTATTATACGCATGGGAATATAAAGGCTGCATTTTTTATCCTCTCATGACCACGAGAAAAGAACTGGTAGGGTTTTAGGAATGATTTAGGAAAATATTAAGGACAGAAAAAATTAGTCGGTAAAAGTTAAATAGCTTACGGTTCTTCGGCGAACGGAGAATAGAACTCAAATATGAAAGATCAGTTTTAATCTGCAGGAGTGCTACAAAAGTTCCCAAATTCATTATGTTCCTAAAGTCAGGACACATAGGAAATATCACCATTATCATGAACACTATTATCACTAACTTGGTCAGGTGGAATGGCCTCCTCGTTCATCAGACCGTAGTCCCCTTGCATTCTTTTTCTAGGGCATGCCCAAGGAAAAAATATACTCAATGAAAATCAAAAGATACGAGACAACCAAGGGAACGTCAGCGTGTCTAAACTTTAGAGACACCCTGTACAGTGACAGCATGTAACCACGCAATCTGTACCCCCAGTAAGGAGTAAATATAGTCAAATCCCTAATAAGATAAGGAAGCCTTCAACCCAAAGACCGCTTATCATCTCTCGAAGTTTATGGTTTGTTAACCCGTAGAATGAACTTCAGTCACGCCATATTTGGTGTGGTCATGATGGGTAACAAAGCGGGTTTTTTTTGGCCGACACCAAAATGTAACGGCTATCATGACCAAATACGCCTAATCCCTTAGATGGAGAGGGTGTTTGCACCTCTGTGAGTTGAATGAAAACGCATGGCGGTAGTATAACACCCACAAAACCGTCAACACGAGTTTTCAAACATTTGCTTCTTTTACACAATTGTCATAATGTACTGCACCTACGCGCCCGTCCTTTGCGCATGCGCTGATCTGTATTGTTTTCTATGATAAGGCGCATGAAAGTAGCAAATAATTTTGGAAAAAAAAATCGTTAATGGTTGTCTGGCTGTCATGGGAAATTCTATCATTTTTAACCTTTCCCTTCTGAGGGAGTTTCCCACAACTGAATAAAATAATTAAGAGGGAGCTACGATAAACGACTAATATTGCAAAACACAGCAAACAGGTTGAAACAAATGTGCACGTGTGCAGACTGTAATTGCAGTGAAAATTGTGAATTGTTACAGTAAAATTAACAAACAACAACAACCACTTCACTACCGAGGGGGGAGGGGCTTCCGGGGATGATTAGAATAGTCTGGCGACAGTCAGGACAACAGGAAAAGGACTACCGGGTGCGTAAGGGATTTAAATAATATTTTTCATTTTGCACATTTTGTAGATAATATTTTTATCGTGGATACGGAAGGGGTTAAAATGAATCTTTTTTATTTCGCATTTTC